>NC_091665.1:30985000-31585000 GCF_042453785.1 Malus domestica
AAAATACTTTTAAAATAACAAAAATACCCCTGCATTATTTGGTGGATTATTTTGGATTGCTTTGAAATTTTTTTATTTTGAGAGCATTTTTGTCCAAAAATTTTAATGAAGCTTGTGACTTCAAAAGGGTTGTTAGGTTTATATATAAAAATATAGCACATGCCTCAATACACAAACGATTTTCTATTCATTTTCTACGAAAATTTTGTGTGTACCGAAAACATTACACAGAAACATTTGTCCCGCACTTCAAACGTATTAATATAACTTAATACCTATAATTAATAAAAATAAAGGACACCAATTTTATATTGTAGGTCCATGACCACATAGTACACGTCAAGATTCAAGACGCAAATGTTTTGACTTTAAGTTTTGATTTTCTATGAATTGACCACTCATCATTAATTTGTATTTTACTTCACGTTAATATTTGGGTTACTTGAACCTTCTACACTCTCTACATTTTTAATATAAAAAATGGGTTTGACTACAGCGACTCATACTACTAAGACCATCTTCCGTGATTGGGATAAAGATTAAAATTTAAACCTTAAATCCCTTCATATCATCATCAATCATTGGGTTAAAATAAGCCTCGGGGATAAAATAAAATTTTGGGCTACTATCCCCCACCCCCAAGAAAATAGTCATGGTTTATATCATTCTGGAGTCACAAGTTTTTTTTTAAATTTTTTTAAATTTTTTTTACTTATAATCCAACGACTGTGATCAAATGAGATCAAATCTAGCGGTATAAAAAAAAGATTAGAGTCATCAGACGACCCAAAATTAAACCAAAATCTAAAATAATTTAAATCAAATTTCACTCAATACCCATATATTTGTATGATTTTTATTATTTATCAGAATTTAAATATTTTTTATTAAAATGTTCATAAAAATAAACTAGGATAATCCACATAAATTTTAGTTTACCCAAAAAAAAAGAGGCTAAAGTCATTGTTTAAGAATCTAGGACTAAAATTTTAAGCCTATGCATTAAAGAGCAATTTTTAGGTTATGACTCAAAAATTTTCTGACTTAAATTTTTAAACTTTATCCCACCATTAAAGATGATCTAAATGATACAAATTTCTTGTAAAATTAAGTTACAAGTATTCATTAGATTCATATATGCAAGATTTAATCATTGATTTCCACAACCAATCTGTAGTGCATAAAGAAAAATTGCAAAAGTATGCCTTCTTAAAACTTAACATTTTATTCCACCAAATTACTTATTAAAGAAGAGGAAAAACAAATCTAGGGAAATGTCTATGGGCTTTTACAAGGAAACAACAGCCCAACTCTTCTCTACCGCTCCACTTTCTAAAACCCGGCCCAAGACTATAAACCGAAAGCTTTGAGCTTTCCCACCAGTCACCCAAAAAACTGAAAAACTAAAAACTGGACAAAATACTCAGGTGACAAGTCTCTATGCTATTACAATTCTGTACCAAGTTTTGTATGAGATGGATGATTTAGAAGTGCAAACGCTCTTGCATACTGATGCGTTTATTACTTCAGTTCTTCGGACTCGCCGATACTTGAGTGGGACAACCAGTGCATGCCGTACAAGCAGGACCGGGGGCACTGTCGGAAATACCAATTCGCACTGTTCGCTGCTTCTCTTCGTTTTCAGGAATATGGACGAGGGCATCCATGATTAGGATGTCCCAATCGCGAGGGATGAGATACGAAAGCCAGGTGTTATCTGCGAATGAGAAATCCGATCATTAAAGTACTAAAAGAGTTATCAAAACCCGAGAGATATATGTAAAATGTAGTTTAAAGCATCAAACACAAAAGTCTAGCTAATTTTTTAACATTCTTCACAAAACTTTGATACACAAATTGGGATAGCCTGGTTGTTCCAAACAAACCAATTTGGAAAAGATCTAACACTGACAACAAGTTTAAGTACACATCAACAAACGATGTTGATCAATTATATGTCGTTGGATGTAAAATCATGCACCATTATTATGGTTTTAAATGTATATTCAAGTAGCGACAATGTATGAAAGTGCGTGAAGTATCCAAACACCAAAATAAATAGGTGTGAGAGCACATGCACACAATGTATGTCTTTATGTGTATTTGCTTGTGTGTTTGCACATACAATCATATGTCTGTTTTTGTATTTAAATCAATACAAACCTCCTTTACGTACAGCCTTCACCTCCAAGACTCCCGCGCCTCGTGGTCCAGACACAGGAAATGTGCAAGCTACAGAATGCCGCTTATGAGCTACTGCAAGCGAAGCATTGTACCATGGGCCCTTGGCAATAGGTTCCCCTATAGCCTCTATGATTGCTGGGTTCTTACTGGCTTTCTCCATGGCCTTGCTGCAAAGATTGGATCGTTAGATCCGGATCCAATACCTTCTTACTAAAATTGTATAAAGGTGAAATGTTCGAATCTTTATTCTTTTGGAAAGAAGAAAGAATCACAAAGTTGTTGAGGTTAATTCACTTAGATGTTAGTGGCACTTGTCCACAAACATAATACTACTCATGTTATATGACATTCACCGAAGATCACTCTCGGTTGGACTATAGTTTATTTTGAATAAACACAAGTCCGAATACTTTGCAAAAGTTTTCAAAGAATTCAAGAAATGTAAGTTGATGAGTAAGACGTCTAAAGTATTTACCTCCTTAGATTTGATCCAAGGAAAAGAAACACTTTAGATGAGTCTCCTTGAAAGATATCAAGGAAAGAAGCATCATAAGATAATAAATTTCTCCATTAAGGAGAAGAACGAACTCGAATAAGATTTAGTTTGTTAGATGTTATCTATTACCCATATATAGGATATATACTTCTAAAAACAATATGATTGTCAATTAGAAGATCTTCCAAATTTTTCATGACTCCATAAGATGTAGTTGGAAAGAAAGACAAATCTTAAGCATGTTAAGATTTGGGGTTATGTGCTAATAAGCAATATTTGTTTGATAACAATCTTGTGGGATATCCTTAAATTAACTATTGGATATCGCTTCTATAAACCAATTAACAAATGTTGTTTTGTTGGGTAGTTCATTGTAATCCTACAATGTGATTTGCCTAAAAGCAAATGAACGAGAGATAGAACTCAAAGAATTCGTTCTTTGAGAGACAAGATGATAATCAACAAATATAACAACCTAGTTCCTATACCACAAGCTCCAACGTAGTCAAGAAGGATTTATAAACCATCTCGGTTGAATGGTTTGAACTTTATGACTATGTCATAGAGTTGCACCTCTTAATTCGAAAGAAATAAGAATGAAAATCCTTATGACTACATTGAGTGTATATATATGATATATACTCAAGGAAATGGTAAAGTACCATTTAACCCGAAATAATGAAACCTTCATAAGCTAATTGGTAGCTTAAGGTAACTACAATCAAAAGGATGGTTGACTTTGAAGAAACCATCTTTGACGTAGTCTTGGTTTCAATTAATTCGAAGATAGCTAGCTACAACTAAATGATGATTCAATGTTTGGACATGATATGGGTTTCCGAAACCATTATTAAGATAGTCTTGATAATATATGTCTAAAAATATAAATCACAAGACATGTAAGTTGTAGAGATCCATCCATCATGAATCTTAGCAAGCTAGTGGGAGCTATGAGCATCTTATGAGAAAAAGGATCAAATCGTTTGATTTCTCATAAAGATGTAAATGAATCTTTTGTTTACTAGGTTTACAAAAGATTAGTGGGAGTTAATCATGTTCCTAAAATTTAAATATATATGATATATTAATTTTAGAAATGAAAAGAATACTTCTTCGTTAAACTTATGACTTTAAACATTCTATAACGATAGAATGTATATGGGAGTTAATCATGTTCCTAAAAATTTAATATATATGATATATTAATTTTGGAAATGAAAGAATACTTCTTCGTTAAAGTTATGACTTTAAAACATTATATGAAGATAGAATGTATATGGGAGATATAGTCTATATACATGGGATGGAAATCTATAATGATATATTTCATGATATAATTGGATTATATCAAACCCTAATAATAGACAATAGATGCTAGGAAGTTTCTCATATGATGATAAATTTCATATTGTATGAAAAACATTGATATGAGTTGTACCTAGAACGGTACAAGACGATATCAGTGCAAGCCCAGGATCAGAACCATGGCAACTGTCAAGTGAGTCCTTAAGTATTTAAGAAATACTAAAGGATAGATTCCTCAAAGAATGAGGAAGAATTAGAGTAACGTAAAGGAAGCGTAAATGTATTAGATTATGAATCTAATCCATCATTGGATGTTTCTTCATTATGAATGAATAGATAATCAGATATCTCTTTATTATGACTAAAGAGATTTTGGATGGAAACATTAAAAGTAATGACTTTAGTGTGTTCCATTATGAATGCAAAATATATTGCCATATAGAAGCTTACAACAATGTTGTTTGGATGGGAAAGTTCATTTATGAACTCTCTATTCGGTTCCAACCAGAAAGTGTATCCAGTGTACTGACACTATGACACTAATGGGGCGATAGCTTAAGCCAGGGAATCAAGGTCTCATCAAGATTCGAACTCAAATGAGAGACTGAACCACATGATTGAGAATCATGTATAATGGTGACGTCGTTATTCTCAAGGTTGCTTCTATGGATAACATATAGATATCCATTGTCTAGGCCTACTATTCAGCCATTTATGAAATGACTACAGAAGAGGTATCATCACTGATGACTAAGCTGATTGGCTCTAGTGCAAGTGGGAGATTGTTGGAAATGTGCCCTAAAACCAATCATATGATGATACTTTACGGACATTTCACATGTTAAACTAATCTTGTTTAATATCAAGGGCAAAGATTATTGTTTGAGCCATCTCATATAAATGTTATATGCTTAAACGATAAGTCCAAAGGAATATGTGATTGAGAGAATGCGATCTAAAGAAGTTAGATTCATGAAACCATTCTTTCGTAGACATATCCTAAACGTTCCTGATCATAGGATTGCCAATTGGGCATTGACAGTTTGTTAAGATCAGTACGTGCTGTGTATTCTCTCAGGGAGAGTGACTAGTCTCGAGTCATTGGTGTGTGTGACATCAAGACAAGTACGTAGGTGCTCAATAGAGAATGAGTTCACTGAACACGATCAACGAAGAGTTCTCATATTCATGTCACATGAGAACTCATGGTTGGGATAATGCAAAGTAGTCCTTTGACCTGAGCTGCATTGCGTATGTACAAGATTAAGTTACACTATGGTGTAAATCACCTCTTGGTTAGTTTTCCGCGCCCTCTCTACAAATATACTTTAAATCTATATGCTTCCTATAAAGCTACATTACACGGTATTGTAAATACAATCTGTAAATTCATATAACCAAGACATTATCAAACGTGTGATCTAATTTGTAGAACCAGTCATATAATAGATCCAAACGATTTCCAAACCCGAAAAAAGGAAAAAAAAGGGCCTTTTCAAGGACTATCATAGATTATAAATTAGACCAGACCAGCGATGCTTCCTAACATTAAGAAACCGAACTGCACAAAAAACAACGTTGTTCATAAACGCAAGTTCCAAATTTGAGTAAACTGATCAATCACATCAAATGAAACAGAAAAAAAATGTCCCATATACTTGGAAGGAATACCTGCTGCAGCTTTGATAAATCACAAGATCATTAAGAGCACTTAAAGCAACACCGCCGGTAGTGGTAATCAGAATAAAAGACACCGCCTTTCGCCCGAAAGACGAGCTCTTCCCTTCGTCCACTGTCTTCGCCGCCAAACTGCACAAAACCCATCTCATTAATCACATCACACTCCATCAAATCCTAATCGGAACAACAAGAAATTGCATCCATTATTTCATATTTTATGACCTCAAAAACCCAAAACTACAACGACCCAGTTCATAATTTTTGTGCAAATTAAATCTGGTAATGCTGCAACAGCTGCTATTCAAAGTTATAGGAACTTGGTGAACCGATTACTCAACTTTTTGGCAAAATATGGGAATTAAAATTTGATCAGGAAATTGAAGAGAAAATAAAGTAAAAGTTGAACCTGGAAAAGTGTGGCGCTGAGGAGCTCCTGTTGAGGAACGAAACCAACCTCCTCGACAGCATTTTCTCTGCTCGCTCGCTCGCTCTGAGTCCCAGTCCTCTCTTTCGTATGTGCTGTGTGTTCCTTCTACTGCTGGCGTGGTGCCCTTTGCTTCCAAGTTTCAAGCCCCCACCGATGGACCGTTTGGTCCCTCTCAAATGTAGAGAATATGGGCCGGTGTTTATATGGACCTAAGGTCCATTTTGTCAAAAGGCCCGTGATCGATAGTTTGCTTTTTTGTTTTTAAACAAATCAGTTGAGATAAATATTAAAAAATTACGTCTTCGAGCACTACGAGGAAGAGTAAGTCGCTAAGACGTTATCACAAAGCGCAGAGTTTGTCCGGATAAGCCCCTAAAAGGGGCTTTGTGGAGAAAAACTTCAATAGGGTAAATGACTTATTTTTAAAGGATTTTCTCATGTAACCAATTTATAGTTTAAATGGTGTCACTCGACCAGCTAATACTTATCATATGTTCAAAATGTGAATCCTTTCTTTGGCCCTACTCTTTCTCACAAACACACACAAACCCTCCCTTTTTTTAGATTATTCGACGTGTTTTTTCTGTTAATCCGGCCCTACCCGTGACAATGTCACAACCTTATAATGGGAATAGGATCCCCTCCGAATCCTCTTTGTGGGGATTCAGAGAATCAATCAATCATGTCCGTTCATCGTACGGTTAGAAATTATTTTGAGTTTTTATTTAAAATTGAATATAAATAGTACTTAACGAAAATTGACCGCACAATATACGATAAAAGGACACGATTGATTGATCCCCAGATCCCCAGAAACCGGAGAGGAACCTCGTCCCTTATAATGTATCAAGTGCTCAAAAAGCCAAATGCAAAAATGTTTCCCTCCATCACTAAAAACTAAAAACGTTCTCAAAAAGCTTGTATCACACATTATATTGTATATATCTATACACAAAAATGGACACATTACATAGGGTTACAACTTAGGCTTACAAGAAGTAATTCATGAAGGTAGGTTTTTCTCTCACAAACCAAGCAAAACCCTAGCTTCTCTCATCTCCCACCCAATTGTTCTTCTCCTTTGGTCCAGTAGGACCTTCCTCCCCATAAAGCTCAACTGGAAGCTTATTAAATATGTTCTCCAATCTGTACTTAAACACCACAGGCAAGACATTGATAACCTTATCAAGCTCAGTTCTTGAATTGTACACTATTGTTGGACCCCACTCTCTCATAAACTGCAGCCAATCCGGCTCACTCACAACCCCGTTTCCAAGATACTCGGCTGCAACAATCTCATACCGAATGCTTGAATCCACAGATAAGTTGCTGCGAGCAGCATCGTTCCTTATTCCGATGCCTAGCTTGTCTGACCCCTGAAGGAAAGTCCCGGGATGAGGGTAGCTCGCATGTCCATTTTTGGATAAGTAGACAATGGCTTTGTTCCCGTCTGTGTACTCCAAATCATATGCATCCACCCATTTGCCACCGCTGTGCTCCGAGAAGTATATGCTCTGGAGCTCTCCAGAAAAGTTGCAGATGCGGAGTGTGAAATGCTCCCAGTCACCGACATGCTGTCCGATCTTGCTAAGAGGGAAGTCCAGAGGCCCAACTTTGAGAGTGGCTGGTCCATTGAAGGGACAAAACACCCACATTGCAATGTCAGTGAAAGTCCCACCAAGAGCCGGTTTCACATGAACATAAAGTTCTGCACTTTCCAAGTTTCCGCGTTTTATTATCTCTCTTCGTTCACCAGTCGGCAAGTCAATCCAAAACCCCCCATCATTTGACCCCCCGCCAGGCAAATTTGAGCCACTACCATCAATAGCCTCACCATCCGACGTGCCAGTTTTGTGCAAAAGCGCTCCACTTTTGAAGAACCATGAAACAGAAGATGGCAAGTAAATCTCTTCTGGATGAAAAAATACGGTGGGTCCATAATGATGGATAAGCGAATGAATTTGATCAAGGTTTGGCATTCCAGGCAGCTTCGGATTCAAATTCTTCAAGCATCCAATATGCACATCCTTTCCAACGTTGGAGTCACTAGTGCAGAAAAATGTACCGGCAGAAACCCCTTTCCCCATCATTCCCCGATGATGTGGTCTTGTAGTCCAAACTTGGAAAGGAAGATTTAGAGATTTTGTAATCGCATTAAGAACTGGGCGGTAAGTTTCACATCTGTCAGTCAAATCAGCTCGAACGCACCTCACTTCATCCAACCGAGGTTTATCAAGCCTGTTAGTCACTAAAAAGCCCATTGCTTTGTAACCTTCTGGTGGCTGAGGATGCCAAAAATAACCATATGCACCATGATTGTCCCCATTCCCGTCATCAGGGCTCCATACTAACGTGTAATCAAGTGGCTCTCTGAGAGCCGGCAACTTGACACTCTCCCCAACATCAGCTGTTTCTGGAAACTCTGCCTCTTTAACCACAAGAACAAAACCGTGTAAAGGTTTATCCTTGGATTGGCAATAATGACCAATGCTATGGAATCCATCAGGTATTCCTGCTGGCTTATAAAACGTAACATGTTTTTTCTTGTCCTCTGATGGAGTGCAGGCCCAGATAAACTCAAATCTGGTTATCTTGGAAACCTCTATTTCTCCGAGATTGATTCTTCCAGAAGCAAAACCTTCACCTGAGAAGAAAAATGCATCCCTGAATCATTTAGAAAAGTAGTCCAAACTGCCATTCGTATAAATAAATGGAATCACAAGAGCTATGAACATATATTTCATCATTCTATACTAGGAGTACTCAAGCATTCGGTCTTTCCCATAGACTATATAATTTTTTAAAATTTTTTGCGTTAACGCTTAGTCGTACTTGAAAAGATTATTTCTGAATTTGCACAACCTCCAAAATTTTGCATGTTCATAAATAGTCAGCTGCAACATAAGTGAATATGAAACTACAGAAAGAAACGAGCTACTTAAATTAAAGCTTTGATTAAGAAAACAAAGAATAAATGCATCATAATCCAGAAAACTCACAATTAACGACATCAAGCACACTAATCATCGGAAAGAAGATGAAACCATCCAAACATGAGGTGAAGTTCAACATATGTTGTGGCACAAACTAACAAGTAAATTTCTAACTCGTAATTCATTATTTAAGCAAAGGAAGAACAGATAAACCCCAATTTCTGGAGCTTTGAAATCAGCAATCATGTGCTAAAAAAACAGAATAAGCATTCACTAACAATATAGGCAGAAACATATAACCAGAAACTGAATGAGCAAAAAGACTATCTTAAGCTGCTCATTAAGGACATAAGAGATCATTTATAAAGGGAGAGAAGCTTCAAGAGGGAAAAAAAGGAGAAAAAGAGTGTCCTAGTAGAATGACTAAACAATGGATATCGAGTTAAACCACGCTAACCGAAAGGTAGGTTCTTTTGCTGCTGTGCATCATATCTAGTGGAATACAACTTAACCGCCATCTAAAGCATATGGTCAATGAACAGGCTATTTGCACACAACATCCACACTTGCGCTAAAATACCGAGTAACCAATGCAACACAGTATAACAAAATCATTTATGATCGAACCACAAAATCGTGAATATCAGCATGTTCACAAACTTACCAGAGCATACCAGATAACATATACAGACAGAAAACAGGTTGATGGCGATGAACAATGACCCTTGGAAACGCATAGGTTATAAGTTACATGTTAGCACTCCAGCTCAAATTCAAACAACCAGTGGAGGTTCATCATGATTCCGAAAATATATGCTTAGTTAGTTCTGATAAGTGCAAGTACTTTGGCAGAGGAATCAAACTAACCATAAAAATCTCTAATTCCCATAAAAAAAACACTGATTAATATTTGCAATAATAAAATAACTTCAGCTTCATTTCAGAAATTAACAAAAGGAAAAGACATTTTCTTTTCAAATACAGTTAGACACTTACAGTTTATCTAAAAATATAACGGCTATAATGCATGATCCATTAACCCAAAAAAAGTAAACTTTCATAGCCACATATGATAGCATTCAGCAGAATCCACAAACCCATCAACCCACAATCCATAAAAATTCCAAATACTAATCAGATAATCTAAAAAAACAAAAACCCAGATCATAATTTTCAAAAACAAAAAGAGAATCCAAAAAAGATCAAAGCTTTTGCAGTATAATTTTTCACACCTGGGGGCCATTGAGGAATGGGATGAGGCAGAGAGAAGGGTTCTTCAGGCTCAGGTGGTAATAAATCTGTGAGCTGATTCCAATGGAAGCACTTGCACCCGAACATCACTAACCCGAAACGGAAGCCGAAACTTTCTGCTTCTGTCTTGGCCTCTGATCTGAAACTCGGATTTTATTGTGCTCGGAGATGTGATTGCGACAGCTCTGTAAGTGATGAATAATAGAATGCTTAATCATGTTTGTGGGCCCGACTCCTACAATGCACACGTACTTTCTATAATTTGTGTTCATGGCGGAAGGAGATTTTTTACAAAGTATTGAATATTGTAATTAAAAAAATTTAATTCGTTTTTATGGCAGAAGGAGATTTTCTACAATATTTTGGAATATTGAATATTTTAATTATATGTTTTATAAAAAATATTAAATTTAATAATTAAAAAACTCAAAATATC
This sequence comes from Malus domestica, assembly GCF_042453785.1. Classification (NCBI taxonomy): domain Eukaryota; kingdom Viridiplantae; phylum Streptophyta; class Magnoliopsida; order Rosales; family Rosaceae; genus Malus; species Malus domestica. The sequence continues at coordinate 30,995,713 of NC_091665.1, forward strand.
CAATACCAATCTAAAAAATCTGCATGGTGGAGACTGCGAATAGAATTCTTTCTCCTTTTACCTTTTCATTTTTTGGTCAAAACCTTTTTCTTTTTCTGTTCTTTTTTTTGTGTGTTAAAAGTAAAAGAGATTCTACAACGCAAAATAAAAGAATTAGTAATAATAAATTCACCACTCTTTTTCAATATGTTAAAATAACATTTCTATGAGTAAAAATCTTGGAATAAAAGAGCATAATGATGATCAACAATAAAGCAAAAAAAAACTTTTTTTTTGCAAACATAATTTTTGTTTAAGATGAGTCCCATTTGAGAGTCATCTTTGAACCACTTTTTTTTTCTTTTAAGATAAGTCCCACTAGAAAGTGATCTTTGATCAAACCAATCCAATAAAAACATAAGTAGTGGTTAGGATTTTTTTTTCTTTAGTTCACTGTATTTCGGGTTTAAATCCTTTTCATTTCTCATAAAGATGAATTTAATATAAATCTTATATTTTTTTTAATAAACAAAAAAGAAAAAGAAGTTGAATTGACCTTAAAATTTGGTTGTGCATTCATGTTTAAATTCTACTCAACATACACAATTGCGAATTTAAAAGAAGGGGCATGAGATGCTAAAAGGTATGTGTTTATAATTTTTTTAAAGAAAAAAAGGGAGATGGTATATGACACATCCCGACCTAGATCAAGGCACGCTGGCTGTCACGTGAGAGACGTAGCCATGTGCACAGTACGGAAGCAATAAAGATAAGAAATATATGAATAATTAAAAACCAAAACTACTAGAGTGCACTACTAAACAGGAAATGTTAGGAGTAAGATACAAGAGTAAATACTTCTAATCAGAGCATAGAAGTCTAGGTGCAGTCCAGTAGGACAAGTACTAATTATACAGTACCATAAGATGTCCTACAATTATTTTATTATGTCAGAACCGCCGAAGTCCTCAAGGCCACCAACAGCAAGCGTACCTAAAACCTGGAGGGGCGCAAAACAGAAAATGTGAGTGGGCAAAAACAAATGTTTTACAAAACCAATTCATTTATCAATATTTCTAACCCCTCGCAGTAAAACATGTATAATTTTTCCCAGAATCAGAATATAAGCATATACATAAATATATATATGTAAATATATCAATTCAAATCATGCTTCACATAATCATATTCATATGTATGTCATGCCAAGATATAACAGAGTAAGTAATTCAGGTGAGAATAACTTCATAGAAATATAACATATTAGCCGGAACCCTTGTGGTAGTATGTACGGCTGAATTCATAGCTCAAAAATCAATCTAGCCGGAGTCACTACAATGACCTATACGGCACTATACTGCACAAGAGTCAGAACCAAATGAAAAGGTATGTACGACAATACTAGGTGTAATATAATTATGCTTAATACTACCCTCACATAATTGCTGGGCGATAAATCGCCAGTCACCTACGAGTTGGAACCATAGTAAAGGTCCGTACGACAAGACTTTGCACCTAAATTAGATCCAATATGAGCATATGGCGCGGGAGGTGACATTATAAACAAGCATGTGCCATATCTTTGGCTAAATCACAATCACCCTAGGTGCAGTTTTATGAGCTCAACGTTATTCAATCACATATCACATCATCGATAATTCAAATAACCAAACATAACTCACCTGAGCTTACCTGAGCGTCCACAACACCACAATTATATATATAATGCATCATATACCAATTCATATGCGAATTATAAATTTATATGCATGGCATTCAAGGTATAATCTCATTTAACGTATTTTCTAGGAAAATATCAAATATAAATATATACTGAAAACCAAAAGCCCACTCACTGGTATATCGAAGGGTCGTAGCCCCCGAGTAGTCCTTGAACACGCTCATCCTCGGGATAAGTCTCACTTATATGCGAATTAACTATAAAAACATTATTTAAAACACATAGGCAAAACTAGCTAATAACTTATCATACAATGCTCAAATGGGGTGTTTGAATATACCAACGTGATCTACACAACCTCACGAACATCCCCATATTTTTAGAAAAAAATTTCGACCACCCATGCGTCGCCAACACGCCGGCACGTGCCTAGCACACCCACGGCAATAGTGACGCCGTTAGGAATATTCAGTTAAATAGTAACAGAATCTGTTAAAGTTAACTAACCTCAAAACTCCGACGACCGTCGCCAGCGTCGAAAACTGGGCAAAACTTGAAACCTTGATATCTCACTCGATATTAAACCAAATTTCATGAATTTTATGTCAAAATGAAGCTTAGAACAATTAGAACAAACTCATACCAGTTTTAGGACCTAAATCCCACGAGATTCGCCGGGAAAACTCCTCAATATTCCGGCCAAACTTGCAACTCGTCGTTCTCGCTATTCCGACGTCCAAACTCTTCCAACAAACCACTCCTAGCCTCGTAAGGACCTCCTTAAGCTACCTATGAGCTCCAAATTCCTTAAAACCTTCAAACTTACGTGTGCATGAACAATGCACAAAGTCGGGGTTAGGATTTCTAGGGTTTTTGAAGCTTTCCATTCTAAAAAATGATACCAATGAACTCAGAAGCTTGCAAGGAACAAGAATCTTACCTTTTTGACATCGATCTGTGAAGTTTGAAAGGGTTTTGGGTGTCGTCCATACGTGAGGGAAGAAGAGAGAGTGAGTCCGAGGGTGAGAGAGTATGAGAGAGAAGAGAAAGATGGATAGTGTGTGTGTGTATGTTCCACGTGGGTCACCAATCAACCCCAAATTAATCACCATTTGCAGATGGGACCTACTAATCATTATCTTACTTGCATCATATGCAATGATCTTCATTAAACTTTCATCAATTTTCTGGTTTTTATTTATTTTATAGTTTTTTATTTGTGTGAGAACAAAAAAATAGTATCAAGACAAAGTTTAATTAATTCAGAAGTAAGCTTTAAGTTTTCATTTAAAAAAATCACAGAGGAAATAGTTATCAACCCCAAACAAGAATTTAATGTGTGCACGAGAGAGAGTAACTGACACACCCCGACCTGAATCAGGGCATGCTGTCCGTCACGTGGGAGTGACGTAACCATGTGTACAGTGCGAAAGCAATAGAGATAAAAGGAATTACGAATAAAAAACCAAATCAACTAGAGTACTAACTAAGATACAGTGCTAAAGCAAGATTAAGTGTGAAATACACAACTAGAGCATAAATAGTCTAAGTGCAGTCAAGCAGGATAAGTACTAAGAATACAACAACCGAGGGTTATCTTACATGGTGATGTTTTGTCAGAACCCTCGTCAGAATCCTCGTGATCCACCAAATCACCTCTACTTGAAACCTAGAGGGGCGCAAAACAAAAAGTGTGAATGGGTAAAAACAAAGCTTTTCAAAATCATTTCATTTCTCAAAAGTTCTAACCCCTCGCCGTAAAACCTGTATAATTTCCCCCAGAAAAATAGAATATATACATATCTCAAAACCATGCTCAGAAAACGATATTCAAAAGTATGCCATGCCAAAGTATCTCAATGCAATGCTATAGGTAAACCAGGCAAAATATATAAATATCAAATATCGCATCAGCCAAATCTCTCTAACTCAAAATGCATTTCCGAGTATATAGCTCATCACCAATCTCAATCATATCAAATCAAATCCATTTCCTGCACACGAGTCGGAACCACCTCAAGTGGCATGTACAACAAGACTAGGTGTAAAGTAAATATGCTTTAGTGCTACGATCACGTGAAGGCTATGCGAATGATCGCGGGTCACTTACGAGTCAAAACCACCTAAAGTGGTATGTATGACAAGCCTATGCACCCAACTTAGATCCAAGGTGAGCATATGGTGCGAGAGATGAACATCACGTGAAGGACTGTGCTCTACTCTAGGCGGGAGCACTAACACCGGGGTGCAGGTTTATGAGCTCTCAATACATCACATCATACATCACATAACCGAAACAATCTCATACCTTTGATTTATGAACATACCTGGCACTTACTTGTGCGTCTGCAGCACCAATCATGAATGTATGCAACTACTAATGCATAATTAAAATAGATAGATACTTGCATGGCATTTCCAAAACATATATTCATTTAAATTAATTTTTCGGAAAAAATCTCAAGTATATAGGTATATACGGAAAACCAAAAGCACACTTACTGGTATGTCGAAGGGTCGTAGACCCGAGCCTCGATTGATGGCGTTCGTCCTCAGGATAGGTCTGACCTATATGCGAAATAACTGAATAAACATTATTTAAAGCACATATAAAAAATTAGGAAATAATTTCTCATACAATGCTCAAATGGGGTATTTGAATATACCACTGAGACCTACTCAACCTCAGGAACATCGTCGTATTTTTTGTTGATACACAAAATCAGCGAGGACTTTGGTACAACAAAAAGTGTTAAGTTTGTAACCTTCGCTAGATTGCTCCGGTCATTCGTGTGGATAAGTATGTAAATGGATAGAGACAGGGAAGCAAACACAAGATGTATGTGGTTCACCCAGATTGGCTACGTCAACGAAGTAGAGGAGTTCTTATTAATTGTGAAGGGTTCACACAAGTACATAGGTTCAAGCTCTCATTTTGTGAGTAGTTTCGGGATTGGTCAAGTATGGTACAAACAGTGCTCCCCTAAGTTCTCGAGTGAGGGAAGCTCCTCGGTTGGGGACTTGCAAGATCCAAGCCATTGAGTAATCACGAAACTTCTAAGTACCGAAGTGTGGTATCATTTTCACTTGCCTTATCTGTCTCATACGTAGATGTGGCATCTTCTCTGGAAGTACTTTTCCTCCATCCAAGGGTGGTATCTTTAACCGATGAAGATGCACAAAGTAATGTATCAATTTCACTTGAAGCTTACTTGTAGTTTCAGGCTTGGTTAAGTGCGATACAAAACCTATAGTAGGAGTCCCCCGAGTCGCCGAGCTAGAAGATTTGCCGAAAGAGGTAACAGACAAGGTAAATAATCAAACTTCCAAGCAAGCAACCTGGATCGGAGGTTCGACTTCAGCTTCCGGTTGATAATTCTCCTTCTCCTTGTGTCGTAAACAGCAACAAGAATAAGGATAAGCAAATGGAGAAGAGATGATATGAGATACTTTTGCTTTTGAAGAAGTAACTTTCCACAAGCTTATTCTTGAACTGGGCTGGAGGGTTTTCTGGTTTCCTCCAGAGTATAAAGTCGACTCAAGAATTTGAGGGTCAAAACAAGTCCATTAAATCAAAAGTGCGTTCGATCTTAATTATATGGGATACTTTTGTTGTTGAGGAAGTAGTGGATGAATTGGCACGTGTTCTGTTATGCTTGTCTCCTTCTCACTTGCCCTATCTGTTCCTCAGACAGATGTGGTATCTTTTCTGGAAGCATAAGATGTTGAAGATAAGTACTTGAGAGCAATGCCAGGTAAGTAGTTAGGCAAGGGATTCCAGGCAGTCAGTTCCTGACTGGAAGCTTGATTCCAAGTACTGACTGATTGTTCACTTTCTTCTTGTCTTGCAAGTAAGAACAAGGGCAAAGGAAAAGATAGGGAAAAAGCATGATATGAGATACTCTTGCTTTTGACCCTGATGATATGAGATACTCTTGCTCTGGTGTGGCTAGTTTGCATAGGTATTATTGGGGGGGGAAGAAAGCTGAGTATTACGAGATGCTTCGTTGGGAGTGCCCTGTCAGATATGAGGAAGGGTTGAGCATTTTTACATGTATGCCTGTCCGTGGAGGATGAAAGTCGACATATATATGAGTCTCCCTAACAACAAGTAGTAATGCTATTCCTTTACCCTTCTTGGTCGTAGTAATGTAGTAGGAGCTGCAAGCTTCATGTGTTTTAACTTTGTCAGAGCACTTTGAAAAAGTGGTATACGGTATCTGGAAAGCTGATGTTGCGTGTGAAGATTGTAGACAAGCTTTATTCAAGGAAATCTGATTCTCGAAGTTCGGAGAGCGATGCCTCTTCAATTTTTGAACAAGCAATCTTGTCGAGGATCTGGCTCTTGAGATTCGGAGAATGGTGCCTCTTCGATTTTTGAGAAAGTAATTATGTTGGGAGTCTGGCTCTTGAGATTCGAAGAGCGGTGCCTCTTTGATTTTTGAGAAAGTAATCCTGTTGGGAGTCTGGCTCTCGAGATTCGGAAGGCGGTGCCTCTTCAATTTATGAGCAAGTAATAATGCTATTCCTTTACCCTTCTTGGTCATAGCAATGTAGTGGGAGCTGCAAGCTTTACATGTTTTAACTTTGTCAGAGCGCTTTGAAAAAGTGGTCTGCGGTATCTGGAAAGCTGATGTTGCATGTGAAGATTGCAGACAAGCTTTATCCAAGGAAATCTGGCTCTCGAAGTTCGAAGAGTGGTGCATCTTGAATTTTTGAACAAGCAATCCTGTTGGGGATCTGACTCTCGAGATTCAGAGAACGGTGCCTCTTCAGTTTTTGAGAAAGCAATCCTGTTGGGAGTCTGACTCTTGAGATTCGGAGAGCAGTGTCTCTTCGATTTTTGAGAAAGTAATCATGTTGAGAGTCTGGCTTTCGAGATTCAGAGAGTGGTGCCTCTTCGATTTTTGAGCAAACAATCTTGTTGGGAGTGTTTTCTCGAATGTGAGTAAATGTTGGGCATTTTTACCAGTCTGCCTTGCCACGGAGCACAAAGGTTGACACATATTAGGACTTTCTAGTTATCAAGCAGTGGTGCTGTTCATTTACCCTTGTGGGTAATAGTAGGGTAGCTGGACCTTCAAAATTTATGTGTTTAAACTTTGTCAGAGATCTTTGGCAAAGTTATTTGTGGTACCCGATGAGCTGATGTTGCTTGTGGAAAGTGGTGCATCTTTGGAATCTGGAGAGTGGTGCCTCTTCGATTCTTGAACCAACGACCCTGTTGCCCTTTCTTTTATAAGGGCACCAATTGTGTGCAAGAAGTACATTCAGAGAGTTATTGCTTGTAGGAAATTTCCCCTTACTTCAAAGATTTATTGCACCTCATTTCTCTTTCATCATTTCTGAGAATGTCTGGCCCATCCGACCCTCATTTTGACTTGAACTTTGGTGAAGAGGCAGCTATGCCTTCTCGAGACAACATATGGCGCCCATCATTCTTATCCCCTACTGGTCCTCTTACCGTTGGAGACTCTATGATGAAGAATGATATGACAGCTGCAGTGGTGGCTAGGAACCTTCTCACTCCTAAAGATAACAGATTAATTTCCAAATGGTCTGATGAGGATTCTCTGGCTCTCAGTGTTCAGTGTGCAAGTTCTGTGTTTAATATGGCCCAACGCCTATTTGCTCGAACCCGCCAAGTTGAATCATTGGCGGCTGAAGTAATAAGTCTCAAACAGGAGATCAGAGGGCTCAAGCATGAGAATAAACAGTTGCACAGGCTCGCACATGACTATGCTACAAACATGAAGAGGAAGCTTGACCAGTTGCAAGAATTTGATGGTCAGATTTTGCTTGATCATCAGAGGTTTGTGGGTTTGTTCCAAAGGCATTTATTGCCTTTGTCTTCTGGGGCTGTACCACGTAATGAAGCTCCAAATGATCAACTTTCGGTGCCTTCTCCTTCTGGGGTTCTGCCCAGTACTGAGGCTCCGAATGATCACCCTCCGATGCCTACTCTTTCTGGGGCTCTGCCGACTGCTGAGACTTCTCATGAGCAACCTTTGTGAAGGCTCCCTCTTGTTTGTTTATTTTGATTCATGTATATGTACATATTTGTAACTTATCGGAGATATCAATAAACAAGCTTTGCTTCATTTCAACGTATTGTGTTAAATACACCAAGGCATTCTTCACTAAGTTCTTTGAATTTTTTTCTTTTGTTGAAGCTTGTATGTTGAAGCTTTGAGAGTGAAGCATGTATGTTGAGGTAGTGCTCCCTTAATTTCCCGAGTGAGGAAAACTTCTCGGTTGAAGACTTGAAAAATCCAAGTCACTGAGTGGTCGTGGGACTTCTGAGTATCAAGGTGCAGTAGCTTGTAGGTGAAGCTTTAAGGTTGAAGCTTTGTTGGGCACCATGAATTGATTTTGCTTTACACTATCTTGATCAAGATAGTGTGAAGCTTTTGTAGGTGAAGATTTTGTGTTGAAGCTTTGTAGGTGAAGCTTTTGTGGGTCAAGTTTTTGTAGGTAAAGCTTTTGTGGCTCAAGCTTTTGTAGGTAAAGCTTTTGTGGTTGGAGCTTTTGTGGGTCAAGCTTTTGTGGGTCAAGCTTTTATGGGTCAAGCTTTTGTGGGTAAAGCTTTTGTGGGTCAAGCTTTTATAGGTCAAGCTTTTGTGGGTCAAGCTTTTATAGGTCAAGCTTTTGTGGGTCAAGCTTTTGTAGGTGAAGCTTTTGTGGGTGAAGTTTTTGTGGGTGAAGCTTTTGTGCTGAAGCTTTTGTAAGTGAAGCTTTAGAGTTGAAGCTTTGTAGGTGAAGCTTTGGAGTTGAAGCTTTTGTTGGGTACCATGAATTGATTTTACTTCACACTATCTTGATCAAGATAGTGTGAAGCTTTTGAGAATTTGTAGTTGTCCTCCATTGATGAAGTTTTTATTGGTGAAGCTTTTGTGTTGAAGCTTTGTAGGTGAAGTTTTGTTGGGCACTATGAATTGATTTTGCTTCACACTGTCTTGATCAAGAGTGTGTGAAGCTTTTGAGAGTCGTGCTTGTCCTCCATTGAGGAAGCTCTTGTTGGCACCATAAATTGGTTTTGCTTCACATTGTCTTGATTAAGAGTGTATGAAGCTTTTGAGAATTGTGATTGCCCTCCATTGATGAAGCTCTTGTTGGCACCATAAATTGGTTTTGCTTCACACTGTCTTGATCAAGAGTGTGTGAAGCTTTTGAGAATTGTGGTTGCCCTCCATTGATGAAGCTCTTGGTTGCACCATAAATTGGTTTTGCTTCACACTGTCTTGATCAAAAGTGTGTGAAGCTTTTGAGAATTATGATTGCCTTCCATTGATGAAGCTCTTGTTGGCACCATAAATTGGTTTTGTTTCACACTGTCTTGATCAAGAGTGTGTGAAGCTTTTGAGAATTGTGGTTGAACTCCTTTGATGAAGCTCTTGTTGGCACCATAAATTGATGAAGCTAATGTGTTCACCTCCTCCCTTTTTTTTTAAGGGGGAGAGGGGTGCTGCAAGTTTGAAATTTGAAAACTCCCTAGCTTGTGTGGAAGTTTGAGGACTTTCCATGTGAGGTTTTCTCATGGTTTGAATTTTGAATTTCAAATTTCTTTGGCCATGTTGAACCCTATAAGAATGAGAAGTTTCCAATATTTTCATTGTCTTCATTTTCTCATTTTGTAGTGATTTTTAGAGATAAAGTGTTCTTATAGTTGAGAGGGATTCCGGCATTGCTTTGCACCATCTTCAGGTTGGTAATCTTCTCCACTAAATCACATGTTTTCATTCTTGTTGAGTTGTCTGAGTGTTCATGTATTTGGTTGAGAACATAATGAACTGATTGAGTTTTTCTCCACACCCTAGGATTTTCTTTATGTTTCGATCTTTCATGTGGTGATAGAGTTTGTTTCTGTTTGTTGTAGATGTCAGAGTTTGGAAGTCCTAGTGATGGGGGCTTCCCTAACTTTAACTCTAGGTTTGAGCTTGCAATGTTGGAGTCTTCAGGGCTTTTGTTGGAGTCTTGTACAAAAAATTCGAGATTGGGTGATCCTCGCAATTGCCAAGCCTTAGCCAATATTGGTTTTTCCTCCTTAATGTCAGTGGGTGAGGAGGTTGTTTGTGACGCCATACCCATATTTCGCTCTGAGTTCAAAGCAGACCATTTAGTGCAAAACTTGTTAGATAGCGAAAAGCAACTTGAGGCCCTAAGGCAATCATGTAGTATCCCCCGTAGTGTAGGAATGCATTTGGTGCATCATGAAGAATTGTCCTCTGAACCACCCAAGGGTCATGTTATGTTCTATACCTAGATATTATTGACTTTATGGGTGAAGCTGCCTTTGCACCCGTGGTTGCAACGGATGTTGTCTATCATTGGATATGCGTCTGGGCAAATCTACCCTGGTTTTTGGGATACCTTGATCAGGTTTTATATTATTTGGATGGAATGTGGACTAGGTGAGCCTTCCTTTCATCAATGGTGTTACTGCTATAAGATGCGTCCGGTGAAAGCATGCATTGGGTATGCCAAGTGTGCATGACGGAGTAAGAGATAGCGTATTGTCTTTGGTAAGAAAAAGGCGTACCGCACTTGAAAAAACCGTTAGTGCTTTCTTTATAATGATTGGGAGTATGCTAAAGGTGTCACGCCTGAGCGACGTGTTCCTACTCACTTCCAGACTGTAGGTTGTAATGTATCCATTGTTTGCATTATTTGCTATTTGTTGTGATTTTCTCTTGCTTCTAACATTTTTTCTTCGTGCAGTGACGTGAAGGACCATCAAGCTATCTGGATGGGAGCTAGCTGACATAGAGAAGGTGTTGAGGGTGCCCAAAGAGGATAGACATTTGGGCAAGCTACGACCCTTATTTTGAAAGTACGATTTCCAGCCCCTAGTGTCAGAGTGCTAGAGATGAGCAAGTAAGTTGTGTCATTCATTTCGCCCCCTCTTTCTTTTACAAAGTTGCATTCCTTACTTTGATTTTTCTTGTTCAGTGGAGAAAGTGGGCAAGAAAGAGGAGACTAACGCCAAGAAAGGGAAAGCACCCATGTTAGTTTCCATAGATGACATTTTGTTTCACAAGGGAGCTCGTAAGCGCTAGGTGAGTCCAACTCCTAAACCTAAGTCACAAGAGGAGGTCCTCAAGATTGCTGCCTCAAAGAAGGCTGAAGCTAAGGCCATCGGGTGTGATGCTACCATAGTTGCAAGGGAGAAGAGACAACTGTTGCCTCATTTTCCTACCATCAATCCCATATTTCCTCCAACCATGGAGTCTATTGACCAAGAAGGTGGCCCTAGCTGTAGCCGTAAGAAAAAGTACAAGGAAGAGGTTGGCAGCATTCATTGGAAGGACTTGAAGGTTGCCATGCAGCCAAGTAGTTTTAGGTATGTCAATAATTGCCTGGCAGGACGTCGATCCACTGTTGATGAGCTTGGCAAGCCGCTAGATGAGAACGAATCAGATCGTGACTGGATAATGAGGCTATCTTCTTATGAAGTGTTACTTTGTCATTTCTTTGCTTTCCCCCCTCTTTTTCCTGGTATTGACGATTATCTTGTCATGTAGGTCATGACCAAGTATGATGACAGATTACGAGAAGTCGAGCGGTACAAGACAAAGTTTAAAGAGAATAAGCAACTTGTGAATGACGCCAGAAAAACGAGCAAAGCTTTGGCTGATGCCATCCGCCTTAAGGATGAAAACTTTGAGAGTTTGAAGAGGCGGAATGGTAAGAACGTGAGGCTCAAGAAACAATTGGAAGTGAATAAGGAACATTTGGAGACAACCATCCTTGAGGTTTCCAAGGTTAAAAGGGAGTTGGATAGTGCCTTGGTTGAGGTTTCTAGGCTAAAGATGAGTATCCCAACTGAGAGGGATGCTGCTGTGCATGAGTTCTTAGGTTCCCAGGCCTTTCACGATGCTTTTAGACCTTACTGCATCCGAGCGGCTAATTTTGAAAAAAGGAAATGGATGGCCGTCCTTGAGCGTTACGACAATGGAAGCATTATTCGAAAGTACCGTGATGAGATGGATGAGTACCGACAAAAGGGTGAAGCCTTCGTCCTCGCAATTGATCCTAATAGTGATGATGACTCTGATAATGAGGCTAGTATTAGTGAGCAGTCTCAGAAGAGTGAGGATGGTCCTGGAGATGCTGAGGAAGGTGGTGATGACGATGGGGTTGAAACGCAAAATGATATTGTCAGGGGTTCGGCCTCAGATGAGGATGACTCGTAGTGCCCTCTTTTTCTACATGTACTTTGGATGTACGAGTTTGTTGTTTGTATGGCATGTGTCATGTACTCTGAATGTACTAGTTTATTGTTTGTGTGGCTTGTGCCATGTACTCTGAATGTACTAGTTTATTGTTTGTGTGGCTTATGCCATGTACTCTGGATGTACTAGTTTGTTGTTAATTACCAAGTATTTGCACTATCATTGATGAATGCCTGGCTATGTTTGAGCAAATCCTTTGTTTAGATATAAGCCATAACTTGGATGTACTAGTTCTGTCTAGAACTGTTTGTTTATTTGTATAGTCTTGTTGACATATACTTAGACTTGATTTCCTATTGGAAGCATTCATGTCGAAGCTTTGAACCCGAGTGTTTCATTGCAAGGAATGTAAAAGGATTAAGACTGAGTTGTCTAAATCACCTCTTTATTGAATTCATGCCAAATAGTCTTCGTTACATAGGATGCCGAACGGCTGAAGCTTAACACTTGTACAATGTGAATTTACTTGTAATAGTACTTCAAGTGATCAGCGTTCCATGGATGGCCAAAGGTTTTGCCATTGGAGCTTCTAAGCTTGTAGAAGCCAGGGCAACTGATGCCAACAACTTCAAACGGTCCATCCCAGTTTGGACTAAGTGTTCCTTCACTCAGGACTCTGTCGCAGAGTAATCTTTTCTTCAATACCTAGTCCCCCACTTTGAAAGAACAAGGTTTGACCCTGGAGTCATAGTAGTTGGAGATGCGCTGCTTGTAGGCGACATTCCTCAAGTGAGCCTGGTTTCTGTGTTCCTCGACTAGATCTAAGTTGAGGGTAAGTTATTTGTCATTTTCACTTTGCACGTAGTTCTAGACTCGGAACATTACTTGCTCAAGCTCAACTGGGACAACTGCCTCTGTACCAAAGGCAAGTGAGAATGGGGTTTCTCCTGTTGATGTCCAATACGAAGTGCGGTATGACCAAAGAACTTGGGGTACAAATTATGGCCAACAACCTTTAGCCTTGTCCAAGCTGGTTTTCAAAGTTCGCTTGATTATTTTGTTGATGGCTTCAACTTGTCCATTAGACTGGGGATGAGCTGGGGAAGCAAAACATAAGTTGATGTTGAACTTAGAGCAAAACATCCTAAACTTATTGTTGTCGAACTGTCGTCTGTTGTCAGTGACTATCGCATTGGGAATTCCGAATCTGCAAAAGATGTTCTTCCATACGAAATCTTCTATTTTTGCCTCAGTAATGGTTGCCAAGGGTTCTACTTCGGCCCACTTTATGAAGTAGTCAACTGCAACGATTGCATAGCGGACCTTGCCCTTCCCTGCAGGCATTGGGCCGATCAAATCAAGTTCCCATTGGGCCAAGGGCCAAGGGCTGATCATGGGAGTGAACGGCTCGGGAGGGGAGTGAGGAATAGTTACGTAGCGTTAACACTTATCACATGAGCGGGATATTCTGATGGCATCTTGGTGGAGTGTTGGCCAGTAATATCCTTGGCGAAAAGCCTTGTGTGCTAGGGATCGAGATCCAGCATGATATCTGCAGACTCTTTCATGTATTTCTCAAAGGACAATTTCCACCTCTGCGGGCGTAAGGCATCTTAGGTATCATAGGTTAAAACCTCGTTTGTAGAGTTGGTCATTAATGATCAAGTAACGGGTAGTCTTGTATCGAATCTGCTTAGCTTGGACTTTGTCATTTGGAAGGGTACCATAAGCAAGGAATCTATAAATCGGGGTAATCCAACTATCCCCATATTGTAAGTTACACACTTTCGCAGCCATGGTGCTTGGTGCTGTCAACAATTCGACTTGAACTTTTCTCCCAATCTTGTCTTCCACCTCTGAGGCGAGGCGAGCCAAAGCATATGCATGACTGTTTGCCGCTCGAGGAATTTTAGTGATCTGGTAGTGGAAGTGCTGGAGCAACAATTATGTTTGTGCCAGATATGCTGTCATAGAGTTATCCTTAGCATCAAAGTTGTTGGTGACCTGGTTAACCACCAATTGGGAGTCACTAAAGATATCAATTCGTTTAACCCCAAGGTGTTTGGCCAAACGTAAGCTTTCTATAAGGGCTTCATATTCGGCCTCATTGTTCGACGCCTTGAATTTGAAACGAATAACATACTATATCGCCACTTTGTCAGGGGTCATAAGGATTAGTCCTGCTCCACAACCCTGTTGGTTGGACGAGCCATCAACATATAGACTCCATGTTGGGGCTGTTGGTTCTATTTTCTAAGCTTTCGAGGGTAATGAAACCACTTCTTTAGGCGTAGAAACAATGTCAACATGATATGTGAAGTTGGCGATAAAGTCTGCCACTGCTTGGCCCTTCTTAGCTGGCTTTGGTTGGTAAAAGATGTCAAACTCACCCAATGCTATCACCCATTTGATCATTCGCCCAAAAGTGTCAAGACTTTGGAGTATCTGTCGAAGAGGATGATTGGTAAGCACGATGATGGAGTGTGCTTGGAAGTAAAGGCGAAGTTTTCGAGCAGACATAACCAGTGCTAGAGCCAATTTCTCAATGTTGGAGTATCGTGTCTCTGCATCTTGTAAGGCCTTGCTAGCGTAGTAGACAGGTCGTTCGACATTACCATCCTTTCGAATGAGAACGAAACTTACTGCTGAAGCCGATACCTACAGATAGATAATGAGAGTGTCACCAACCTCAGGTTTGGAGAGCATATGGGCTTTACTCATGTAGTCTTTGAGGTTCTTAAATGCCTCAACACATTCATCAGTCCATGTAATGTACTTCTTACTTCCCTTAAGTGCTTTAAAGAAAGGAGCACATCTGTCTGTGGCCTTAGAGATGAACCTAGTTAAGGTTGCCACCTTGCTAGTAAGGCTCTGGATGTCTTTTGAAGTTACCGGTTTCTTCATGTCGAGGATTGCTTTGATCTTCTCGGGATTAGCCTCAATGCCTCGTTGGCTTATCATGAAACCTAAGAATTTGCCAGAGCCTACGCCAAAGGCACATTTGTTGGGGTTCAACCTCATTCGATACCTCTTCAGAATGGTAAAAGTTTCATATAGGTTGGTGATATGTTGGTCAGCATGTTTGCTCTTGACTAGCATATCATCAACGTAAACTTCCATGCTCTTCCCAATCTGTTCGACGAACATTGAATTGACCAGTCTCTGATAAGTCACTCCTGCATTCTTTAGGCCGAAAGGCATGACTTTATAGCAATATAGTCATCTGTTAGTAGTGAAGGTTGTGTGTTCTTGGTCCGGATGGTTCATGAGGATTTGGTTGTATCCTAAGTAAGCATCCATGAAGCTCAGAAGTTCACACCCTACCGTAGAGTCTATAAGTCTGTCTATAAGAGGAAGAGGAAAACTATCCTTCGGGCATCCTTTGTTTAGGTCGGTGTAATCGACACACATTCTCCACAAGACCTTTTGGAGTAAGAGACTTTCCTTGGTCGGATTCTTCTTAACAAGGACAACATTTGCTACCCACGTTGGATAATTGACTTCGCGGACGAAGTCTAGGCCTTTGAGTTTTTCAACTTCTGCCTTCATTGCCTCGTATCGTTCAGCGTCATAAGATCTTCGTTTCTGTCTCACTGGCTTGGTCTTGGGGTCAATACTTAAGCGATGACAGATGATATCGGGAGAGATGCCTGGCATGTCCTCATATGATCAAGCGAAGACCTCAGTGTTCTCTTGCAAAAAAAAGATCAATGCCAACCGAATAGGTGGTGACAAGGTGGTGTCAATCTTCACTATGCGATCCGGATAATTTTTTGAGATAGAGATCTTCTCCAACTCTTCAGCGGGTTGTGCTTGCTGGGTGAAAGAGTCATCTCAAGGATCGTCGGGTTAACTGTTGCCACCATGAAGATCCAAGTTGGCTTCGCCTGGGTTGGTCTTTATGACTTGTTCATATATAGAAAGGGTTTCCTTGGGCACAAGCAGGTGTTGTTGCTTGACCAAAGTGTTGTAACATGATCGTGCACTAAGTTGATCTCCTATGATGTAACCATTGCCATAGGGGGTTGGAAATTTCATCAACAACATATGTGTGGATACCATGGCCTTGAGATCATTAATGCCTGTGCGTCCGAAGATGACATTGTATGCCGTTGGGCAATCAACCACTAGGACGTTAGTGGTAATGGTAGCTGTGTAAGGGCATGTACCAATGGTGAAAGGTAAGTGTATGCTCCCCAAAGGTTGCACGATATCACCGGAGAAGCTTATCAGAGGGGAAATCGAGCGATCGAGCAAATGTTCAGCTAGATTAAGTGCCCTGAAAGCTTCAGCAAACATGATATTGACCGAAGCCCCCATGTCTGCCAGGATTCATCGTACTTCAAAGTTGGATATGTGAGCTTCCACGATCAGTGGGTCGTTGTGAGGGTAGATAATACCTCTTTCTTCCTCAGGGTAGAAACATATTAGATCCCAGTTAGGCTTTTGATGTTTACCTCCCCTGATGTCTTCCACGTGAAACACTTGGTGGCCAGACCTTAAAGCTCGTTCGCTATTTTTCATGGCCCTGTTGGAAGATTTAGATATGGGTGTCCCACCACTTATGGAATATATCACATTCACCTGGCGTTGGTTACGGTTACTCCTTGGAATGTGAAGGAGGAATTGATCAATTTTCCTTCACGTGCCAAAGCTTCAATATGATCACGAAGGGTGATACACTTTTCGCCGTCATGGTCGTTATGCTTGTGGTAGCAGCAAAACGTGCCCGTGTTCTTCATGGGCTTGTAATCCGGTTGCCTTAGCTTTGGCTTTGGTATCAGGTGTGCTATGCTGGGGTAAATGGCCACGCATGTGGCGTTCAAAGGTGTGTATGCCTTATACCTTAGGGTAGGGGATGTCCTAACACGTGCTTAACCTACGGTGTTGACTGCCTGAGGTCGAGGATTATCATGGAAATACCCTTGGTTATCGCGGTAGTGTCCCTTACTCCTTTTACTAAAATGAGACTGGTGATGATGAAAATCTTTCATTTTGCCCTGAGATTGATATGTCTGTTGACTTGGCAAAGTATTAAGTAAAACAGGGGGAGGCGCCGTTGCCGTTTGGAAGGTCGAGGTCTTCTTATTTGGTTGGATCTGGCTTCCACTCCCTACTTGCTGATAAGGGGTGGCTGTGGGGGGTTTCCCTTGATATGTCATTGCCTCGGCAGAGGCATGGTTGTAAGTCTGTGCCATCACCTCAGAATAAGTCTTCCAAGTGTTGGCATTGATCATGTACTTGAAGAAACAATCACGTAGGCCTGTCGTGAAGGCCTTGAGGGCGGTCTTGTCATCTGCCTCAGCGCAGCAAGAATACTTATGGCTGAAACGACCGACATACTCTCGTAGTGACTCGTCTGGCTTCTGGCGAATAGTTTACAAGTCATCTGCAGAATGCAAGCGATTGGTCTGGAGTATGTGTTGAGAGACAAACAGTTTCCTCAGTTCCTCAAATGAGTCTACTGTCTCAGGTGGAAGACGGCAATACCAATTTAGAGCTCCGCCAGAGAGGGTGGAGGGGAAGAGAAGACATCACTCTTCATCGGTGTGCATCCGATATGCCATGGTGGACTCAAAGAGGTTAAGGTGTTCAATTGGGTCTTCCCTTCCAATATAGAGTTGTAAACCAAGCTTTTGTTTTGTCTTTGCTTGAAGGGGGGTGTCGAGGATCCTCATTGTGAGAGGGCCAGGCCTGGGTTGGTTCCAGTCAGGTATTTCGGCTTGACGTTCAGCCTTCAACTTGTTTACTTCCTCAATGAGCTGTAGGACAAGGGGGTCCTGAGTGGAGTTATGAACCACTGGGATTTTCTTTCGTAAGTCTCCATCGCCTCTTGGAAGTAGGAAAGTTTGAGTAAGGGCGTGTGATTTTTCCTTGGACTCGCCGTACTGACTTTTAGGGCGAGTCTGTCAGAATACCTTAGAGTCCCATGTACCTTCATGTTCCTTTGGGACCTGTCGTTCCTTCCCTAGATTGGCAGCTGGCCTGGGTCGTGGGAGGGGACTGAGTCTTTCAGAAACCCTTGGGTCATTGATCTTCGAGCATATGTGGAAGGGATTCTCTCGACGTTGCTTTAGGAAGTCTCGGCAGTCACGATAAACGACTTTCAATCCTTCCAACCCTTCTGCAAGGAGGTGTCTTCCTCCACTTCTCCTGCTTCGGGTCGAAGCAATTGGGTTGAGAGAAGTCTCATGTTGATCAATGTTTTGATGATTAGCTCGCTCCTCATCAGGGATACCCATGTCGAAAGAAGGTGACCCTTCGTGTTGAAAGGCACCCAAATGATGGTTGATATCCACAAGGGCAACGAGCTCGCATGTTTGAGTACGCCTAGTTTCGTGGAGTGTCTCAAAGAGCTTCTCATACTGCTCCTGGAGGACTTCATTCTTCATTGCTATCTTGTTGTTCTAAGCTTCTAGCTCATCGACTTTAGCTTGAAGAGCAACCCTTTTTCCTTCCTTCTTTCATTGTTTCGCACTAGGTGCAAGATGGGTGTCATTCTGTGTGATGTGGCTTCCTTCGCTCCCCATGTCAGCGAGGACTTTGGTACAACAGAAAGTGTTAAGTATGTAACCTTCACTAGATTGCTCCAGTCATTCGCGTGGATAAGTATGTAAATGGATAGAGATAGGGAAGCAAACACAAGATGTACGTGGTTCACCCAGATTGGCTATGTCCACAGAGTAGAGGAGTTCTCATTAATTGTGCAGGGTTTACACAAGTACATAGGTTCAAGCTCTCTTTTTGTCAGTACTAGTGAATGATTTAGTACAAATGACATTAGGAAATATTGTGAGAGAATGATCTCTATTTATAGAATAGAGTTTCTAGTTTCATTATGACATTGACACGTGTCGTGTTGTGATTGGCTTCTGATGTCGACATGTGTCACGTTATGATTGGCTTTTGATGTCGACACGTGTCGCGCTGTGATTAGCCTCCTGGTTGGAGGGAAACTCTTCTGGGTCCTTGACGGTATAACGTTGACCGGTGCTCAGTAGTTTCGGGATTGGTCAAGTATGGTACAAACATTTTTAGAAAAATTTTCCGATACCCCACTCGCCGTCACGCGCCCCCACGAGCGGCCAACCCTGACGGAATCCTTAACCGCCGTTAGGGAATATTCTGCTAAAAATTAGAATATTCCGTTAACCGTTAGCTGCTGTTAGGAATATTACGTCAATATCGACGGAATATTCTCTTTTCTTCTTTAGCGAATCACCAGTCGCCGTCGCCATCGCTGGAAATTGAAAATTTGAAAAACCTTAATATCTTCTTCATTTCTCAACCAAATTTCATGAATTTTATACCAAAATGAATCTTAAGACAAGTAGAACAAATCCTTACTAGTTTTAGGACCTAAAACTCACGGGATCTCACTGAAAAAATCCACGATAACCGGCCACCTCTGCAACTCACTATTCCCGAGCTTCTTGATGTCCAAAACGCCTTAATGCTATTCTCCGAGCTTCGGGGGAGTGATCTAAAGCTTCCTATAACCTCAAAACTCCCTGAAAACTACACATTTACGTGTGCATGAACAGTACTCAAATCGGAGGTTCTTGGTTCTCTGGTTTTCGAAGGTATTGCATTCAACCAAGGGTATGGTTGGATTCCTGGGCTTGCTAGGAGTTCAAAACCACCCTTCAAACCTTTGATCCGTGCATAAAATGCTTGATCTAAGGTTTGTCCGTACACTGTACGGAATTCGCAGAAAATTCGAAAGGAAGGAAAAAAAGAGGTCTGAGTATGTGGTATGCACGAGTGGTGTGTGTGTGTGTGGTCCTAGTTGGGTCACCAACCAGCACAAAACCTTAAGTCATTTAGT
This sequence comes from Malus domestica, assembly GCF_042453785.1. Taxonomy (NCBI): domain Eukaryota; kingdom Viridiplantae; phylum Streptophyta; class Magnoliopsida; order Rosales; family Rosaceae; genus Malus; species Malus domestica. The sequence continues at coordinate 31,015,373 of NC_091665.1, forward strand.
TCTAATTGGTCCCAAAATATTAGGGACTTAACGAATTGGTCCAAATCCAAAATTTAAACCACACAACGCCACCAAATGCTCAAGGGTACCTTAGTCAATTCACGCTATCGATAAAAATAATTCGGGACGAGCTGTGACAGTAACTGTGTACTAGATCTACTAACACAAAAGATTAATGGTAGAAGAATTTAATTTTCATTTATTTCCATTGTAATTTGCAAAAGTATTTCCATTAAATTTGACTCTCTCTCATATGTACATGTGAGAGAACATAATGATGATCAACAATAAAGAAAATAAACTATTTTTTTGCAAACATAATTTTTGTTTAAGATGAGTCCCATTTGAGAGTCATCTTTGATCAAACCACTTTTTTTTCTTTTAAGATAAGTCCCACTAGAAGGTGATCTTTGATCAAACCAATCCAATAAAAACATAAGTAGTGGATTGTAGGGTTAGGATTTTTTTTTTCTTTAGTTCATTGTATTTCAGGTATAAATCCTTTTCATTTCTCATAAAGATGAATTTAATATAAATGTTATATTTTTTTTAATAAACAAAAAAGAAAAAGAAGTTGAATTGACCTTAAATTTTGGTTGTGCATACATGTTTAAATTCTACTTAACCTACACAATTGCGAATTTAAAAGAAGGGCCATGAGATGCTAAAAGGTATGTGTTTATAAATTTTTTAAAGAAAAAAAGGGAGATGGTATAGGCATTTCAAAAAATAAAAAATTATTGTGCACTCTTTGCAATTGGATTTTGTTTTCAATTACATAAAATTGTACTCAATGACTTTTGGAGGGCCAATAACAGCACCCCGAAGAAAATATGTATCAGTTCTTTTTTTTTCTTCCATGCAAAGATATTGAGAGAGACGAATTAATTATAATTAGTTAGGAAATTATTATTGACACTCCAGAATTCTCATTTTGCACTCTAAACTTTCTTTATTTTGAAAGAAAATGCACTTGTAAGGAGTGCATGATAAGATTTTTGGAGTGCTAATAACAGTTTCCATTATTTGTTGAACTCGAGACTTATATTCTATACAAGGTTCTAAAAAACGCTAGGCGTTAGTCGGGCGGCTATCAGGGGCCTAGCGCCTAGGCTGCTAGGCGAGGCCTAGGCGGATTTATGTAAATTTATTATATATCTTGTAAATAAGTGTCTATTTATACTTAAAAAAAAAAAAACTATACTTGTATGGATGATAGAAGAATGATAAAATGTAAAAATAGAAGTATAAGAATACACAAAGTACATCAATCCAACAAGTTCAACATTAAAAAAAACAGTAAGCATATAATCATAATGAGGAGTTTTCTTGGATGATAGACTAAATTCTTCTTGTTCATGATCCTTGCATTGGATTTGACATAGACTAAATTATTTAACGTTGTTGTATCTAGTTTTTTTATTTTTTATTTTTTATATGTATCCCCTCAAAAGTTCTCCAATTCATATCACAATTGGATGAACTTGTAGTTAATCCATCCTTTGCAAATTAGGTACACCATTTCCATAAGTATACCACCATGAAACTAAAAAATAAAAAAGCACACAATTAATTAAAAAAAAAAAATCAAATCCGCCTAGGACTGCCTAGGTGCCACCTAGCCTGCCGCCTAGCTCCAAACCGATTTTTCGAAACAATATGCCCTAAATCGCAGCGGGTCTTCACTGCCTAGGCCTATTTTTAGAACACTGATTCTATAAGAGTTGAATATTAGATCTTCCACTTATAAGAGCATCTCTAATGCATCGTAAAATTCAAACTTGAGTATGAGATTCTCCAATGCACCAAAGACTAAAAACTCATTATAAATCTTCGGCAAAGTTGAGACCCAAAATAGGGGTTACAATATTAGATTTGAGTCTAATCAAGAAAATGATATTTGAGTTTTGAGCCCAATGTTTTCTCCTCTGATGCAAAGATTCAGATCTTAAGACTCATAACGAGTCTTAAGATTTGAGTTTTTAAATTGGGGCATAAACCAAAATATCTGAATCTTTGTACTAAAGATGCTTTAATAAATAAAAAGAAAATTAATAAAAATGACTTCCATACTTTGAAGTTTAACAAAAAATCATGTACTAACTTTATTTAATAGTTATAACAAAACCCAATAACAAACCAGCCCAACAAGGCTGTCTCAAACAAAATAATTTATTAAGCATCCAATTTTACCCTTAACATCTTAGTGCTGCGGAACAAGTTCAGGTTTTGAATCTTCGGCCGATGGTGGTTCCTGCCGTTCATGGGACTTCCTCTCCTATTCCAGGTGGCTTGGAACCTATTGTCACGCCTTTGACCGCACTTTCTTTGCCAAATTGATCACCATTTGCAGATGGAACCTACTATCTTTATCTTGCTTGCATCATATGCAATGATCTCCATTAAACTTTCATCAATTTTCTGGTTTTTATTTATTTTATACGTTTTTATTTGTGTGAGAACAAAAAATAGAATCAAGACAAATTTTAATTAATTCAAAAGTAAGCTTTAAGTTTTCATTTTAAAAACATCAGAGAGGAAATAGTTATCAACCCCAAACAAGAATTTAATGTGTGCATGAGAGAGAGTAACTGTGTACTGGATCTACTAACACAAAAGATTAATGGTAGAAGAATTTAATTTTCATTTATTTCCATTGTAATTTGCAAAAGTATTTCCATTAAATTTGACTCTCTCTCACATGTGCATGAGAGAGAACATAATGATGATCAACAATAAAGAAAATAAAACTATTTTTTTGCAAACATAATTTTTGTTTAAGATGAGTCCCATTTGAGAGTCATCTTTGATCAAACCACTTTTTTTTCTTTTAAGATAAGTCCCACTAGAAAGTGATCTTTGATCAAACCAATCCAATAAAAACATAAGTAGTGGATTGTAGGGTTAGGATTTTTTTTTTCTTTAGTTCACTGTATTTCGGGTTTAAATCCTTTTCATTTATCATAAAGATGAATTTAATATAAATCTTATATTTTTTTTAATAAACAAAAAAGAAAAGGAAGTTGAATTGACCTTAAATTTTGGTTGTGCATTCATGTTTAAATTCTACTTAACATGCACAATTGCGAATTTAAAAGAAGGGCCATGAGATGCTAAAAGGTATGTGTTTATAATTTTTTTAATGAAAAAAAGAGAGATGGTATAGGCATTTCAAAAAATAAAAAATTATAGTGCACTCTTTGCAATTGGATTTTGTTTCCAAATACATAAAATTGTACTCAATGACTTTTGGAGTGCCAATAATAGCACCCCGAAGAAAATATGTGTCAGTTCTTTTTTTTTTCTTCCATGCAAAGATATTGAGAGAGACGAATTAATTATAATTAGTTAGGGAATTATTATTGACACTCCAGAATTCTCATTTTGCACTCTAAACTTTCTATATTTTGAAATAAAATGCACTTGTAAGGAGTGCATGATAAGATTTTTGGAGTGCTAATAACAGTTTCAATTATTTATTTAACTCGAGACTTATATTCTATACAAGATTCTAAAAAACGCTAAGCGTTAGTCGGGCGGCTATCAAGGGCCTAGGCGGATTTATGTAAATTTATTATATATCTTGTAAATAAGTGTCTATTTACACTTAAAAAAAAAAAAAAAAAACTATACTTGTATGGATGATAGAAGAATGATAAAATGTAAAAAATAGAAGTAGAATAATACACAAAGTACATCCATCCAACAAGTTCAATATTTAAAAAACAGTAAGCATATAATCATAATGATGAGTATTCTTGGATGATAGACTAAATTCTTCTTGTTCATGACCCTTGCATTGGATTGGATATAGACTAAATTATTTAATGTTATTGTATCTAGTTTATTTATTTTTTATTTTTTTGTATGTATCCCCTCAAAAGTTCTCCAATTCATTTCACAATTGGATGAACTTGTAGTCAATCCATCCTTTGCAAATTAGGTACACCATTTCCATAAGTATACCACCATGAAACTAAAAAAATAAAAAAGCACACAATTAATTTTAAAAAAATAAAATAAAATCCGCCTAGGACTGCTTGGGTGCCACCTAGCTCCAAACCAATTTTTCGAAACAATATGCCCTAAATCGCGACGAGTCTTCACTGCCTAGGCCGATTTTTAGAACACTGATTCTATAAGAGTTGAATATTAGATCTTCCACTTATAAGAGCATCTCTAATGCATCGTAAAATTCAGACTTGAGTATGAGATTCTCCAATGCACCAAAGACTAAAAACTCATATATAAATCTTCGGCAAAGTTGAGACCCAAAATAGGGGTTACAATATTAGATTTGAGTCTAATCAAGAAAATGATATTTGAGTTTTGAGTCCAATCATCTCAATGCACATAACCAAATTGTTAAAACTCAAATATGAGTTATGAGCCCAACGTTTTCTCCTCTGATGCAATGATTCAAATCTTAAGACTCATAATGAGTCTTAAGATTTGAGTTTTTACATTGGGGCATAAACCAAAATATCTGAATCTTTGCACTAAAGATGCTTTAATAAATAAAAGGAAAATTAATAAAAATGGCTTCCATACTTTGAAGTTTAACAAAAAAATCATGTACTAACTTTATTTAATAGTTAGAACAAAACTCAATCACAAACCAGCCCAACAAGGCTGGCTCAAACAAAATAATTTATCAAGCATCCAATTTTACCCTTAACATCTTAGTGCTGCGGAACAAGTTCAGGTTTTGAATCGTCAGCCGATGGTGGTGGTTCCTGCCGTTCATGGGACTTCCTCTCCTATTCCAGGTGGCTTGGAACCTATTGTCACGTCTTTGACCGCACTTTCTTTGCCAAATTGATCACCATTTGCAGATGGAACCTACTAATCTTTATCTTGCTTGCATCATATGCAATGATCTCCATTAAACTTTCATCAATTTTCTGGTTTTTATTTATTTTATACGTTTTTATTTGTGTGAGAACAAAAAATAGAATCAAGACAAATTTTAATTATTCAAAAGTAAGCTTTAAGTTCTCATTTAAAAGAATCACAGAGGAAATAGTTATCAACCCCAAACTAGAATTTAATATGTGCATGAGAGAGAGTAATTGTGTACTGGATCTACTAACACAGAAGATTAATGGTAGAAGAATTTAATTTTCATTTTTTTCCATTGTAATTTGCAAAAGTATTTCCATTAAATTTGACTCTTTCTCTTCCTCGTCGTCTTTCTCCGAAGAACTCACAAGCAAAGTACTTGACTTCGTTGGAAATCAGTACATATGAAAATAATACATTATTTTTTAAACTGAATCAAAATAACCCACTATTTCTAAAACTACGGAAAAATTACACACTATATTTGAAAATTGATCTGAGATAACTCATAGTATTTATTGAAGGGAACAAAGTGAACATTATTTCTAGAACTACAACAAATACCTCAACTATTTCTGAAACATAACCAAACTATCTCACACTATTTCTGAAACAAAATCAAAATAACTCACATTATTTCTAGAACCACATCAAATAATTCACACTATTTATGAAACTGAACTATAATAACTCACACTATTTCTAGAAGGGAACAAAACAAACATTATTTCTGAAACTACAACAAAATAACCACCACTATATCTGAAATTGAACGAAAATAACCCACACACTATTTTTGAAACTGCAACACAATTACAAACTATTTCTAAAAAAAAACTTAATCAAAATAACCCACACTATTTATAAAAGAGAAAAAAATAAACATTATTTCTGAAATTACAGCAAACCTACACTATTTATGAAACTTAACCAAGATAACTTACATTATTTATGGAACTACAGTAAAATAATATACACTATTTCTGAAACTAAAACAAAATAACTCACACTATTTTTGGAACAATAACAAAATATACATCTATCTCATGGATGATACACTATATGTTTTTTTCCAATAGAATAAATACATATGTTTTGAATTAATTAATTAATTAATCTTTTTGCTCATGAAAATCCGATGCTTCTGCCTTGAAGGCCAAAGGAAATCAAGCAACCTTAGAGCCTTAATTTCCAGGGGAAATTTGTTCCAAAAAAAAAAATCCAAGGGAAAGAAAAAGAAGATGAATGAGTCCATTTATCTCCAAAGTTCAACACATGCAAAAATACTGTATTTGCCACACCATAAAATAGTGCACCATTTTATTTTATTTTGAAAAAAAAAAAAAAACAGCTAGTGGCTTTGTTTCGTGTCTCCCCGGCCATCATCGTGTGATTCACACGTGCTAGCAATCGAACTCACGACATGTCGTGTAGAATACGGGCTTGAAATTTGTCCCCAACCATTGGAAACCCCATGGTGGTTTATGTAGGGTACCATTTCATTGATGTTGAGTTGTGTTGATGCACAAAACCGGAGGTCTTGGTACAACGTAAATCCGACCGTGAATCTGTAAGTAATGTAAATAACACAAGATGTATCGTGGTTCACCCCAAGGTTTGGGCTACGTCCACACTGATTATATTTCTCTGAGAGTATTTGTGAGGGAGAGAGTGTGAGAGCTTTGAAAGGGGGTGAGAGGGCCTAGGAATTGGCCTCCCCTAATTGTGAGGGTGAGGGGTCCTTTTATAGAATAAGGACTCCTCACTTATTACATATTTGCCCTTTCCTTTATCACATAATTACATTTAAGTCCCCTGAGTATTTGTACGAGATCTAAATACGAGGCCCTAAATATGGTATAAACAGTAGTCCCCCAAGTCTTCAGTCAAGAGAGTCTTTTGGTTGGAAATTCAGTCCATGTGTGGGCCGAAGTAACTAGATGTTGTCTTGAACTGATATTCGATATGAGGCGGTGCTCAATCTAAAATGGTGCTCAACTAGAAGTAGCACATGCTGCGAGGCTGCTCGGCTCTTGGCTTACGTTGCCTTGGTTGGCTCGACTTATAGCGTTGAAGGTGAGGGAGTCCCTTTTATAAAATAAGGGCTCGCTCCTCAGTACATGAATAATGGGTTAGGAGTGATGCTCGTGGCGAGGCGGTTGCTCAGCTGGCAGCGATGCTCTCTAACGAAGATGAGGGAGTCCTTTTTATAAAATAAGGGCTCGCTCCTCAATAGATAAGTGATTGGCTAAGTCCCCCAAGTATTTTTCATGAGTGTTCTTTAAGTGAGGGAGTCCCTTTTATAGAATAAGGGCTCGCTCCTCAGTACATATATAATGGGCTAAGTCCCCCAAGTATTTTCATGAGTGCTCTCTAAGTGAGGGAGTCCCTTTTATAAAATAAGGGCTCGCTCCTCAGTACATAGATAATGGGCTAAGTCCCCCAAGTATTTTCATGAGGCCCAGTTGAGGCCCAATATATGGTACATAATGTAGTCCCCCAAGTCTTCGGTCAATAGAGTATGTTGGCTGGAGACTTCAAATTGAATCCATGTATGGGCCGAAGTGGCGGTTGTTCGGATGCGGTATTTGTATACCCTGCACTGAAGCTTTGTAGGTGAAGCTTTGCAAGTGAAGCTTTGAAGCTAGAGCTCTGTAAATGAAACTTTTGAAGCTAGATCTCTGTAAATGAAGCTTTTGAAGCTAGAGCTCTGTAAATGAAGCTTTTGAAGCTGATTGACATGAGTGATGCTCATAAATATTTATGTTGATTGACATGAGTGATGCTTATGGATGTTGTCATGAGTGATGCTCATGAATGTTAACATGAGTGATGGTCATGAATGTTGACATGAATGATGGTCATGAATGTTTATGTATGATTGTCATGAGTGATGCTCATGAATGTTTATGTATGAATGACATGAGTAATGCTCATGTATAATTTGGAGTACTGGGCGTACTTTAGATAACCTGGTTGGTGGCATAAAGGAGAGTACGGGTTGTACATTTCATCACCTGGTTGATGGCATGAATGGCTAGTTGCCAAATGATATTAGAGTACGGGTTGTACATTTCATCACCTGGTTGGTGGCATGAATGGCGAGTTGCCAAATGATATTAGAGTACGGGTTGTACATTTCATTACGGGTTGTACATTTCATCACCTGGTTGGTGGCATGAATGGCGAGTTGCCAAATGATATTAGAGTACGGGTTGTACATTTCATCACCTGGTTGGTGGCATGAATGGCGAGTTACCAAATGATATTAGAGTATGGGTTGTACATTTCATCACCTGGTTGATGGTAATAGCGGCAGGTTGCCGAACAATTTTGGAGTATTGGGCGTACTTTTGATCACCTGGTTGGTGGTAATAGCGGCAGGTTACCGAATAATTTTGGAGTACTGGGCGTACTTTTGATCACCTGGTTGGTGCTATTTTGGGCTTATGGGCCTTCGCCCTCCACAATATGCCAGCCCATTTATTTTGGGCTTTGTCTTTTTTTTTTTTTTTTTACCTTCTGATGGGGTTTATACAGATGTCTCCGAAAGATTAAAAAAAAAATTACATCATTCAAAAACAAGAAAAGTAAATCACATCATTTTGGTGGGATGTTTATTCCTTGCTTTTGCTGTATGGGTGTTTATTATTTGCTTTTGCTTTTGTTTCCCGTAGCTCACTTGATTGCTTTTGCCTTTCTTTTGCACTTTTGTTGCTTTTGTTTTTGTTTCCCATGTGCTCTCCTCGCTCCTTCTCTGATTTTTCTGTTAGCAAGACTTTCCCTCTTTTCAAGGCTATTTTGCCTCCTCATGGTGGGTAAGAAAGTGCATGACCCATGTGCTCTCTTCTCTGATTTTTCTGTCGGCAGGTCCCCTTCACCACCTTGGGTCCCGTCTCCAACTGCTCTAAACTCCATGTGCTCTCTTCTTTTTGCTTTTCTCTTTTCTGTTGCACGCTATCTGTCTCTTTCCACCTCCATTTCTGCTTTAATTATTTTGTTGCTTCTTCTTTCCATATTCCTAGTCCCAATAGAAGCATTCGGAAGATATTGAGGCCTGGGGTAAGAGATGCAAAAAATGCTCCTGAATAGTGGCCAGCAAAGCATGAAAACTAGGCCAATGCTCACGTGGACAAGCTTTCTATTGAGTTTCTAGTCGAAGATCCCACGCTTGGCGATTTCTTGCCACAACAGCAGGAAGAAAAGAGCAACGCCGCCGGCAATGGAAGAGGCGCAAATGTCAGCAAACACCGGGTTTTCTGGAAGCATAGTAGCGGGGATGTCAGTTGGCGACAGCAACTCCGAGGCTTGGAGATTGTTGTTGTGAGCTCGAATCTGAGTGAGGGAGCGAGGAGAGAAAGGGTGGAAGTGTCTGCAATTGAATTGGAAGGGAGAAGAAGAAGATCAGCTCTAGAGGTAGAAGACGATCTTGGTAGGCAGCCTACCTAGTAGAGGAAGGAACATGGTTTGCCTATGCCTTTTATGGCTACTGGAACAAAGGCAAGGCAAGAGTGCATATCTGTTCCTCATCACTAACAACCCACTTTTGATCTCCGGTGTAAATTCACCTCTTTCTCCGAGAAATGATGAGTCCACTTTTCTTTTGAGCTCTGAGAGATTTACTTCCACATCTTCTCTTTTCATGAACCTCACATAAACATGTGAGAATTGGAACTTGATGAACTGGGTTGATTTCAACGGTGATGCGGAAGGAGCGTAGATTTTGATCCCAAGTTTCTACATATTCACGGCAGAGGTGAAAAAATGAAAGAGAACCGACATAGCTTTTCGTGTCGTTTCCCACAGACGGCGCCAAATGTTGATGCACAAAACCGGAGGTCTTGGTACAACGTAAATCCGACCGTGAATCTGCAAGTAATGTAAATAACACAAGATGTATCGTGGTTCACCCCAAGGTTTGAGCTACGTCTACACTGATTATATTTCTCTGAGAGTATTTGTGAGGGAGAGAGTGTGAGAGCTTTGAGAGGCGGTGAGAAGGCCTAGGAATTGGCCTCCCCTAATTGTGAGGGTGAGGGGTCCTTTTATAGAATAAGGACTCCTCACTTATTACATATTTGCCCTTTCCTTTATCACATAATTACATTTAAGTCCCCCGAGTATTTGTACGAGATCTAAATACGAGGCCCTAAATATGGTATAAACAAGTTGTAAATATACTTATTTATTCATAGTGACATATTATGACTTAAGTTACGAAATATCAGTTATATCGTTAGCAGTCATTAATCATTATCATCATAAGTAAACCAATAACACAATGTGACAATATAATTGATACACCCTAAAATTTCTTATGAGCTGTACCTTAATTATATTAATCTTATATTTGGATGCAAGACTATGTTAGCTTATGGAGTACATGCATAATAACATACTCTACAAAAGGTGACTAGTAGTCTAATTGTATCAAAATGACGTTTTTTTTTTTTTTTTTTTTTGTGAATAAAGTTTTTAGCATTAATGGGCAAATCTCCCTCAAAATGATCTAACAATACAAACCCTATCACTGCGTAATACAACACGGTTTTGTGTCAAAAACGAAGCTCTATCATGTATTCATGTTGCTTTGGGGAATACCAAGCAACTACTTTGGTGAACCGATGGCTTGCAGCGCATATTCAAGAGCAAAGACAAGCTCGTCCACTCATATATTCCAGCCTGTTAGGGGTAATTATGGAAAAAGAATTTTATTGCGGGTTGGGCTTTAATTCAGCCCATGTTTTAATGTTTGTAGGGCCGGTAGATGAATAGTTTTGTCCAATTACATATTTTGATATTAATTTTGCCCATTCAGATAAAAATATTTAATTTCTTTAATCTTTTTTTATCATTTATTCAGTTTTTAAATTTTGAATATTTAAATACTCAAATTAAAATATTATCTAGTAACTACCAACTATTTATGAAGAAAACAAAACTGATATAATCTAGTATAGTCTAAAATATCGATGATATCGGAAATATCGGTAATCCAAAAACACGGAAATTTCGATGGAAATATCGGGATATTATCGATATCGATAAAAATTGAATAAAAACCACGGAAATTGTAAAAAAAAACTTGGAAATTTTTATTGAAACTTTGCAGGATGTTTATTTAGTCAATTATCTATTAATTTATCACAAAAAATTGGAAGGAAATGCATTGCATGATGGATTTAACTGATTTAAGTTGATTATATAGCGAGCTGGTAAACATTGTGAGTGTAAAAAATATGTAGTAATTAATGAAAGAAGTTTAAACACACCATAATCATTTATATATAATGAATTAGTACAATATTTTACACTTTATACATTGCATGGTAAGATACATGAGTGACTTAGTACCACATAAAGTTCCTATGAGGTTCAAAATTTTCACTATCTTCATCATCTCTATGTGTAGAGTAAGTGTATTGTGAAGAGTAGTCAGCAACCATGGCAATGGCTTTCAAGAACCAAAACCCAAAAGTCAATAGGAAACCGAATACTTCGGTATTTTTCAGGATTTCGGGATTACCAAACAAATGGGATTTGGAAACCAATCCCATATCGAAAATTTCGGTATTTTTGGGAATTTTTTCCAGCCCTACATGTAAGTGACCAAATAAAAAATAGAAAAATTAAAAACCACATGCCATTGACTAAGTAATTAATTGACATAATTTAAAATATAATACCACAAAAAATTTGGAATATGTGCAAATTTGTTTCTTGCAAAAAGAATTCAAAACAAAATCATATATATAAATATTTTAGCATATTTTCATAAGAACATAAGTGATATGGTGGTCAATGCGTTGAAATGAGTCAAATGGGAGGGGTTTGAATCCCTCTATCCTCAAGGTCGTTTTTTGAGATGACAATATTTCGTGACAAAAATACTTGAAAATTTCTGAAAAGTCTCAATCTTGAGGATAGAGGGATTCGAACCCCTCCCCGTTTGACTCCTTCAACGCCTTGACCACCATATCACTTAAGTTTATGTGAAAATATGCTAAAATATTTATATATATAGTTTTGTTTTGAATTCTTTTTGCAAGAAACAAATTTGCACATATTGCAAATTTTTTGTGGTATTATATTTTAAATTATGTCAATTAATTACTTAGTCAATGGCATGTGGTTTTTAATTTTTCTATTTTTTATTTGGTAACTTACATAGGGCTGGAAAAAATTCCCGAAAATCTCAAACCAAACCGGAAAAGTCCCAAACACAAACCGAAAAATCCCAAACACAAACCGAAAAATCCCAAACCAAAACCATCCCGAAAAATACCGAAATTTTCGATATGGGATTGGTTTCCAAATCCCATTTGTTTGGTAATCCCGAAATCCCGAAAAAATACCGAAGTATTCGGTTTCCTATTGACTTTTGGGTTTTGGTTCTTGAAAGTCATTTCCATGGTTGCTGACTACTCTTCACAATACACTTACTCTACACATAGAGATGATGAAGATAGTGAAAAATTTGAACCTCATAGGAACTCTATGTGGTACTAAGTCACTCATGTATCTTACCATGCAATGTATAAAGTGTAAAATATTGTACTAATTCATTATATATAAATGATTATGGTGTGTTTAAACTTCTTTCATTAATTACTACATATTTTCTACACTCACAATGTTTGCCAGCTCGCTATATAATCAACTTAAATCAGTTAAATCCATCATGCAATGCATTTCCTTCCAATGTTTTGTGATAAACTAATAGATAATTGACTAAATAAACATCCTGCAAAGTTTCAATAAAAATTTCCAAGTTTTTTCTTACAATTTCCGTGGTTTTTATTCAATTTTTATCGATATTGATGATATCCCGATATTTCCATTGAAATTTCCGTGTTTTTGGACTACCGATATTTCCGATATCATCGATATTTTAGACCATGATTGAGACTTTTCAGAAATTTTCAAGTATTTTTGGGTTTCATCTCGCGATATTATTGATAATATCGATATTATCACGATATATTAACGATAATTAAGGGGACATTTTGCCGATATTATCGATATTTTGGTCCATGCTAGTAACTATCTATTGTATAGGAAGAAAGATGCTTTATACCTACAAAGCAAATATAATCTACCTGCAAAACAAAAAATAAACTACCTCTTGTATTGGAAGATAAATTATGGGAACCTACATGACGGAACATAGAAATATAAATATGATATAATATACCTCCATTAAAGGAACAAATTTGGAGGGAAGAACACTAAAATATCACCCATGAAAAGAAGAGACCAAAAAGAGGAGAATTGATCTAACAGAGGGAATTGTGTGGAAGAAGGAAAGGAGGGATGAAACGAACTGGGGGTTGAGGTGATTATATGGCAATAACTAATCCTACAATTAAGGGATTAGTTAAACCACAAATAATCCCATAATTAAGAAATTTTGTGTATTTACTACAATTCATAAGCCTAAGGGGTAAATATGGTATAAACCACAAATAAGCATACGTGGAATCTCAATTATTAGATCGATTTCAATGAAGTGGACTAATCCTACTAATGGCTCACAAAATTGGATCTATATCAAGTTATCCCATAAATGAATTAGGACTAGACCGTATTAACAATATTACATGAGCTCTCACTTAAAATTTTGGGAAACTTAGAATCTTCTACAACTTTTTAGTATCTTTTAGACTAAACATTTGTGCCTTTTTTAAATTTGATTAAAGTGCTTTGACAAATAGACACCTCACAATTTTCTGTTAAATTAAATTACATGTCATTATTATATTTTCTTAAAATAAAATGTTAATTATTAATTTCTAAATTTATCCTCTTAAAATTTTGATGCATTTTTTTCTCCTTATTTAGTGGGATATTAGTTATTAACTCTATTATCTCTTTTTCCAATTATAAGTTTTCGATCAAAATAATTTTTTTGTTCTACAAACATTAAATATAATCTCTTTTTTCAAATGGTTCGTTTTATTGATATTTTTTTTTCAAATGGTTGGCGATGCAACAAAGCACTGTGTAATTTTTCCATTTTTTTTTGTCAAACTATTTTTCTTTGTTTTGTTTTTTTTTTTGTTTTTTTTTTTACTTATAGTTGTTGACAAACTATTATTAGGTACAATATATTATGTGTATACTGCCATTAGGTATGTTTTAATTTGTAAAAAATCATTGATTGGTACATTTATTTGCAGTTTTGGTACGTTTAATTTGGTACATATTGTTGATATTGGTACAATACTTTTGATTTTGGTACATTCGATTTCATACACATTATTTATTGGTATGTTTACATTGTTGTTAGTCCCATTTTCTCTTAATGTATTGATATAAACAATTATGTTGGTATGTTCGATTTCGTGAGATTTAAAAATATTTTCAACCATTTTGGGAATAATATATTAAATCGTAGATGTTCATTGCTAAATTGTAGGAAGTATTGTGAAAATAAATTGTATTTAACTAGGGTTTTTTTGTTTACAATTATCTCCAAAGGGGGAGAAGGTAATCAAAATGCTAGATATAAGAAGTTTGGTTCAATATGTTGTGCTTTTTTTTGGCGTGAGATTAAGAAATATGGAGTAGTGATAGGTCATGTAATTTTGGTATAAAAAAATGATTAATTCTAATATATGTGCCAACAAAATGGTGAGAAGAAAATTTTAATCAAATCTCTAAAAGACATAGATGTTTAGTCTATAAAATTCAAAACTGAGTCACCTATATCAAAGCGTCATTGAAATTTTAAAGAAAAAGTTACCACTTGTAAATGAGAAGAAACACAACTAAATTGTAGTACTCGTAGCGTATCAATTTCAAATTAAAATGTTCTAGGAAAAACGCTATGATGCCTCAAGGCTCAAATGCATTTCAAAAGACAATACAATGCATCGAATGAATCTTGTTGTCACCATGAATATTGTTCATTGACCATAAATTATGGAAGGCACGCAGTTGACCGCTGCGTCGGTCCAATCGCTGCTACGTGGACGGCTGTAAAGTTACTTGCACAACGAGGACAAAGCACACGTATTTTTCAACTTTCAGTACTTTTTGTAAATTGAGTAATGTTTGTGAAATTAAATTTAGAGACAAAATTTGTAAATCGAATGATATGTCATTAATAGGAATAAGTATGTTTATTAACTTTTAAGTAATAAATCAATTATCAACTTCAATGTCATTTAATTTTCAAAATTCCGTCTATAATTTTAGTCTCCCTTACATTACCCTATTAGTTAACGGTAGCGAGCTTTCCTCTCCTCCAAGGCAGGCCAAGAAAAGGGATTTGGATCCTCTCCTGAGCCAATGGAGAGGATCCTCCCGACCAACCATTGTGGACCGTTGGATTTTTATCCAACTGTTACAAACAGAGAGATTCTTTTAAAATTACAATAATTATAGCCGTTAAATAAAAATTCAACGGTCCACAATAGTTGGTCAGAAGGATCCTCTCCATTGGCTCAGGAGAGGATCCAAATCCCTTTTCTTAGCCTGCCTTGGAGGAGAGGAAAGCTAGCTACAGTTAACTAATAGGGTAATGTAAGGGAGACTAAAATTATAGACGGAATTTTGAAAATTAAATTACATTGAAGCTGATAATTGATTTATTACTTAAAAGTTAATAAACATGCTTATTCCTATTAGTGACATATCATTCGATTTACAAATTTTATCTCTAAATTTAGTCTCATAAACATTACTCAATTTACAAAAAGTACTGAAAGTTGAGAAATACGTGTGTTTATTCCTATTAGTTAACTGTAGATACCTTTCCTCTCCTCCAAGGCAGGCCCAGAAAAGGGATTTGCATCCTCTCCTAAGCCAATGGAGAGGATCCTCCTGACAAACCGTTGTGGACCGTTAGATTTTTATCCAACGGTTACAAACAAAGAGATCCTTTTAAAATTATAATAATTATAACCGTTAGATAAAAATTCAACGGTCCACAATGATTGGTCAGAAGGATCCTCTCCATTGGCTCAGGAGAGGATCTAAATCCTAAGAAAAGAATCCAAATCCTAAGAAAAGAACCAAAACTTGTAAGGGTTAAGTGTCATGTGATTTTTCTGAAGCAAGTTGGTGGAGAGAGAGAGGGGGAGAGAGAGAGAGAGCATTCAACGGTGGATATGCTGCACCACAGAGCTTTCATTTTGCATCAGCTTCCAGAAAGATCCTGTACGTTTTCCAGCCTACAGAAAACAAACAAAACTTGATATTTTGCACCAACTAAATACAACCATTAAAATATCATCATATTTTTATCATTTTCCAAGGAAAAAAAGGAAGTCAAATTCAATAAGAACACACGTCTGCAGATACCAGCCGCCCCTTTATATATCAGAAGCAAAGTCTGCAGAAGAGCACAAAAACTAATTAATTAAGTTCAATAATTCTTTTTCCCTTAAGGCACTGGAATTTGGAAGTGTTTGGAATTGGAATCCCAAAAAGTGGTAATGCTTCTTTCTTCTTCATTGGTATTCATTTTCTCATGTTTTCAAATGCTTTTATGGGTCTGTTCTTCTTTTAGTTGCCCCTTTTTTTTCTTCTCTTTTTTCAAGATTCATCTTTTTGAAAGAAAATTTTGTAGTTTCGTATGCGTTAGGTTTAAGCACAATTCACTTCAAGCATGTTTAAGACTATTTACGTAGAAAGCATTTATGCTCACAAGCACGTTCGCCAGAAATGTTTTTACTAGAAGCATCTCAAAATTTTATTAGATATACCATCGCTTTAATGACAAAGAAGCACTTTTATGTTTCTCTACCAAACGTTCTCTAAAGTGTTTTTGGCTCTTCCAAAAGCACTTCCGAACAAACCTAACCATAGAAATTAACTATATTGAATTATTGGCTGCATATTGTAATAATTGAGCTTCCTGATACAACTCCGCTAACTCATATATATTATTGCCGACATTTACAGAATTTCGTCATCCGGACAGAACACGCAAAATCATCACCAAAAGCTTTTAATCATGTTGCTAAGGAGCTCATCAACGCCAGTGATTGGATCTGTTCTTGCATCATACGCCTCAGAAAGCCCTAACGTCATCAGCAATCATCACTCAGATCCCAAACCAAACACCTTCCACCAACATACGCCCACCAAGTTCTCATTCCACCAACCTGGATCTCTCACCATCTCACACAACTCCTCACCAATCTCTCCCTCCTCCCTTGATATGGACCGGCATTCGCTAACCGGGTTCCGAAGGGCTCAGTCTGATGGGAACTTGGAAGGACTGGCCTATGCTTCTTGTGACACTGAGGATCAATTCTCTGATTCAAAACTACCCAACATGTTCTCCGCAAGATCCAAGTGCACGATGCTGCAAACTATACCGTCTCCTTCGTTGCATAACTCGGGCGGTTACGACGAGGGCGAGGACGATAGTGATGTGGAATATGAGGAAGAAGAAGAAGAGTTTGAGGAGGAGAATGTGGAGAGAGTGGCGGCGATGGAAGGTGAAAATGTTGGTTTAGAGGAGAAGGTGAAGAACATGAGCTTAACTCGGGATGTGAAGTTTTTGGACAAAATATGGAATACAGGGTTTGAGGAAAAAAGAGAGCTTGCGAGTCAAGAAATGTATCTTGCAAGGGGGCTAGGGTCTGGTGGTGGGGGTGGTGGTGGGGGTGGTGGTGGAAGCGGTAGCCGCGGTGGTGGAGATGTTAATTGGGATGGCTATGATAGTGATGGAGGAGATGACAACCATGGGGTTGAGAGGCATCACAAGAAGCTGGTTGAGGAAAATCCAGGCAACCCTTTGTTCCTTAGAAATTATGCTCAATTTTTGTATAAGGTGAACCTCCACTGCTTCTATAACTTTTGTGTCTTCAACTTTCAAAACTACTCTAATATACGGAGATGAGAATCAAACTCGGGTGTAAGAGGGGACACACTGCCTTGGCTAAACTGACCTAACCCACGTCTGATGTGTTTTCGATTTTTAATTTCCGGTCTTTTTGAGTATACTAAAATCAAATGTTTGTTTCCAGACCAAGAGAGATCTTCATGGGGCAGAGGAGTACTACTCTAGAACCATCCTAGCAGATCCTGATGATGGTGAAGTTATGGCTCAATATGCTAAGCTAATATGGGAGCTACACCATGACCAAGAGAGAGCCTTAAGCTGCTATGAACGAGCACTCCAAGCTGCACCTCAAGACAGGTAGGTTGAATTTTAGGTCTAAATTAACGTAAATGATTTCCGCACACCCTTTACTGTCTTGAAATAAACAGTTTAATCCGGCATGAATGTTAAGGCCTCAAGTTTTGACGTGACTTGCCATTTTTCAATTGCAGCTATGTCCACGCAGCATACGCCGGTTTTCTCTGGGAAGTAGAGGAAGACGAGGACGAAGCTGAAGCGGAGAACGATCCTCCTGCCATGTCATCTTATCTTCATGAGAGAATCATGGCATCCACACGTGCCTAAAACATCTTTAGATAGCTTTGTATGGTGACTAGGTTGTAAAGCCTATGCGGGGGCTGCATCTGTTGTTGTAGTCATAATTTTGAAGCTGAAGAACAATAGCAAGCAATGACCAGAGAGCCTTGTAGACGATGAATACTCATGTAACATTTTTCTGAGACGAAATGGTATAAATTTTTGCCAGATGATTTGTCCTCTAATTTTTTACCTCTTCTGTTGGTGACGATACTCGGAATGGGAACGGAAGTAAATCCGATCACCGGAAAAACAGAATCATAGGTCTTGAAACAAAGGCACGAGAAAACAGAAACAGGAAAGATTAACGAAATCGGAATACCTTCATATAGAAAACTGGAAACAAACATCTTAACACATACCCTCACAACTAGGGGCGTCAGAGGCCCAAAATTCCCCGCTTGAATTGCATGATAAAAACTATCCAAGGGGTACGAAAACTTGTAATTGTAAACGGAAGTTCAAATAAACTTTCATGTGACACTCAAAAAGTACAAATACAATTTGATGAAACTATCTGGAGAGGAAAATACTCGATCGGGAATCTTCTGCATTCGAAAAGCTTTCAATCACTCCTCACGTAAATTTTCCTTTGATATTCTGTCCGTGTGGACATGGAACTTCTAAAATCCTTGCTGGTTTATCGTGTGCCACGCTGATGGAAACCATTGCCTCTTGGTCTGTTGTAATCTCCATCCTGGTAACTACCCCTGCCTGAACCCCGGCCACCAAAACGCCCCCTTGTGGCGTCAGTTTGGTAACCGCCTCTGCCTCTGCCCCTTCCTCCTGGTTGAAAAATCAAAATGCACATAATGAGACCAAAAGTTGAGCAAATTAACCAGTTAACTCTAATGAAAACAGATGCTTAATAATTTGGTAGATCACATTCTAAATGCTGGCAATGCCAATAGACTCACTAAGCTCATGAACAGAAATGATGTGATTCCACGAAAAACCTTGACATGCACATCATACTGATAGATTATACGAGTAATGCAAAATTGATTCCGAGACTGATTGAGAAAAAGCATGTTATCTATCCCTAACACAAAAAATTTCCACAATATATGAAGGCAACACCACTTCCTTGCAGTAGCTGGCAACATGAGGAGTGAGGACAAACACAACCATGAGGGGCATCTCCAGGACTCCACCCAACATCCCCGGTACATCCCCTAACAGTCAAGTTTTTCCAACAGATAACAGTATTCAAAGAATGCAGGCATGGTCTGACAGCATTTAACTTTGCCACATCAAAGATTTCCACAATATATGATGGCAACACCACTTCCTTGCAGCAGCTGGCAACATGAGGAGTGAGGACAAACACAACCATGAGGGGCATCTCCAGGACTCCACCCAACATCCCCGGTACATCCCCTAACAGTCAAGTTTTTCCAACAGATACAGTATTCAAAGAATGCAGGCATGGTCTGACAGCATTTAACTTTGCCACATCAAAGATTTTAATAATATAAGGATAATGAAATTAAGCACTTACTTCCTCGAGCTGCCACTCCAGCACTGTTTGGTCTCCGCTCCTCAATGTAAACTTGCCTTCCAGCTAAATGAATTGGAGATGCCTACAGGGAAAAACATGCTTTCAGGCCATGCACAATATATACAGATCATCACAATAATACTTTGCATTTAACTCTTGATAAAGAATCCCATTGAGATTGTCTAATAACCGACCATATCCCACAAGAAATCCAAATTACACTTTGCATTGAATGATTGAACCATTCATCTGCAACCAATGACCTTAAACGCCAAAACGCCACAACAACAAAGCCCACACATATTTAAGTATAGAGGTGCAAATTACAAGCACGCCCAAAAAATAAATAACAAAGCAAATACAAAGGCAGATAGATCATCAACATTGACAAAGTGCAAGTATGGGAACTCTTTAAACAATTGAATGCCCAAAAGACAAATGCATTATGCCCTAAGAAACCGCAACAGATGCAGGACCACATATGAGGACTGAGAAGACTTTCATCAAATAAAAGGAAATTTGCCTTAATCCAATGAACATTTTGAAAGGTAAACAAAGAACTCAAATCCTTCTAACAAAAAAAATCAAACCTTGAGTGCATTGTGAACGCTAGCAATGTCTTCATATTCAACAAAAGCGTAGCAGACTCCAATTTCCTGCATGCACCAATTTCTACTTTAGCTCCAATCCAGTTCATAGATACTGGCAGTAATTGTAGAGACACTCACCTTGCGAGCCCTAACAAAGACCCCATCAGGTCTAATTTGACCAAAGTTTTTAAACTCCTCCTCGATCTCATCTTCAGAAACCGTAGGTGGCAAATTTCTTACATAGACAGATTTCAGAAGTTCACCTGGAACAATAATTTAACATGAGGTTCAACTTACAAAAGCTTAAAATGTACTAAGTTAAATTAATAAAACTACATCTCGACATACCAAAGAAACTAAAATTTCAATCCTAAATTCCTCATACATGAAGCTCACCAACCAATTTCTCATTTTAAAAATCAAATTATGAATCTTTGTCATACAATTTAAAATACAAAAATTAATAGCATGATCACTCCATCGGTTTCATTCTGCAAAAGAAAATAATCTAATAAATTTATAATACAGTAGAATGCAATATAACCAGGTGTAACAACCAGCATGGTCAACAAAATAACAATGGATAATTTAGTTCGCTGATGTCATAAACCGTAAAATATGGCTCAAAAGCTACCTTCTTCCTCCAGTGCATAACCTTCCTCTGTTGCTTCTGCCCCAGACTCGGGCACAAATGACTGAGCAGAGTTGGATTGTTCAACAGCAGGCTGAGGTGTGTAATTCCACTCTGATGAAGTTTGAGCACTTCTATTATAAGGTTGTGGAGCTGCTACTGGTGCAGACCGTTCTTTAGCAACCCTCAACTATTATTTTTCAGTCATATACAACAAAATATATAGCACAAGTTATAAAAGCAAAATCAACAAAATAAAGCTTAACGGAGTGTAAGATTGTTGTGCAACTGCAGTATAGTCGAAGCAGTTTCCAGCTGATGCACAAAAGAAAAATTCACTCACGCAAAGATGCAGAGAAGGCCATAAAGACATGATCACACAACAATGGGTTTAGGCACATACTATAGAAGCATAAGTTTTCTTTTGAGGCTCTCCCACCGGTTCCTCCACAGCAGCAGCAGGTTCGTCTTGCACATTGTTTACCGCACTTTGAAACGAAGAATATGTCTCCTCTGCAGGAGTTTCCTCCACCACAACTTCAGTCTCAAAATCTTGCTGCACCTGTTGCTCTGGGAGACTATACTTATCAACTGGATCATCTTCTACATCAACGGAGTTCACGTACTCCCTGGGCTCTTCCTCATAAACATAGTCAGAAACTGCAAAAAAAAAAAAATAAATAAATAAAACCTTAGTTATAGCCAATACATACAGACCAACTTTCTCCAGCAAAGTAACATCAGCAGTGTCACAGCACCTGGTGGTTCCGGAAGGGGGCTAGAAGCGCTAAGTTGCATATCAAATCTGCTTTCTGACTGTATGGGTTCAGGATGTTGGAAAACAACTTCATCCTCAATGAACTGAAGCATATCATTGAGAACAAAGTAACCTTTGTCCTGGGGAGCCAGAAAGAAAGTCTGGACAAATTTCCTCTTTCCACTTGATTCCCTTGTTTTAACAAAACCTTTAACCATCACAAGAATACCTCCATCCCAAGAATCACTGGAATTGATTGTCTGGATCTCAATTGAGGTAACACCTAGAGATACTAAGAGTGAATGAATTTGCTGCAAGGAAAAAAAAAAGCATCACATGAGCTAATGACATAACAGGGGCACAAAGTAAACAACACAAGGGTCTAAAACTATCCAACCTACAAATACAAATGAGTCATCTGAAATGACAAACATGCTTGCATGAATGTAGAGGGTTGTGCATTAACATTCAACACCACTTGACAGAGGATCAAATAATGGAGATACAAACCATAAGTTATAAGTCTTAAAGCAGGGGTTACATATTAAATTTTCCCTCGGAATCAACGACACTAAACTTAAGGTGATAGTCAATTCCTACTTCCATACATCTAAAGTTCCCTTTTTATTTATTCTTGGTTCATAATTGGGATGAACCTCATCAGCTACTACTTAAAGTTATCCATGACTAAAGGAAAGCATCGGGGGCCATAAACATCGGGAGCATGTAGTAGAGGTTGTTAACGGTACATATGCAGGGTAAGTCAATTCCAATCCCCTATAATTAGACTTCCACAAACATTTAATTGTAGCTTGACATAATAATAGAGAGGTAGCTTTATATTCAAACTGGGGCACGCTTCTTGGTCTAGGAAACACCATATAGTCCAAACAGTAAAAAATCAGAGCATGCCAATACAAAGTGACTATCATTTCTCAGAAACATATGTTGATTTATCATTGACCAAGAAACTCAAATCCGTGCGAGTAACAAGGCAACAATTACCAGTATACCGGCAGCAGATTCCGTTGCATCACCATCGACACGAATCATGGAGCTTCCATCAGAGTAGAACTGATGAACAACATCGGGTTGCTTTTGAAGAATCTGATAGTACTGGGTCACAAAGTACGAACCCACCTACAAAAACCCCCAAACCATCCATTACACACAATACAAAACCACCTATACACACACAATACATATAAACACACACCGGAAATAGTATAAAGATTGAATCTTGACCTGAACAGCACTAACAGCTCCCGGATAAGAACTCGCCATTGCCTCCCTTCTCAACAGAAAAACATGCAGCGACGGCGAACTCTGTAAAGCCCAACTCGCGGTTATGTCCTTCAACACTCTGATTGGCCGCAGATCCACACACAGAGAGGCAACTACAAATCCGAAACCCTAAACCCCCAAAGGTTTTAGGGCACCTCCGGATTCGTCTCCGTCTTCGCTTTCCGATGACCGGAAGTAAACAGAAGCTCAGAAATGGCGAGAAATCTTCGGAAGAAGAAATGATTCGGAGATTTTTAGAGAGAGAGGGGGGCTTTGTATCTTCCAAAGGGCTCTACTTCTGCTGCTTGCTTCCGGCTTTTGTCTTGTGAGCCTCCGATTCGCTAATTTTAAAGGGTTTTGCGGCAGGAAATTGTGGCCGTTCGATTGCTTCGAATCTTGGCCGTTCAACGAAACCCCAAGCAAAAGCTTGCGTAAAAGGTATGCACTTGGGGATTTATTTACCGGATGATCGTCCTTTCCGGATCCTTTGTGAGAATTTTAGACAATTCTCTGTTTATCGTACATTGTATGATTATTTTTTATCAGTTATTATTTATATTTAATTTTAAATAAAAATTTGATAATGATTTCTGATTGCACGATGTACGGTGAACGGATGTGATTAGAGAATCTCCGAGATCCTCCTCACAAAGAGGATCCGGAGAGGATCCTCATTCATATTCACCGAGCCAGCCACAAGTTTATGATTTTCCTTATCGACTTTCAACTTGGTTCTGAATCTCTAATCTTTTTATAACGTGTCAATTTTCTAGTATCTATTACATGTATCATATTTTCTTAGTTTTTTTTTTCCATTAAGATGAACTAATACAGGAAAGTCCAAATCAGCGAGACTTTTCACAAGTGGAAAATTTCAGTCTAATTTCATCATGGTCGAGTCGATCGTGGGCTATAATATATAGGTTTTATGAGTTTAATTGTTACAGAATATGACTTTCACAACTATTAAACTCAGACCATTATAAAAAAGGCAGATAAAAATCACATGAGTCTTACTTACGAGAATCAAATCTACGTAACCATAATAGAAGAATGGCACATTTTAAAAGATTAGACTTAGAGAATAAAATTGAAAGTTAGGGGCCAGATGGAATAAAGTCATGAAATGGACGGCTGAGATGGTAGCAAGGGGTGTATTGGGAGGAAGTAGTGGACGAGAGCGTGATCAAATGCGGTCCACTTGATCTTTTGGTCGGGGGTTTGCAAACGTGCGCCTAAATTTCCTGATTCTGTGAGGCCGAGTGCAAAGGTAGTAGAGGAAAGGTGGAGGGGTGGTTTTGCCAATTAGGGTTAAAATCATGTGTTCGGAATGGTTTTTGTCAAACAAAGGAACGTGGCAAGGATTGTTAATTTCCGAAACGTCCAAAAGTCTGTCCCTCACCATAACGTGAGGGTTGGGCAACTGACTTTGCACCACCCAAATAAGGTAGGAATAATTACCCAATTAGGGTAAAAAGAACTTTGCTTTTCGGGATTTACTGCCGTGAGTTGTGCGTTGGGACAAGAAGTCGTGTAAATGCAGGTCGATATGACTATTAAGTCTCACATGGATTGACAAAGAAGTTTTTTGTTTGTTTAGATTGTGTCAATGTAAGTTGTGCGTTGCGTCAGGAAGCTGCATGCAAATGCATGTGAATTCTGAAGTATTTATCAAATATAGCAAAAAATTAACTCTTAATTTCAAAAATGTTACTTTTTATAAAAACATTCAAATATATCCCAAATTTCATATAAATAGGCACAAATACCCTCAAATTTAACAATTAAATAAATTAAAGGCTTTTTAACTACTATCGCCTCAAGCTCCGGTCCAACTTCACCCTTGCTTCTACACTCCACCACCACAACCCTATCCCCTTCGACCCCCTCATCACCGACATTGAGCGTCGCCGCGGTTACCACAAGTGGGAGCAACATATTTTCAATCATGCCTTCAACGCCTTTTTTCTTACTAATATTATTTTTAGTTTTAAATATAAAAATAGTTTTTAAAGTTAATCCACATGTCGTTATATGATTATATTTGTAAGACCCACGTGGCGCCACATCGTCATCACACTAACAGAGCAATTGACAGATTTTTCACGAAAAAACTAAAATGAGTGATGGACAAATTCAAAGAAAGACTAAAATGATTCACGATAAACAAATTCAAGAACACTACTATTGTTATCATTTATTGTTAAGGACCAGATTAAGGAGTTATGTTAATGTCACGAATCATTTTGGCTATTTAGGGGTATTTGTATCTATTTAGGTATAATTTTGGATATATTGATATATTTGATAAAAAAACGACATTTTTAAAATTAAGGGTTAATTTTAACTATATTTGATAAATACTTCAATTATATGACACACGTGAATTGACCATCAGGTTCTTCATTGTAACTTGCATCGACTAAAAATGCTTTTAAAATGATTAAAAATATTTTAAGATCACCAAAAACGATTTTGATCATATTTAGCAAAACACTTGCATTTTTATTTAAAATTCCAAAGTGCTCCTAGTAAAAGCCTTTTTACTGGAAGTGCTTCTGACAATGATCCTCCAATGATCCAAACTAACGTAAAGATAAGGGTCGAGCCATGTCGGCATTCGGAGACTTCCGACGGCAATGATATAGTTGAATTTACAGTAAACAACAACTAAATATCATGTTCAAGATCGATAAATTTCTATACGAATACAATTTCCAGGAACGATTAAACTGATCACTATCTCTGTCTCACCCAAAAATCTGTCCGCTACAAAGTACGAACCGATGTTTCCGAAAAACATAACTCAGTATCAGTCAGGTTTCCAAAAGGAGAAAATTAAACTACGTAGGCCAACTATGCAGGCTACTCCAGCCACATCAGTAGTAACTCCCATAATACGCCTGAGGAGCTGATGCGGGTTGCGGAGCCGGTGCTACTGCTGCTGCTGGTGCTACCGCTGCCACGGTTGGATGTGCGTAACTTTGAGGCGGGACGGCCTGCTGAGATTGCAACTAAATTATCAGCTCTCAGAAACTAAACGAAACACCAGAGTAAATGAGGGTAGTACTAATGCTCATCGATAACATACCTGAGGAGGATATGTAGAAGGATAAGCACCATAAGCAGCAGTTTGTGGCGCCACCGCGGGCGCTTGGGGATTAGTGTAGCCAGCTCCATAACCACTATATGCATTGTACGGCTATTGGAACAAAATTTGAACAAAAGAATCAGATAATCATTTCTTTTTTAAGATTCAAAATAACGGGGCAAACGTAAAAATTCATCGTTGAACAACAAAAGATTACTCTATCAAATGAATCATGTCGGAAAACTACCTGTTGGGTATAACCAGCTGGCCACTGTTGTCCCTGTGTAGCTTGCGTAGCTGGTGGCCAAGCTTGAGGCTGCACACTGTAACCAGCTGGCCATTGGTTCTGTGTATTTGGATATGCTCCCATGATCGACTGGACAGGGGATGGAACACCAGAGTAAGCTTTAGCTAGCTTCACTTTATCGGAAGATAAAAAGTCCTCCGCTTGACGTTTTTTCAACTCTGACGTGCTGCTCCTATGAGGTAAGAAGAGCTTAGCATGTCGATCCTCAGCCCTCTTGATAGACTGTGCATCTCCAAAGAGATTAACAAACTGCAAAGTCATTTGTTAGAGCGTCAGAACTAGGAGGCCTAAATAAAATAAAATCTGAAAGAAACGGAACATTCAGGCATTTAAAAGGCCAAAAGGACAAGTGAAAATTAACTTTGGATGCAAACTTCTTCAAGAGCAGCATCCTTTACCGAAAACCATTAAAGTATTTCACCAGTGACTGAACATAAACATGCACTGAGGGTAGTAATAAAGCAAGAACAAGACTTCAAAACAAAAAAATCACATAGCAGACGAAACCATAACTCTTCCTACTCCCAGAGGAAGTCCACTAAAAAGACAAGTGATTCACTCCTCCAATTAACGAAAGATGGTCAATATTACTCCCATACTCGACCAACATACAAATTCCCAGGCACATTGCACCTTCTCCAAATTTTTTTTGGATACAATGATATTGGGGGGTGGGGAATTGGGTTAAGCCAAACATAATCTGGTATCAAACTCGCGATTAATGGTAGTTGGACCTAAGACCTCCCAATGACAAGTGGAGATGAATATTACTAGACCGTAATGCTAGTGGCCACCTTTCAATAGTTAAATGTGTGTGTGTGTGTGTGTGTGAGAGAGAGAGAGAGAGAGAGAGAGAGAGAGAGATTCAACTCAACTGTATATATACCTCACTGAAAAGTTAATCTTACAAGAAAACATAAACTCTATACCTCCAAATAGATGCCAGATAGCTCTTCTCTGTCAGTAACACTAGCAAAACTGGGGCTCTCTGAGCTGGGCTCTATGAACTTCACAACCAATGAATCTATGTGATCAATTCGCTTTGGCAGTGGCTGTATTGTCTCGAAAACTATCATGGACTGCATGTGAAAATTAAGGGAATGCGGGAAATTAGGACATTGGCTACAAGGGAGAAGAAAATATCCATGTGAGTGTATCTATGCAGAGAGAGAGAGAGAGAGAGAGAGAGAGAGAACCTCAAGAAATGCTCTTGACAATTGTATTTGCTCGAGTGCCCCATCTAAAATTTCTCTAGCTTTTTCTGCATTCAAAGAAACCTAGGGACAATAGAATTTCATAACATCAATTTCTCGTTCTGATTGTTGAAAAAAAAATTGTAAGTGATACCTGATATATTTCAGAGGAAAAATGCACAGATAAATATAAAAAGAACCACCAAAAAAAACTCTAGTATTATCCACAAGACTTTAAAAAAAAAAACAATTAATAGAAAAGCCCAAGCTTTGACTGTCAAAAAACGAAAAATTGTTTTATTAAAAGAGCATAATTACACTACAGGGAGAAGTAAAAAATGAATAGGGAAATACAAAAAATAAGTTAAAACTTCAACAGTATACCAAAATAAAAGAAAGACATCAACTAATAACCTACCAGGTAAGTGAACCGAGAGTACTGAGCGTACAACATGGGTAACGTCTGTGAATGCTCTTTTCCTTTTTCAATGGCAATGGCCTGTTCGTACAAAGAGTAGGCCGCTTCCACATTTCCCTATGAAAAAATAAAGAAATGACTAGGTTTAAACATGCAATATGTGTAATGAAACTGGTACGGTTCAACTTGTTTACATCATCTTACCAGACGGTGTTCCATATTTGCATGCTTCACGATTGCTTCAAGAAGACCAGGTGAGAGTTCAGAATGTACAAGTTGATAGGCAGCTTGAGCACCAGGTATATCCCCACTCTGCTCTTTGAATCGAGCAGCAAAAAGGTGAATCTCCGGTTGTCTCTGTAATTTCAAGACAAACAGGTCAACACACACAACGTTTACCAGAAGAAGAAAAAAAATATGAAATTTGTTCATTTATGAGCAATATCTCCAGTCCAACACATGACCATAATTAATCAGTATATGTAATATACAACTAACTTAAATGTAAGTAACACGAGCGCATCCAGTATGAAAAGCTGGTAGTAATGTCACATATAAGGGTCTCTTGTTATCTATCTGTATCTAAATGCGGGGTAAAAAAATAAAATAGAACCCTATTCTTCAACTGGAAGATGCAAGGCTTACAAACACGGGGAAAAAATAAAGAGAAGAAAAAGGGCATGGTTGATTGTTGATCATATTCTGTAACAGCCCAGCTCACTTTGAGGGTTCATAGTCAACAATCTACAATAGTTTCAATACTTAAAATCTAAGTTCAGAGTCACGTGGTGACTAGTGTGACAGGTCACAAATACTGGATTCTAGACCAATCTTGGTAAATCCATGCACAACATTGTACACAAACTCTCATTAACTGACATTCAATTTCAGTCCACTAACTACAACTTACGAGGATACAAGATGGATTAGAAAAAAGGAAGACATAGTTTTAATCATCATTATCTTTCATAATAAAGAATCATAGAAGCTCATTCATCACAAAGATCTTGGTGTCTAAGTTGATAGCATACAAGTAAATAAATTACAAGAAAATACCTTCACAAAGACCTGGGTTGCACGAGCAAGAGCATTATTGGCAATGTCCATACTTCCACCGGCCTCCATGCATAGAACATATCGAATCCAGTATTCAGGATAATTAGCACAAGCAATTAGGCACCTTTCATATAACTTGACTACCTGGTTCACAAAAATGAATAATTAATAATAAAAAAGTGCATTCATTAACCATAAAAGAAAGAAATAGATAAACAAAACACAACAGAGATATGCCCAAGAAATACTCCATTAGTAGAACAGAGAGGCCCCTCAAATAGGAAAGGAGGGACCCTCCTTGCCTGACAGACAGATGGTTAGGAAGACAAGAAGATACCTGCATGCATAACATTGGAACTTTAAAAACAATAAAATTTACCAACACATCATGAACCTATCACACGCACTGACAAATGAGAGTTTGAAATACTTAGCCTCAAAGAAACCAAATCGAAGGCCCATGCTTTAGTCTCAGTTCAAATTCCCGTTTTAAAAGATGCTTCATCCAACGGTTTAGCCAATAAAGCATATGTGCAGCAAATATTACTCGATTGTGAGTTAATGTATAACAAGCAGGGCAACCAAAAAGAGTCAAGCCATAAATCAAATTCACTGAAAATACCTTGTTCAAGTCGCCTTCCCTTTCTATAAAGTCTAGGTAGCTGGTCCAATTTTCAAGCTCTACAGAATTGAGAGGCCGCACGTGAAAGTAGGGCCTCCTAATAGCTGTTTCAAAACTAATGATCTTAGAATCGAACTCTTTAGCTTTCTTATACACCTCTTCTCTAATGGTGATATACTTCTCCAACTCCTCTGCTTCTGTTAAACCAGCACTTACAGGTTTAGGAGATTGTTCTGCACCATCAGATTGAACCTCTTCCCCATTTACTTTGTCACTGCCCTCTGAATGTGCACCTGCTGCAGCTGCAGCTTCTTCAGCAGTCCTCAATTCTGAGAGTGGCCGACTTCCAGCTAACTCCTTAAAACTGTTAAAACCATTGGCACTAGGATTAATACAAGCAAATTTCAAAACTATGCAAGTAATGGTGCACTACCCATACAAGTGTTCATGCCCATAGAGAAACATTCAAAATTGCATGTAAACGTACAAAATTGTAGATTTGGTATAATTTTATGAGAACCACAAATCCTAGACACATATATATACTTATAAGTTATAACCAAATATTATAAGGGGCGTTCCATACTTGATGACAAGTAGAATATATTTGTACTATATTTGAACACTTCAAAGGTACAGGGTTACCCGCATGCATGGTACATCCATCAACTACTGTCATGCATTCCAGGACAAAAAATTGGAACCAGGCACCCCAAACAGAAATAAGACAATAAATATTTGAATTTCAAATGAGTAAATAATACTAGCCGAGCACGCAGTGATGCACTTGTCCCTTGCCCTACCAATTAAATAATTCAAAAACAGCAACAAGCATAGGCAATCACCGCTGACATTTATCTTCAATGCCATACTATTGTGAGATATAAATGCACAAACTGAAAACTAAAGCACTGTGTCCAAAAAGAGAAAAGGAAAAAAAAACCCAGAAAATAAATTTTAAATTAAACAAATATGTAAATCTGCAGCTGGTGGTCACCTGTTCCAATACCGATCCAATTGCTGATTTGGGTTCTCTAATATTCGTGAATAGATCATGGCAAGGCGGCCCCACTCCTGCTGCATGTACTCATATTCTATGTACTTATCCCAAAGAGTAAATGATAGGTAATCTGTTCCAACATAAGCAAGTCCTCGCTCAAACAGCCTG
Organism: Malus domestica; assembly: GCF_042453785.1. Taxonomy (NCBI): domain Eukaryota; kingdom Viridiplantae; phylum Streptophyta; class Magnoliopsida; order Rosales; family Rosaceae; genus Malus; species Malus domestica. The sequence continues at coordinate 31,046,268 of NC_091665.1, forward strand.
AAATGCCATTAACATGCAGTATTGTGGTGAGATGAGTACAAACATAAATACAGCTGAGGTAAACACATCCATGAAAGGGAGACACCGGCACAATTCATTCTAACACCATATGACACTTCTGAACGCTGCATTTACCTTCCTGAATAAAACCATACTATGTCCGTCAAATGGAGCAGTGATAGAGGCCATCTAAGCCCTTAACTGGACGAGATCTTCCCAGCAGCAATTTGCATAATGATGCACTTCAGAGTGTCAAAGTTACATAGAGCCATAATTCATTGACTTCTAAATTACTAAGATGCAGGTCTTCAAGGTACGGTAGAACATATATTTGAGGTCAAAAAATGGAATTAGATCATTTAAAACAAAAAACAAAAAGCTACACTCATACTGTAGCCTCAAAACCAAGGGATTGCACATCAGAAAAGCATTTCAAAAGTGCATTCCCATCAAACCTTTTCGGAAATACATGTGAGGAATCACTGTTGCAATCATACTGAAATGACGTTAGAAAGCAAGAACACCAGTATGTTGCAACTGAGAAACCATGTGACCATGAACTAGCAAAGCAAAGACCAGCACCAACAATGCATAAATGAAGATCTATTACCTTCTGACAGTGTCTGGATCTCCATATGTGTTTATAGCAAAAATGCAGTAATGCAACCAGATATCAACTGAATAGGTAACACCTTGAACTGCTCGTTCATAGACCTCCACAACTTTATCAATAGATCCTAGACGTGCCTCATGATCTGCATACTTTTTCCAATAACCATAACACAACGGAAACTCTGCTAAAAATGCATCATAAACTTTCCGAATTTTCAATATGTTATCCTGCATATAAACGTAGAGCAATTTAAAAAGAATTGTTAAGTAAACGCATGAATCATATTCAGATAGTCAGTAGATAGATTCCAACAACAAGAGTTATGGCAAACACCAATTTGATTGCAAACACCAACAAAGATTTCACTTATAAGAACAACAATATGATTGAGTAACCACAAAATTTATCGCATATTACCATTTCCATAATATAAGGGGGCAGACTGAGTTACTAACTTACTAGTTTGGAAATCCTCCTTTCCTCACTGTCTCACTACTATTATTACCACTACATTTATTTCATTTTCCAATTGGTACTATTATCAATTTATTTTCTTGGTCCGAAAAATTAGTACTAAAACTTACCCTCTATCTTCTAAGGGCATTTCTTGACTAAAGTTAGATACCATCGGTCATGCCGCATAAAATAAAAAACTAAGATCTAAGATTATACAGATAAATTGCAGCTATTTCAAAAGATTGCTACTTTCATATTTACCCACTAATGCAAAACCATGGGAACACCATAGTATGCTAAGGCAGCTGACAATCACAGAAATATCTAAGAACATGTACAACGGTACAAGGTACAGTGAAATTCAAAGTTTTGCAACCTCATATGATTCATATTTAAATAACAACAATTTCTCTGCCAAAACCTTATCTTTTTCAACCTCAGATGATTCACACTCACCCAAAAGATTCATCTAATGACTCAAAAATCAGCTAACGTACCTCTGCAACCCTCTCTGTCTCTTCAATTAAAGCAGTCCAGGCATTGAAATCCAAGGAATTAGCCCTCACAATGTTCCACAGTCTATCTTCTTCGACAGACATGGCTGCACCAAAAGAAAGGGAAGAAATAAATGTAAGAAAACACATAAACTGCTAAATGAAGTAAATCCAGACGCATAATCTAGAAGGAATAAAAAATCGCAAACATGTGAAGATTAGTAGATACAACTACAAACTCCCTATCGAAATCCCAAAATTTAATATCCCTGTGTTTTGAAAAATGGTAGAGTCGTTGAAGGAACATAATGAACAAAACAACCAATCTGTTCCTGAGGGTACAGTTACTATCCGACAGGACAAGCATCATAATGTATTTACTGTAACCTTAAAGCATATGATGACATGTTCAGAATTTTATCCGTAAATAGTACTCTCTATTGGCTTACTGACAACTTATGGATATACCAGAAATAAGACATTATCAATTCACACACCAAACAATAGGATTACCACACATTTAAATCCCACTACCATGACAGCAACAAGATAACTTGTACATTGTTAGAAACTTCTCCAGATGCGCTTACATGATGAATGCATATCTTTTACTAAACTAATCCTTAATAATGTCCAATTCAGACAAGAATATGAGGTTTGTCTAACAAACTACTGTTACATCATCACAAGCTAACTTTGAGATCAACTACTGAACGGTATAGATTTCATGTGGCTAAATAAAAGTCAATTAATCTCACCCAGATAACATGCAAGAAAACATACCAGAAGCATCCCCAAATTGTTGCGGATCAGGAGGTTTAGCATTATCTGAAGCATCTCCATTATCAACTGAAGAAACAGTTCCCACTCCAGAAGCAATGACACCATTCATAGAAGAATCATAACTAGCAACTTGAGATGACTCCAAGACTTCATTTTCATTACTAGCAACATTCCCACTAGCATCTGTCACTCCAACAGCCGGTTTGGTCTCATATGTTGTGTAACTTTGTGATTCTTGCATATGAGAATTGAGATCCACAGAATATGCATTTCCATCGCCTATGCTAGAACCACCAGGCGTAGTAGAAAACTCTGGGGTAGCCTCAGAATGCAACGCACCCGTATCAGGAGCAGTATTTGAGCTGGCATCAGCATATCCCGTTGAATTATATCCCGCTGATGTATACCCCATCACATCAGATGTTTGAGCAACAACTGTCTCACTGTCTGCCATACTTGACAATCAAATTCTTGCCTTACTGCCGTACCAACTGCGAGAATATAAACAATAAACTTATAAACACTACAACCATTCGAGAGGAGCGAGACAGAGTCCCACTTACAATTAGGTATGCAATCCAAAACATACTGTAATTAAGAACTAACCAACTTTAAAAAGTAGAGTAAAATGTTCTCTACTATTTTTTTTTTTTTGGCAAAACTGTAACCTCTGGGTACTACTAGAGCTGTTATCATGGAACAGTAGGAAAGAAGTTAGGTACAAGCCTCTAAAAACAGGTCAGACACAGATGGACATTGACTAACGTCCTCAAGCATCCATCACACATATCGTCAATTAATAAAATAGTTCTTAAAAACACGTTTAAACATGCGTTAGTAAAGAAACTGATTAATTTCTAAATTCATACTATGTAGTGTAAAAATGTACTTAGGGTCAAACTCATAAAACGGAATTACGACAACTAATTAACCATCAAAACTACAGATTGGGCACTATTTGACAGAGCAACTGTGTAAAAACCCTTTCAAGATAAATGCATTCAAATCATCCCAGACACCACTAACGAATCAATAAAACGCGGGTTCGATAAAATTCTGATGTGTTTTCAACTATTCATTACATCTGGGTGTAATTCCCACCTGTTTAATTTCAACGTCAAAATTCTAAATTTTCAAAAAAATCTAAAACAAATTGCACCCAAAATTTCTACATATTGCACTTCCAATCTGAAATACTAACAACACAAAACAGGAAGGGAAAACAACTCACATTGAAAACTAAATAACATGTCGTCTAATATGTAGTCAAATTAAAGCAACAAAGAACAACCTAACCAGGAACAGGCCTAGGGTTTGGTAGGATAAGATAAATCCTAATTGAAAAGCATAACAGTAAGAAACGGAAACGAAAGGGATTGGAAGTAGAAGAGGTACCTGAGGGAAAGATACGGCGGCGTTTTGAAGAAAGTTCTGGAACTGGAGCCTCGAGGAAGATGGAGAGAGAGAAAGAGAGAGAGTTTTATTTATTTTAAAGCCCTTTCAGTAAACGGTAATTTTAGTGGTAAAACGAGAAGCAGCGGAAAAGAGAGACAGACAGACAGACAGACAGAACTCGTGAGGATTCAAGGGATTATTTAATAGGAAAATTAATGAAAAATAGTTTAAAATTTTTTAGTTTTAACAAAAAATGATAAAATAAAAGTTAAAATTAATAGTATCAGGATTGACTTTTTAGTGTAAAAATATGGGTTTTGTTAAAGTAAACAATACCATGAGCTTTTCGGTAAAGTTCTTTTATTTAATTGTGTTCATTTATAGTATATTATGCAATTATTTTTAATCATATACTATTTATATTTAATTTTATATAAATAATTTTAAATATTTTTTTATCATGTAAACACAATTAAAGAATCCATTCAATCCCCACGGAGAAAATCTAGCGTAGGGCACGTTTGCTCTCTTTTTATTTTAATTTTCTTTCTTTTCTTTTTTTTGTTTTAAATGACGTGGAGCTCTTTTAGGAAGTTGATTTCGGATTTGGGCCATCCAAGTTTTGTGTATGTTAGGTTTGGGCTTTCTGTCATGACTAGCCCAATTGAACAAATGGGTGACAGGATAAACTGTTACATAGAAAACACTTACACTGATATGAATTATTGTTAGAAGTGTTTTCACTAGAAACATGATGAAATCTTTATTTTTTCTAACATCCTTTTTCTGTTCTAAAACGAGCATTCATCTTTGACGCCTTATCAAAATATGTGTAGCTATAGTCTTTTTCATTAATTTCGTCAAAATAAGTTATGTTGAAATAACCATTTGTATAATTAGGGTCCCTCAACTCATCAAAGAGTGTAATTCTGGTCCTTTTCGTCACCTACGTCAAAATTTTTGTCAAAACGAGTTATGTTGGAAGAATCATTGCTACAATTGGGTTAAAGTTAAGAGATCATTTCTCCAGTTGAATTAAAGTTAAGGGACCAATGGTAATGAATTTTTAGTTAAGGGACCATAACTGCATGTTTTGATGAGTTGAGGGACCAATGGAAATGGATTTTTAGTTGATAGATCATTGCTCCAATTGAGTTAAAGTTAAGGGACCATAGCTACAATTTACCCTCAATTAAATTGGATATGATAGACATGGTCATGGACATAGTCAAATTGGCTATAGCTTACTTTGTAGTCAATATAACTTACCCGTTTATCTTTGACAGTTAAGCAACGTCAACATTTTATATTACTATTTATTTTTGTCTTATAATCTCTATAAAAAAAAACAATATATAATATTGACGTGGCTTAACCGTGACCACACAAAACAGGAGGGCACCGGAAGTGGAAGGGCAGACAATCCTTGTCCGAATAAAAGACAGAACATTAACATTCAAATACAAGTGATTCAAGGGTTTTTTTCTTTAAATATCTAATTACTGGTATTAAGGCACTTGATGCACCGGAATGTGTTTCCGCAAATTGAAAATTTTCTTCAAGATAAAAGTTGAATGAGCAACTCTGCAGCAATAACAGAAGCTAGCAACGACACGTCGTTTGCATAAGTAAAATCGTCCACCACATCAACCAAACCGCGCCTCCTCTCAACCAGTCCTCCACTCTCAGTCTCCCACATCGAACTCTTATCTCTCTCCCTCTCCAATGGCGGCCCAAGCTCGAAAAGGCGGAATCTCCCTTCCCGAACGGAGGAACCCTAAGAAGGAAGACGACGGCGTGATCGCGAAGCTCGCGCAGTCCCAAATTGTCGTCCGGGGCAAGCAGGCCGCAAACGACGCTGCATTTGTCACGAAGAAGCTCATGAAGAGCACCGGAAAGGCCGCCTGGATCGCCGGAACCTCTTTCCTCATACTGGTGGTGCCTTTGATCATAGCAATGGACCGCGAGCAGCAGCTGAACGAGCTCGAGCTCCAGCAGGCCAACATCCTCGGCGCTGCGCCGCCCCAGAAGTAAGTCGAGCCGGGTCGGGTCGAGTCTGAGACATCGGTACCCTTCCTCCTTTGCTTTTGACCTTTCTGTATCGCTAGGGTTCGAGATTGGTGAATCTTTTTTGGGGGAGGGGGTTTTCTGTGATGATTCCGTAATTTCCTAGGGTTTAGTAAAATTCGATTTGGGATTACAATAATCTTTAGGGGTGGTGTTTTGATTTTGAGATATTGAAAGTAGATTGAATTACTGAAACTTCCGGCGGTGCGTTTGTATGAATCATACTTGAGAATAACAAATATTAGAGCCGAATTTGTTTTCAGATTAGTAAATTTTGTGCTGCTTGATTCAGTATTCAGTGTTGATAATATTGATATTTGAAGTGGATTTACACGTGCCTTGTTCTATGTGCTCTGCTTTGTTCAATTCATAGCTTTTCGAACAATTTTGATGTGCAATGAGTTGGGACATTCAATGAAAATTCAGTTGCACGCTTGCAAAGTTTGAGTTTTCTTCGACATATGTTGTTCCTTGAGCGATGAGCTTTATGCCTGATTAAAGATCACGGTTTTTGTTTCGTGTTCTGGTATAAACTTCCATATGGCAAGCGTCTTGGTGGGGTGGGGCTTTGAGTTTTATGGCAGCATTTTAGTGATAGAACTTTTGTTGGAGATGAGTACGGTAGGGGGTGAAGCATGATTAGTATTATCAGCGTTCTCTCTTTATGTATGGATGTTTGCTGAGTGGGATTTTTAGTTATTGATGGCATGAGGCTCAATGAACTCAGCATTAAATTGGCTCCATTTAGGGGGGTGTCAGTTGCATTGGCACGGTCAACAAATCTAGGGTGTCTTTCATAGTGCAATACAGATGAGTGATATCCTTTTCTAGCACCAAGAACTTTTCTTTACTGTGTATCTGAACTATACAATGCATGATCTAAGTGTACGTATTTTCACCAAATCCATTCTGGAATTGGTCAAGGGTCTTTCATTTGACTTTATTCAAGTACATGGTACGGTAAATGCCTGTTATCCATAGATGATGGATCGGTGACTGGTTTGGCTGAGTTGATTGGTCATCACTCTATTAGAATGTTCAGTGTGGTGCACAGACTTTTGATTTAGATATTCCTTTATCTGGCTACTTGGTTGTGAACATTGTGTCATAACCATTGCGCTCTGCGTTTTGACCCCTATATGAGTCCATTGGTGATATGTTGGTTGTGCACAATTTTATTGTACAAGCTACCTCCTTTTTCATTTCAACCCCTTTGATCTATGGTTGGCGTGTGTATTTGTGTTAGCTGGCCACGCTTGCTATTTTGAATGACAACATGATGAAGGATGTCACAAGAAGTGACCAGTTAGCGTACGCATTACATGGTTTTGGTTTTTCAGTTTGGAAAAAGAATTATATGTGGTGAGATATGGTGTGGTAGTTGTATTGAAGATTGTGAATTTAGTGATAGGAAAAATATCTTCTCATTTTCTTCCAAATAAGATTACAGACTTTAGTATTTATACAATGCATCACCACACACATAGATGATTGATAGCTCACTAACAACAGATCCAAACTGTCCAAATAACAAACTATAACAGACTATAGAAATATTTACAAAATGATACTTCTAAGTCTTATCTTTTACACTATGGTCCTTAATATCCCCCCTCAAACTGAGCTGAGGGAACCGAAGAGATAGTTTGGTTCTGAGAAGCAGAAGTCTGGCCTTTGATATGGACTTTGTATATCTGCAACTTGGTCCTAAGAACAGATGAAATGAACTAAGATAGCATGGGAAAGCACTTTCTCCCGAATATAGTGATAATCGATTTCAACATGCTTAGTTCTAGCATGGAAGATAGGATTTTTAGCTAAAGATAAAGCAGAAATATTATCACACCAGAGTTTGGGAGAACAAGGAAGAACCAAGTGAACATCAACCAAAAGTTAGCACAACCAAGTTTTTTCAGCTGCAGTATTAGCTAAGGATCTGTACTCAGCTTCAGTGGATGATTTAGCCATTGTTGGTTGTTTCTTTGCACTCCAGCTAATAAGAGAATTGCCCAGAAAAATGCAATATCCACCTGTTGATCATCTATCTAAAGCACATCCAGCCCAATCGGCATCAAATAATGCATTAATATTGAGAGGTTTAGAACATTTGGAGAACCATAGACCCAAATCAAGAGAGCCCTTAAGATATCGCAAAGTTCTTTTACAACTTGAAGATGAGATTCTCTGGGGCTGTGCATATTGACAGACAAGATTAATTGCAAAAGATAGATCAGGTCTTGTCTAGGTTAAGTATTGTAAACCACCCACAAGGGACCTATATTCTTCTAGATTAGAAAGCAGAGGAGAAGTATGATCCAATTTTGATGTACTCAAGGGTGTAACACAAGGCTCTGCTTCATCCATTTTAGCTTTCTTGAGTAATTCCAGAAGATACCTTTTAACTTTTATGCCAAGAAAGAAGTGTAATGGGCCAAGATCTTTGATGGGGAATAAAGCACTGAGTTGAGCAATGATTTCCTTGCATGCCTAAGATGATGGGCCTGTAACCAGAATGTCATCTACATAGACTAAAACAAACACCAAAGTAGGAGTCTTCTTAACAAACAAAGAATGATCATTCTGAGAACCAATGAAATCCAAAAAGGAAAGGGCACCTTGCAGCTTTTCATACCAAGCTCGGGGAGCTTGTTTCAAACCATAAAGAGATTTATTAAGGTGACAGACATGAGTAGGCTTAGTGGAATCCTGAAAACCGGGTGGTTGCTGCATAAACACTTGTTCAAAGAGTGAACCATGGAAAATAAACATTACTGACATCCAATTGGTGAAGAAACCAATCATACTGAACAGCCAAGGTAAGAAGAAGTATGATTGTAATAGGCTTGGCAATTGGACTGAAAGTGTTAGTTTAATCTAGACCTTCTTGGTGGTGAAAACCCTTAGCAACTAGCCAAGCTTTGTACCTATCTATAATACCGTCAACTTTCCTTTTGATTCGGAATACCCATATACATCCCACAAGATTTTGAGATGAATGTGAAGGAACAAGAGACCAAGTTCCATTGTGCAAGAGAGCATTGTACTCCTCTTGTATAGCATGCCTCCAATGAGGGTGTTTAGATGCCTGTAAATAGGTGGAAGGTATGAAATCCTCATAAATACGAGAAGGAATTGGATGATTAGTTGTTGCATAAGCTTTGGACTTGACTATACCAGACTTAGAGCGAGTTTGCATGGGGTGAGTATTAGTGTGAGAAGAAGGAATGGATGAGATGGGAGAGGTAGTTCTAGGTGCAGGTGCACAAGATGGTATAATTGCAGCTACAGGATCCGATACAGGTTCAGAATTTGAAACTGATGATGATGTTGGGGAAGAAGAATTGAGAGGAGGAAAGACTAAAGTAGAAGGAATTCAGAATTTGATACATCAAACGTTCGTGAATAATTTAAGGATGTGACTGTGGTGCTATCCCAAAGCGCATTCGACACTTGCATATATATTAATTTTCACACATGACACTGTGTGACTCGCTTAAGATAATTGTTACAATAGCATTACCGTTGTGTAGATGTTCTTCTTCTTTGGGTGATATGGTCGATTTGATAGTCAGTCCATCAGTCAGCTCGAACTGCAGTGTGGTAAAATGGTCGCGGTGTATTTGATAATAATACAAATCCAACTTATCAAATAATTCTCAACATTTGATAATAATTTAATTTATGATTTTTTTTTAAGATTGCCTACCTATTTAATTGATTATGATGAAATATTGAGTATATTTTTGCTCACCATCCTCAAATGGTGGTAATGTTCACCATCATATTTATCACTTAGATGAGTTTGAATTTTGAGATTTGTGCCTATCCACTACACGAATCTCAAAATTCAAACTTATATAATAGTAATAAATAATATAGTCAGCATACACCATAGATTATGGTGATAAGTAAAAATGGTCCCTTAAATATTTGAAGGAGGTTCAGGTTTGTATTTTTCGATGCATAAAGCTTGATTCATTATGAACATTCATTCTTACATCTGAAGTTACGTGTTACTCTCGAGTTTTGGTTACTTACTTTCAAGCTTGATATCAACAAAGAGACAAGTAAAAAGACCATATGGGCCATCTCATTGCTTAGTTAAGAAGTATATAACGGAAAGAGATTTTCTCCGGATCTCTTCCACCAAATTCATAAATCCGAGCCCTTGAAATTTGATCAAACGGTTAAAGTTATTATAACTTTTAAAGGAACCTCCTTGTTTTTAGCCGTTAGATCAAATTTCAAGAATTTGATTTATGAATTTGGTAGATTTGGTGGAAGGGATCCAGAGAGGATATCTTTCTGTATATAACTATCTACATAATTGAGAACGAACAAACATCCAATCACAACATGCCAACTAAGCATGCAAAAGCACTGCTAAATTACTATAATGCCATGAAGTACTTTGCAACAATGTTCCCGATCACAATTTATGCATAAAACAAGCTTTAGCTAATTGAAAAAAACAAAGAAAAAAAAAAAGCATGTAGCACTAGCACTTGTTAAATGGGTCCCAAATCTTGCATGATTAGGCAACTAGCTAGAAATTAAAGATATAGAACTTGTTTAAAAATGCTTTTAAAATGATTGAAAATATTTTATAAGTTCTAAAAACACTTAAAAAGTGATTCATATAAGAAGCACTAATTATGTGCTTCAAGTGTTTTTTTGTTTTTTTTTTTGAGGTTCATGCTTACATTCTAACTAAATATTGATTTCAAAAGTATTTCTCTAAAAACACTTTCAGACATTTTAATTTTTTTTCCCAGACGAGCCCATAAACAATACAATTAAGATTAATTAAACCAAACTAATATTTAAGCAACATACTTTTTGGAAGCTGCATATCATACCTCCTGTGGGCACACTTACGTGGGGACAACCTAATCCTGCACATGTGTTTTATTGTGCGTGATCAAGGAAACTGACCACTAAATGCTCCCCACCTCACCATCCAACTTAGATTTTTTTTTTTTCCCTGTGATTTTGGGCGCAAACGTTTTGTAAAGGAAAACACTTACCTCCTTGTTCGGAAAGAGCTATTTTTCTTCGCGCACATCCATAATTTTGACGTGTTTACATGTGAGGAGCTAATCAATTTCCGCTTTTAAATGTCGTTAAGCAATAAGAGCCAAATGGCAAAAATAGAAAAAAGGAGGAAAGTGGACCAAGAAAGTGGATCATGCCAACTTCTTTATCACAATTATTGATTCAAAACAAGTAAAATATTCAAACAAAATAAGAGAGAGTGAAATCAAAAGCCAAAAAGCATATCTTCAACCAAGAAAAATAATTTGAGGCTCCCTATAGATCTGCATAAAACAAACAAAATCCCAACCAAAGTTAGCAAACTAGCTTTTCTTTTCTATCATATCAAAAGTTGATGAGCCCTAAAACTAAAGAGAAGTTTAACGAAATGTTTCTGATACTGTTCATTTTAATGACAAATCATATTTTTAGGGGTATATGCAATTGAGAATTTAAGAAACTTTAATGGATTAATAAATCCATGGATTTTTATGAAATTTAATTAATTTGTAGAAATTCCATATAAAATTTTGATTCAATTCCTTCGAAATCTCATGGGGAGATGTGAGATTTGTGGATGCTTAAAATACATTATGAAATCTTTTCAATTCCCTCTAATCTTTTCAACTTTCAAATTTTTAGAGGTCGTGCGATGGTAAGTGCCTTCGCCCATGAGCGATAGGTCTCGGGTTCGAGACTTAGGAGCAGCCTCTCCATAAAATGGGGGTAAGGCTAGCCGACATTCACCTCTCCCAGACCCTGCGTAAAGCGGGAGCCTTGTGCACTAGGTACGACCTCAAATTTTTTAAAATCAATTTCTAATTGAACACCCCTAGAATGTTATAAATTTATTTAAAATTCTAATTGAATACATCCGGATTTCTAAGGATTTTAATAAACTATCTTAAAATTCTAATTGAATACACCTTTAATTTCAGAGAATCACTTAAAATCTTGATTCAATACTCCTAGATTCATTAAAAGAATTAAAATCTCTCAAAATCCCAATTGAATACACCCCCTCTTACACTAAAAAAAATCAATCATGATACTATTTATTTTACCATTTATTTTGTCCTTATCGTTAAAATTCAAAACTTCCAAGCTATTTTCATTAATTTTTCTAAAACTTAAAGACCATCCATCTCAGTGACGGAGCAACACAGAGGGCAGCCTCTGATTTTCTGGCTCTGCCACTGACCCATCTCATAAAAAGCGTTTCAATCCGAACCCATCTCACGCCCTCAGTAATTTGCAGTAAATTAATTAGACTTTTTGTTCTCTAATATAATAGTAATAGCTATACAAAACGCTTACTTGTCTTAATTAAAGGCACTAATTCAATCTTCAGCGGTAATCTCCATGCTTCCCACCATGTTTCTTCATAGACTTCATGAGTTGCTTGACAAACATCAAACAAACAACTAAAAACCCAAAAGCAGCTATCCCTCCCACTGCAATTGCCACTGTCCTCTGTGTATGGTGCCTAGACTCTGCAAGTTCATACACCAATTGAGCATTCGTTTCAAAGCACTTTAATTCATAAGCGCTGTTAATAGAAGTGATTTGTTAATAGAAGTGATTTATCAAACGCACGTCGAAAAAGGCATTAAATGTCAAAAGAAGTTAGTCTAAAACACCATACAACTGTCTCTCTCTCATCTATCGTCATACCAATTTATTATCATCTACAACAGAAATTAAATAATTTAAAGAGATCCCACATCATATTTTGACTTGCATCTCCAACAGAAATTAAATAATTCAAAGAGAAATTAAATAAAAAATTTGGGATGTGCTATCCACACATTTCATTTTATTTCTCACACACCCCTTGATGATTTCTGTTTGTTGATATTCCTTAATTCATCTGATTCGACGTCTATAAATTAAAAAGATGTGTGAGAAGTAAAATGGGATGTGTGGATATCACACTCCAAAAATTTAAGAACCCCACATAAAAATCAAAGTGTGTCCAGCCAAAAACAACTTGGAATTAAATGCTCAAAACAAATATCAACACAAAGCGTATAAACCCTTCTAGAGAAACAGTGATTTTCACACTCCGTTTTTATTTCCGGTTATTTTTTTGTTTTCGCCCTCGATTCTCTTTAATTTGTTCAATCCTACAATTAAATAAAAATAGAAGAACGCACAGGAAAATAAGCAGTGCGGAAATAACTTTTCAAAATTTATACTTCAAAGATAAAGAAAAGTTTATTTTTTTGGTCTCAGACATTACCTGATGAAGAAGGAGAAGAAGTTATGCCTGTCACACCATTGGGGTAAAATTTGTAGCTAATATAGCACTTCTGCAGATAAATCTGCGCAGAAATTGCACCATTGCAGTCACTTTTAGCCCTCTGATCAGCACTTTTCACACAATCCCCACAATCCTCACTTCCCAAATCCCCCTCACACTGCCCCAAAATATACAGTGACTGATAAGTCCCAATATAAAACCCACCACTCCCATTTTTCACCCCATTTTCCACCATCCCAAAAGCTGTATCCCTCTTGTCCGCAAACCCAGCACTCACCCCGCTTGCCTGATCTTTCCCACAAATTTTAAACAGAAACTCTGTCCCCGGAACCTGTTTATACCCAGCAACCTCATACCTCAGGTAACACCCACCCAGCTGGACTCTAGCTGCTACGACTTCCCCACAGAGTTTCTTGGCCAAAGCTGGAATCTTTTTCACACAGAGGCTGCAGTCGGATGTGCTGAGGTCTCCCCTGCATTGGTACACCCCCAAGATTGCGTTTTGGCCGTCGCCAAAGGTGGTGGAAAAGTAAGTCTTTTGCGACGACTGAGAAACCAGAGAATCAAACAGAGATTTGAGGTTTTGTTTGTAAACTCCATTTGGGTCTTGGAAGTTTTGGTTCGCACAGCCTTTGTAGATCAAGTTTGTGAGATCAGCAGAAATGGTGAAAAAAGGAAAGGAGGCGAAGAGGGTGACGAAAAACAGAGCAGATAAGATGGAAGGGGAGGGCTTGGAAGTGTGAAAAACCATCTTTGGGTTGTGGGACTTGAAATTTGTTCACACCATGGAAAGGTTTAAGAAGGGGTTTGGAGTTTCTTTGGAGGGGTGCTTTCGGAGATTTGTAGAGATTTGGTGGGTTTAGTTGAAAAACAAGGAAGGAGCTCGGCTTTTTTTTGGAGGGGGTGCTTTTTGGGCCGGCTTTGTGTTTGTAGCTTTGCTAAGAGCAACTCCAGCGTTGCAAAAGCCCTAGAGCAACTCATTATTGAATATCTTCCAGTTAACATTAACCGTTTTTAATAAATAGTAACTACTTTTGCATCTTCATCCTTAAATTGAATAGTCGTTTTTGCTGTGTTTAATCATTTATTTCCTTATGAGCACAGACGGTGTTCGAAGTTGTCTGAAAAAAATTCAATTTTAAAGAATACGAAGACATGTTTTGTCGTGAACATTATTTGGTTAACCTCAGTAACCTTAATTTTTATCAACTCCTTTGCTCGTATGAGTATCTCGTTTCGGCCCTCTTGTACGGTGAAACCAAATCCAGATCTAACTCGGTTTGGTCCCATAATTACTGTGATATGCCTCATTAATTTGATGTGTTTGAGATCATATCGTTGTTAGCAAAACTAAATTAAGCTGTTTATTCAGTTCAAGTTACAGAATACTTATTCAAGTCAAATTACAAATTTCGTTTGGGTTCATGATCTGATGTGATTCTTTTGCTGCAAAACCTGGACTTTGGAGTACACTGATTGTATATCATTTTTGACCCCGTGCTTTTGAATATATATTGGTTTGACACTTTGACTGCAATTAAGAACGCGTACATTTTTCAACATTTGATGAGCCGTACTCGCATACCATGCATAGTGTGTGTGTGCAGCACAGCAGTGACCTGAAAGAAGATCATATCCACATGGGAATTAGGGTTTTAGTCTCTAAAGTGACTTTGTGTGAGCAACAAGATTGTTGTTGAGATATAACACGCTTCTATATATAAAGCATAGACAATAAAATTTAAGTTTACCTTCAACTTTTCTTTATATTTAGCAGGTTGAGTGCTTAATCCAACCACAAATTGCCAAATTTCAATGTGAATATAGAAAATTTTTAGAGTGAATATTGTGTTTTTTGTGTCCGGTGAATGGTAATTTGGAGTTTTAAAAGTTTGTTTGTGACCTAAGATACCTTTTTGGAAAGGAAATGACGTGACGAAATAAACTATTACCTTGCCACCACATGAGATGGATTTTGGGCATTTAAGGTTGTTTATGTGGAGCCAAAAATAATCATAAGGCGACACGTGGATTTTTGGATATAAGAGGACAAAAATACCTTTGAGGTTCAACGGGACTCCTACGTGGGAGCAACGGACAATCATCCTTCAACTAAATCAAAAATGCCCAAAATAGGTAACAATTCAAAACCTATCTCATCAAACTCTTCTACAAGGTAACTCCCAAAACCTATTTTATTCCATATATCTTTTACCTCATTTTCCCTTTTTTAGTTGATCAATTAGCTATTTATTCACTCCATAACCTCCCAAAAAACATTCCTTTTATTATGTTAATTAGCCAATTAATATATTTATTCCTAATCAATATATTAATTTGCTAATTAAATCACCAAATAACACCCAAAATACACATAAAAGGCCGGCCACTCTTTCTCCAAAGAGGACCGGCCATGCCCTATAAATATGACCTACTTTTCTCTAAAAACCTAGGTCTTGACTCTTGCTAAAATTCTCCAAAACTCTTTAAACACTTTTCTCCCTAAATTCTAACTTTGGCATTAGAGGTTCTTCAGCCAAAGCCCCCCATGCATCGTGGGCGCGTGAGGCTCTTGGCCTTAACCTAAGGTGTTATTTGTTTTGTAGGTGCAATTTTGTCCAAGATCAAGGAGGAAGAAATTTGCATTCACAAATTGTTGATCTCATTGAGAGAAGAGTGACACACTCGTAGAAGACTCCCACATCAAAAAGTTTTTCTATTTTCTTGTCCATTTGTAGATTTTTCGTACGTTCTTATTATTAGAATTTTTTATTTGCAAAGATTCTTTGATAAAATGTAAAAGAGAAATACAATGGCTAGAAGTTTAGAAAATTCCACAAGTGAAAATTCCAATATCCAAGGAATGGGACATCGGCAATCCACGAGGCTAAATGCGACAATAAGTGGAGCGGCACCACCACAACGAGTTTCCACCATGGGAACCACCACGGTGGCTACCTTGGTAGCCATTCGTGGCGAGGTCCATGGTGCCTTTACCACGGCCTGAGTCGTGTCATCCAAGGCAGCTTACGTCATTAAGGCCACGACCCAAGCCTCATTCTCACATGCATCACGCACCGAGCAGCCCACTCTCGTGGCCCAGCCTGCTCCAGCTGAGCAGCCCAATCCCGTGGCCCAGCCTGCTCCCGCTGAGCAGTCCACTCTCATGACCTAGCTTGCTCCGCCCGAGCAGCCTACTTCCATGACCCAACCTGTACCTGCTGAGCAGCCCACTCTCGTGGCCCAGCCTGCTCCCGCCGAGCAACCTACTTTCTTGGCCCAACATGCTCCAACCGAGCAGCCCACTCCCGTGGCCCAGCCTGTTTCAGTCAAGTAGCCTACTCTTATAGCCCAACCTGCTTCCGCGGCCCAATCTACTCCCATGGCCTTCTAAGTAACCCAAATCGATCCAAGATTAGTTTAACTATCCTGGCTCCAAATTTCCAGACCGACGATCGAACCAGGAGCATTTTCACCACATTTTTCTACGGATTTGGCATTTCCCAACTCAAATCTCGCGCCCAGAGTTTACCACACTTCCACTACTCAAGAAAACGTATTCATTCCAAGCTATTCCAACCCAAACAGAGAACAACACTTGTCTTGACAAGTCATAGAGTTAACGAGTGCCCTCGCACAGCAGACGACCTTGGTGATCAGCTCTTGCAGCGCACCGAGATGCAACGTGCCTTAGACGAGGTGTCCCTAAGTAGGACAAGGGCAGACAAAGAACATTTTCAGCAGCGTCCCGGCAAGCAGCCACGAACCAAGTGTTCATGCAGTGTACATTCCCGATTAGGCCCCCAAGATAGCGTATACTCCCGTCTTATAGCGCGGATGAGCGTGCACTCTCGACTATACCCACAAACGAGCATACATTCATAGTTGGGGTCACACTAGATAGTCAACATAAGCAACTTTCCAGCCGAAATGATCATTCGCAGCTAAGCCCGCAATGAGCATCATCCACGGCTAAGCCCGCAATGAGCATCATCCACCTCACATCGGAGTAGGCAGCACGACGGACGGAGAGAAATAGCCACTAAATCTGGCTCAAGTTCAACTGACAGTCTGCGAAAAACTCGCTCGCTTGCTAGGAACGTGCAACACGCACCTCATCCGCAGCATAGACGAGCCAAACACATGGAAGAGCAGCTTAGACCAGCAAGTCATGGTTGGGGGTAGCCGAGAGCTCCACTACTTCAACAAAGGCAAATTCAGGAAAAAGTGGATAGACTTTTGACCAAGCAATTGCGCAATTTCCAACGAAACGAGGTCACTGACGAGGCACTATGACGGAACATGACCAACATAAGTAGGTCACCCTTCACGAACGAGATCAAGCAAGTAGAGCCTCCACGTGAGTTCAGCAGGTCACATTTCGCATCTTTCAAAGGGGATGAAGACCCGAAGAGACACTTAAAGCACTACCGAAGCGCAATGATCCTCTATCAAAACAACGATGATCTTATGTGCAAGATACTCGCCACCACTCTACAAGGAGAGGCGCAAGATTAGTTCTACACCATACCGCCACAATCCATCCAGAATTTCGACGAACTTTCTTTGGTTTTCACCAAAGAATATTCATCTTATCACTCGATTAAAAAGAAGTCCGACCATTTGTTCGGCATCAAGAAGAACCTAAAAGAGTCACTTTGTAACTATGTGAGGAGTTTTAAAGCAGACAAGGCAAGGATAGTCGGATGCAACGACTCGATAGCTAGAACAACCTTCCAAAAAGGACTTCCAGAAGACCAACAACCTTCTAAAAAGGACTTCCAGAAGACCACCCATTATTTAAAAAATTAATCATGAAAGAAGATCTAACTCTAGCAGACTCTTTCACTTTGGTAGAGAAACATGCACTTTGGGACGAGGCTCGCCAATGCACATTCAAAGACTTGAAGAAGTACCCGACATTACCTCCCTACCATCCAAATCGGAAGCGGCAGATGACTTATTCGCATGTTTGATGGCATCTAAAGCAGCAATAAGCTCTACCATCATACGAGAAGATTTGGGGGCCCGACTACCTGTATTCTACAGTTCAAAAGCTCTCCTCGATGCTATTAGAAATTCAAAAGCTAACTTTGGCAATAGTTGTTGCAACCCGGAAGCTCAAGTTTTACCTTCAAACACATGTAGTTATCCTTATGATACATTATTTCGCCCAATCTAGACGCACAATGATAAAGGTGTAGACCCTGACGGATGCAAAATTTTCTGACGAGCGCAACAACTCGACCCAAAAAACACGCCAAAGGCAAATAAACACTGGAAGGACACACTTGAAAGCAAGTTTTGTCTTTGTCGCCCCAAAAGATTCTACATAGAGCAAAATGTACATGCAGTTCAGCACCACTTCTCACTACGTGTTACACTGTCCCAGCCGACACTTGCTCTATAATTCAACCTTAGAGTGGTCAAATACCAGCAATTGAGCATCTTCTGCCTTCTGCTGCGTGTAACATGGCCCCAGCTCTACGGCTCCCTACCACGCATTCATGACGCAGCAGAATGGCCCAACGACGCCCTAGAGGTAGCCAAGTATGCCCTAGTCACGCTTGCTCCACCCAATGGAGACTTCTGGCATTTGCATGTCCATGGCGCATCAAATTACAAAGGTATAAGAGCAGGCGTAGTCCTTGTCATCTAGACGGTTCAATGCCTAGGTTTCAAAGTATCCAACAACGAAGTAGAATACAAGACCATACTAGCAGGCTTCTGAATGGCAACAGACTTGGCAGTGAAAAAGCTTGCAATTCATTCTGATTCCCAGCTAATCACTAGCAAGACTGCTTGAAGCGTTTCAGACTTACACCCTCACTCAAGTTCCACACGCATACAATGCTCAGGTGGACGCACCAGTCGGCCTAGGCTCCGCCCTTGACTACCAACTCAAACGCTCTATTCCGGTGGAGTATCTAGACGAGCCGAGTATAAAGGCGAAGCCAGCAGCCAAGGTGTCACAGGTTAATACAACTTCAAACTGACAAGATTCCATCATAGACTACCTGGTCAGTGGCACATTCCTAATGAAAAGATTAGAGTCTAGGAAACTCCAAATCAAAGCAACACGCTACTACATGTGGAACAACATTCTTATCCGAAAATCCTACACCGGACCACATCTCCACTACCTAGCGTCTCCCGATGACTTGAAGGTTCTAAGCTCAATCCACGAATACATTCACTCCGGAGGTCGATCCTTAGCACATAAGGCTCTTAACGCATGCTACTACTGGCCTACCATGCACCAAGACGCTAAGGAGTTAGTACAAAAGTACGACCGTTGCCAAAGCTACAAGTCGGTACCAGCACTACCTACCAGTGAGCTACACCCGCAGACGAGTCCTTAGCCGTTCATGTAGTGGGCAATCAACCTAGTAGAACCTATGCCACCTGCTACTGGGGGCAGAAACATTATGATCATGGCATACTTTACCAAATGGATAAAAGTAGAGCCCAAGAAGACCACGACTCAGACGAACATATAACATTTCATATGAAGGAACATCATTTGCCGATTTGGCGTCCTTCAGTCTATCGTCACCGACAACGGCCCGCAACTTGTGGGCTAAGATGTGGCGAAATTCTTCCAAAAGTATAACATCAAGCAGCACATGTCCATGCCAATATATCCTTAAGGCAGTGGCGGGCCGAAGCATCCAACAAGATTATCCTCGATTGCTTCAAGAAATGCCTCATCAACAAGAAGAGAAAATGGCCAGATGAACTCCCCGAATGTCTATGGGCATATCACACCACCAAAAGACGAGCAACCGGTGAGGCTCCTTTCTCTTTGGCATTTGGCTTAGAAATAATCATTCATCCCAATGTCATCAAGCCAAGTATCACCGCACTACTACTAAGCATTAAGTAGAATATCAATGAGATGACCACAAACTTAGATTTGGTAGAGGACAAGTACAAGCAGACCATCACCTACATCGCAGCCTACCAGCAATAACTCATTTCCAACTAGAACAAAAGGGTCCGGATCCGGCAGTTCCAGCTCGAAGATCTAGTCCTAAGAAAAACATTCATCAATGCCTGCAGAGAAAGCTCCAAAAAGATGGATCCCATCTGGGAAGATTCGTACAAGATCAGCAGAGTAGGCGGTAAGAGTAATTACACCCTTGCCACCATGAAACAATAAAAAGATTAAAAAACAGTTGAGCGCCTACAATATGAAGAAGTACCATGTGTGATCTCCCACTACATCAAAGCCCGAAGACTCAAGAAGGTCGACAGGCACCACCTCACAAGCCGAGGATTATCCAGTTGTTATGCAGTTCCTACCTTACAACTAAGTTCTTGTTCGTTTCATTCGTTTTTCAATGAGGAATTCAGAAGTAATCACAACTTAGCTCGGCTGCATGCTTACAACAATTGATCACTCATGTACTTCAAAAGAAGACTGCACCCTTCTTAGGGACTCATCGCAGGAATTGTTCCCCCCGATGGACCAACCATGCTCTCTAGTGCTAGAGGGTAAACGAATTGCTCTCCAGTGCGAGGGTAAACCAATTCCCCGACACCCACATGAGTCAGCTCTCCAAGACGAGAGGATACACTTTGCACTCCGAATATCCAGACATGGATGAGTCTGGCTGCCCTAGCATAACTAGATGCACAATGGCTTGCGTCGAGATTCCTAGAAGTAGCCATAATGGTCTTTTTCAAGGCTTAGCTAACTGAAGGATTTTGGGTCTCTTGGCCTAATCCGTGAGGAACCGGGCGCTAGAGACGAATGAGGCATATTACGCAGTATGCCCTACAGACGGCTGCCCTGGAACCCTAAAGCTGCTACCGAGTGCACTAAGGTAGCCTACGGTTTTTGGAAGACTGCCTATGGCTTACCCTTCGAGCAGTAAAACTGTGGTAGACTTATACAACCGCACATTCTTGTGAAAGGTTAAACAAGCTAGTGCGCATATACAAAGCTTTATCCACTGCCAACATGCTACGTAGTCGATAAGCTCATCATCTGCCAAGCACGGAACAACCTATTCCAAGTCCTAAAATGTTGTGATACTTGCTACACAACCTACATAATTGAAGAAAGCCAAGGTTAACAACCTAGTGGTTACGCGGACTTGTCTGCTTCTGTAAGTAAGGCATTTGGCTGCCAACCCTATGGCTAACAACTTTGCAAAATTCTACACCAACACATACAGCTGCATAGGCTACACGAGCTTGTCTGCTTATAAAAAAAAAGTAGCATGTCTGCCACTGGTCTATCAAGTTTAAAAGTTAGGGCATGAATAAAAGAAGCGAAGATGAAGAAAATCGAAGGAAGTATGTTTATAAATAATTAGCAAATGCCGAAGAAGTTCAAGAAAAACAGGAGCTACAAGGAAAAACAAATAAAATCCTAAAGGTTACCTAGAAGACTACATCAGCTTGGACATCCCACGACTACTCGGTTGCCACACCTTCAGTAGCCGCGACGTTCTTAGCAGCGACATCATCCAGCGCTTCACCCCCAGCTACCCCAGCCTAGACACTAACTTCTCCAACTACTTTACCAATGGAAGCCTCAAAAGTAAAATCAAGTAAGTCTTCCAGAGAAATAGAAAAGGTCTCGAAAACTCAAGCTCATCATTCTCACCCTTCAGTTGCTCATTCTTCTCAAGCAGACCAACACAGATGTGCTGTAGCTCATCCACTTCCTTCTTCAAACTTTCGTTGATTTTCAGTACACCTTGAAGTTCCAACATTTGGGGTTCAAGCCTAATGACGATTCTCTTGAAGTGTGTTGATGCACAAAATCAGCGAGGACTTTGGTACAACAGAAAGTGTCAGGTTTTGTGACCTTCGCTTGGTTGCTTGGTTGCTTCAGTCACTAGTGAGGATAAGTACGTAAATGAATAGAGACAGAGAAGCAAACACAGGATGTACGTGGTTCACCCAGATTGGCTACGTCCACGGAGTAGAGGAGTTCTTATTAGTAGTGAAGGGCTTATACAAGTACAAAGGATCAAGCTCTCAATTTAGTGAGTTCTTGTGAATGATTTAACACAAAATGGCATTAGGCAATATTGTGGGGGGATGACCCCTATTTATAGAAAAACTTGTAGCTTTGTCACATTGACATGTGTCATGTTATGATTGGTTCTTGATGTTGACACGTGCTGCGCTCTGATTGGCTTCTAATCTTGACACGTGTCGAGTAGTGATTGGCCTCCTGGTCGGAGGGGAACTCTTCTGGGTCCTTGACAGTATAGCGTTGGCCGGTGCTCGGTAGTTTCGGGATTGGTCAAGTATGGTACAAACAGTGCTCCCCTAAGTTCCCGAGTGAGGGAAACTCCTCGGTTGGGGACTTGCAAGATCCAATCCCTTGAGTAATCACGAAACTTCTAAGTACCGAAGTGTGGTCTGATCTTCATCTGCCCTTCTCTGGAAGTACCTTTCCTCCATCCGGGAATGGTGTATTTAGCTGATGTTGACGCACAAGGTAATGTATCAATTTCACTTGAAGCTTAGTTGTAGTTTCGGGCTTAGTCAAGTGTGATACAAACCCTATAGTAGGAGTCCCCCAAGTCGCCGAGCTAGGAGATCTGCCGAAAGAGGTGACAGACAAGGTAAGCAGTCAAACTTCCAAGTAAGCAACCCAGGATCAGAGGTTTGACTTCGGCTTCCGGTTGATTGTTCTCATTCTCCTTGTCTCTCATTCAACTGCCAGGATAAGAAGAAGCAAATGGATAAGAGATGATATGAGATACTTTTGCTTTTGAAGAAGTAACTTTCCACAGGCTTATTCTTGAACTGTGCTGGAGGGTTTTCTGGTGCCCTTCAGAGTATAAGGCCGACTCAAAAATTTGAGGGTCAAAACAAGTCCATCAAATCTAGAGTACGTTCGACCTTGATGATATGGGATACTTTTGCTGTTGACGGAATAATGAATGTGGTATGGAAAGGTGTCGTGCTGTAGTGATCTGTTTCAGCTCACCGTTGAACCTTCTGCTTCAATCTTTTGCATGGCAGAAGTGGTGTGCAACCTTTGCATTTAAATGGTCATTCAGAACATTCCTTCATAGTGACTCATCCACGCTTGGCAGCTTCAGTGTAAAGAGCCAATATCTGATCAACTGTCATGAGGTATTTGCCGGTGGAATTCGTGACCTTGACAGCAGTTGAGGATGAGTACTCGAGAGCAATGCTAAGTAAGCAACCAGGCAAAGGCTCCAGGCAGTCAGTTCCAAATTGGAGGTTTGATTTCAGGTTCCGACTGACTGCTCTCTTTCTCCTTGTCCTGCAGGTGTGGACAAGGACAAAGACAAAGATAGGGAGAAAGCATGATATGGGATACTCTTGCTTTCGACCCTGATGATATGAGATACTCTTGTTCTTGGTGTGGCTTATTTGCTGAGGTATTATCGGGGGGAAATAAAGCTGAGTATTTCGAGAGGTTATGTTGAGGGTGCCTTTTCGAATGCGAGAAAGGGTTGAGCATTTTTGCAGGTTTGCCTGTCCGTTGAGGAGGGAGGTCAATGTATATAGGGATTTCCCAATAACAAGTAGTAATGCTATTCCTTTACCCTTCTTGGTCACAGCAATGTAGTGGGAGCTGCCAGCTTCACGTGTTTTAATTTTGTCAGAGCACTTTGAAAAAGTGGTATGTGGTATCTGGAAAGCTGATGTTACGTGTGAAGATTACAGACAAGCTTTATCTAAGGAAATCTGGCTCTCGAAGTTCTGAGAGTTGTGCCTCTTCGGTTTTCGAACAAGCAATCCCGTCGAGGATCTGACTCTCGAGATTCGGAAAGCGGTGCTACTCCGGTTTTTTAGAAAGTAATTATGTTGGGAGTCTTTTCTCGAATGTGAGTAAAGGTTGGACGTTCTTGCCAACCTGTCTTGCCGCAAAACCCGGAGGTCGACACACATAGGGACTTTCCAGTTGTCAAGCAGTGGTGCTGTTCCTTTACCCTTATGGGTAATAGTAGGGTAGCTGGAACTTCGAAATTCTCGTGCCTAAACTTTGTCAGATATCTTTGACAAAGTTATATGTGGTACCCGAGGAGTTGATGGTGCATATGGAGAGCGGTGATTGAACAGTAAGATTCACGTGCTTTCTACCTCACCAGAAATCTTCGACAGATTGCCCGTAATTTCCGCAAAGCTGAGTGTGCATGTGACAGGTGCTGACGAGGCTGAAAAAGCAGGTGCTTCTTCGATTTCTGAGATCGGCCCTCGTGGTCTCTGAGCAGCCCAGCTTTTGAGAAAGCAAACGCCTCTTCGATTTCTGAGATCGGCCCTCGTGGTCTCTGAGCAGCCCAGCTTTTGAGAAAGCAAACGCCTCTTCGATTTCTGAGATCGGCCCTCGTGGTCTCTGAGCAGCCCAGCTTTTGAGAAAGCAAACGCCTCTTCGATTTCTGAAGCTCCGTCGAGTGCAGATTTTTATAGAGGCTGGCATTAAGTTCCACAGCACACTTGAATCTCTACCAGTAGAAGCTCATTTCTTGCACTTCTAAGATCTTGATTTGTCTGACCTCTTCCTTCTTCAACACATTTGAAAATGTCTGGACCCTCCGACCGTCGTTTTGACTTGAACCTTGGAGAAGAGACAGCCACGCCTTCTCCAGACAACATATGGCGCCCATCCTTCATATCCCCTACTGGTCCTCTTACCGTTGGGGATTCTGTGATGAAGAATGATATGACCGCTGCAGTGGTGGCCAGGAACCTTCTTACTCCCAAAGATAATAGACTACTTTCCAAACGGTCTGATGAGTTGGCTGTTAAGGACTCTCTGGCTCTTAGTGTTCAGTGTGCAGGTTCTGTGTCTAATATGGCCCAACGCCTATTTGCTAGAACCCGCCAAGTTGAATCATTGGCTGCTGAAGTGATGAGTCTCAAACAAGAGATTAGAGGGCTCAAGCATGAGAATAAGCAGTTGCACCGGCTCGCCCATGACTATGCTACAAACATGAAGAGGAAGCTTGACCAGATGAAGGAATCTGATGGTAAGGTTTTACTTGATCATCAGCGGTTTGTGGGTTTGTTCCAAAGGCATTTATTGCCTTCGTCCTCTAGGGTTGTACCTGGTAATGAAGCTTCAAATGATGAACCTCCAATGCCTCCTCCTTCTGGGGTTTTGTCAAGTACTGAGGCTCCGGATAACCACCTTCCGGTGCTTTCTCTTTCTGGGGCTCTACCGACTGCTGAGACTTCCCCTAAGCAACCTTTGTGAAGGCTCCCTTTTGTTTGTTTATTTTGACTCATGTATATGTACATATTTGTGGCTTATCGAAAATATTAATAAATAAGCTTTGCTTCATTTCAACATATTGTGTTAAATACACCAAAGCCTTCTTCATAAAGTTCTTTGAATTTTTTCTTTTGTTGAAACCTGTATTGTTGAAGCTTTGTGAGTGAAGCATGTAGTTTGAGGTAGTGTTCCCTTAATTTCCCGAGTGAGGAAAACTTCTCGGTTGGAGACTTAAAAAATCCAAGTCACTGAGTGGTTGTGAGACTGCCGAGTATCAAGGTGCAGTAGCATATGGTGGGAGTCCCCCAAGTCTTCTGGCGAAGAGAGTTGCCGAATGAGGTGTCTCGCGTGTTACTAATTTGTCAAAGTAACGAATTCTTGTTTCGATGTCACACATTCGTATATGCTTTATCTAAAAATATTTCCAACTTTTGTGTGTTTGATGCTGCATGCTATTGACTAGACAAGATCAAGTGCAATTAGTAGCTTTTCTCTCTTTTTCATCTTTTCTTTGGTGGAATTGCTTTTCGTTTCCACTAATCAACCTGAGTGGATGCAAGATAACACCTTTCTCTATACTCAGATTGCAAAGTCGTCTTCATGAAAGTTTTTCCTTATCTTGTGAACTACAACATATCCAAATTTGAGATCCATCGGAGTAGTACAACTTCAGAAATTCAAGTATGATGAGTAACTGTTCATCAATGTTCTGTTAATCCGTCAGACTTGTTGTGAGCTTCGAAACTCCATTTTCTCTTGTTCAGATCAACATACTTTCTTCATCGAAGTTGTTCCCTAACTTGTGAACTACAACATATCCAAATTTGAGGTCCCTCGGAGCAGTATAACTCCAGAAATCCAGGTATGATGAGTGACTGTTTATCATTTGTCTGTCAACCCGTCAGATTTGTTGTGAGCTTTGAAACTCTATTTTCTCTTGCTCAGATCAGCATGCTTTCTTCATTGAAGTTGTTCCTCAGCTTGTGAACTACAACATATCCAAATTTGAGATCCCTCGGAGCAGTATGACTCCAGAAATCCAGGTATGATGAATGACTGGTTATTATTTTTCTGTCAACCCGTCAGATTTGTTGTGAGCTTCGAAACTCCATTTTCTCTTGTTCAGATCGGTATGCTTTCTTCATTGACGTTGTTCCTCAGCTCGTGAACTACAACATATCCAAATTTGAGATCCCTCGGAGCAGTATGACTCCAGAAATCCAGGTATGATGAATGACTGGTTATTATTTTTCTGTCAACCCGTCAGATTTGTTGTGAGCTTCGAAACTCCATTTTCTCTTGTTCAGATCGGTATGCTTTCTTCATTGAAGTTGTTCCTCATCGACTCTTTCATAACATATCAAAAATTCAGGATGAACTAACGGTTAAATATTTCCAGATCTTCGAAACATCACAACAGCTTCGAAATCTGCAAGAAGCCGACTATCATGTTTGGAGCTTCAACACTTTAATTTCCGTCGCTCAAACAGAAATGGTTCCTTCTTGAAAGTTGTTCATATGCTCAAGAACTATAGGGTTTCCAAAATTCAGCTCCATTGGAGAAGAGCAGAGGTTGCAGAAATTTGATAGATGAAAGGAGGCGGAAGAGGGAGAGAGAGAAAAAGTCTCTTGGGTTGGATTTCTATTTTGGGGCAGATTCCAATTTTTGTAGCACCTTCATTATTGATGAATTGCTTGTACTTTTGTCCATTATGAAACTTGGGACTTTGGCTTATTGTTGGATCTATTATAATATGTTTGGGAACATATATAAGTGAATAAATAAGAAGGAAAATTTTGGGCCCTTGTGGGTGTAAAACAAAAAATGTTTATGTTTACCCAAGTGTTTTTGTACAAGTTCAAGGGCATCTTGGGTTTTGTGAACAAAATTTGTTTATTTGGAGCAAGGTTTTGTGTTGAAGCTTTGTAGGTGAAGCTTTGGTGTTGAAGCTTTCTAGGTGAAGCTTTGATGGTGAAGCTTTGTGGGTGAAGCTTTTTAGGTGAAGCTTTGTGGGTGAAGCTTTGGAGGTGAAGCTTTTCGGGTGAAGCTTTTTTGGGTGAAGCTTTTTAGGTGAAGCTTTGTGGGTGAAGCTTTGGAGGTGAAGCTTTTCGGGTGAAGCTTTTTGGATGAAGCTGTTTTTTTTTTTTTTTTTTTTTTTTTTTTTGGCGCTTGACACGGTCTTCATTTGCTTGTTTTGTAGTGACTGTGGAAGACGGATTGCTTTCTGATTGAGAAGGGTTCCGGCATCGCTTGCTATGAATGTAAAAGAGTGAGGGCTGAGTTGGCTAAATTACCTCTTTATTGAATTCATTGCCAAATGGCCTTCATTACATAGGATGCCGAACGGCTATAGCTCAACACTTGTACATCGTGAGTCTATTTGTAGTAGTACTTCAAGTGATCAGCGTTCCATGGATGGCCAAGGGTCTTGCCATCGGAGCTTCTAAGTGTGTAAGAGCCAGGGCGACTGATGCCAATGACTTCATACGGTCCATCCCAGTTTGGACTAAGTGTGCCTTCACTCGGGACTCTGTCGCAGAGTAATCTTTTCTTTAAGACCCAGTCTCCTATTTTGAAAGAACGAGGCTTGACCCTAGAGTCATAATAGTTGGAGATGCGCTGCTTGTAGGCGACATTCCTCAAGTGAGCTTGGTTTCTGTGTTCCTCGACTAAATCCAAGTTGAGGGTGAGTTGTTTGTCATTTTCACTTTGAATGTAGTTCTGGACTCGGAATGTTGCTTGCTCGAGCTCAAAAGGGACAACCGCCTCTGTGCCAAAGGCAAGTGAGAATGGAGTTTCTCCTGTTGAAGTCCGATATGAAGTGCGATATGACCAAAGAACTTGGGGTACAAATTCTGGCCAACAGCCTTTAGCTTTGTCCAAGCTGGTTTTCAAAGTGCGCTTGATTATTTTGTTGATGGCCTCAACTTGTCCATTAGACTGGGGATGAGCTGGAGAGGCAAAGCATAAGTTGATGTTGAACTTAGAGCAGAACAACCTGAACTTCTTGTTGTCAAACTGTCGCCCATTGTCAGTGACTATCGCATTGGGAATGCCGAATCTACAAAGGATGTTCTTCCACACGAAGTCTTCTATCTTTGCCTCAGTAATGGTTGCCAAGGGTTCTACTTCGGCCCACTTTGTGAAGTAGTCCACTGCAACGACTGCGTAACAGACTTTGCCCTTCCCTGCCGGCATTGGGCCGATCAAATCAAGTCCCCACTGGGCGAAGGGCCAAGGGCTGATCATAGGAGTAAGAGGCTCTGGAGGGGAATGAGGAATAGTTGCATATCGTTGACATTTGTCACATGAGCGGGATACTTTGATGGCATCCTGGTGGAGTGTTGGCCAGTAATATCCTTGGCGAAAAGTCTTGTGTGCTAGGGACCGAGATCCAGCATGATCTCCACAGACTCCCTCATGTATTTCCCGAAGGACGATTTCCGCCTCGGCAGGCGTAAGACACCTTAAGTATGGCAGGCTAAAACCTCGCTTATAGAGTTGATCATTGATGATCAGGTAGCGGGTAGACTTGTATCAAATTTGCTTAGCCTGGACTTTATCATTTGGGAGGGTGCCATGAGCAAGGAAATTATAGATCGGGGTGATCCAACTATCCCCCTGTTGTAAGTTGCATACTTCTGTGGCCATGGTGCTTGGTGTTGCCAACAGTTCGACATGAATTTTTCTTCCAATCTTGTCTTCCACAGCTGAGGCGAGGCGAGCCAGGGCGTCTGCATGACTGTTTGCCGCTCGAGGAACTTGGGTGATCTGGTAGTGGAAGTGCTTGAGCAAAAGTTGTGTTTGCGCAAGATATGCTGCCATGGAGCTGTCCTTAGCATCAAAGTTGTTGGTAACCTGGTTGACCACTAATTGGGAGTCACTGAAAATATCAATTTGTTTAACCCCGAGGTGTTTGGCCAAACGTAATCCTGCTAGAAGGGCTTCATACTCGGCCTCATTGTTTGATGCCTTGAATTTGAAACGAAGAGCATACTCCATTGCTACTTTGTCGGGCGTAGTCAAGACTAGTCCCGCTCCACAGCCCTGTTGGTTGGATGAGCCATCAACATACAAACTCCATGCTGAGGTCGTTGATTCTACCTTCTGAGCTTCCGATGGTAATGAAGCTACTGTTTCAGGTGTAGAAGCAATGTCAACAGGATATGTGAAGTCGGCGATGAAATCTGCTACTGCTTGGCCTTTTTCGGCTGGTTTTGGTTGGTAGGAGATGTCAAACTCACCCAATGTTATCGCCCATTTGATCATTCGTCCAGACGTGTCAGGACTCTGGAGTATCTGTCGAAGAGGGTGATTGGTAAGCACGATGATGGCGTGTGCTTGGAAATAAGGGCGAAGTTTCTGAGCAGACATGACCAATGCTAGAGCTAATTTCTCAATGTTGGAGTATCGTGTCTCCGCATCTTGTAGGGCCTTGCTAGCGTAGTAGACGGGCCGTTCGACACCACTGTCCATTCGAATAAGAACAGAACTGACTGCTGAAGCCGAAACCGATAGATAGATGATGAGAGTGTCACCAACTTCTGGTTTGAAGAGCAGAGGGGCTTTACTCATGTACTCTTTGAGGTTCCTGAATGCCTTGGCACATTCCTCCGTCCATGTAATGTACTTCTTATTTCCCTTGAGTGCTTTGAAGAAAGGAGCACATATGTCTGTGGCCTTAGAGATGAATCTGGTTAAGGCTGCCACCTTGCCAGTAAGGCTTTGGATGTCTTTTGAAGTTATTGGCTATTTCATGTCGAGGATTGCTTTGATCTTTTCAGGGTTAGCTTCAATGCCTCGTTGGCTAATCATGAAGCCTAAGAATTTGCCAGAGCCCACGCCGAAGGCACATTTGTTGGGGTTCAACCTCATTCGATACCTCTTTAGAATGGTGAAAGTTTCAGATAGGTCGGTGATGTGTTGGTCAGCATGTTTGCTTTTGACTAGCATATCATCAACGTAAACTTCCATGTTCTTCCCAATTTGTTCGGCGAACATTGAATTGACCAGTCTCTGATAAGTTGCTCCTGCATTCTTTAGGCCGAAAGGCATGACTTTATAGCAATATAGTCCCCTGTCAGTAGTGAAGGCCGTGTGTTCTTGGTCTGAGGGGTTCATGAGGATTTGGTTGTATCCTGAATAAGCGTCCATAAAGCTCAAGAGCTCACACCCTGCCGTAGAGTCTATAAGCCTGTCAATAAGAGGAAGAGGGAAACTATCTTTTGGACACCCTTTGTTTAGGTCGGTGTAGTCAACACACATCCTCCACAAGACCTTTTGAAGCGAAAGACTTTCTTTGGTCGGATTTTTCCTAACAAGGACCACATTTGCTACCCATGTCGGGTAATTGACTTCGCGGACAAAGCCTATGCCTTTGAGTTTTTCAACTTCTGCTTTCATTGCCTCGTATCGTTCAGCGTCATAAGATCTTCGCTTCTGTCTCACCGGCTTGATCTTGGGGTCAATACTCAAACGATGACAGATGACATCGGGAGAGATGCCTGGCATGTCCTCGTATGACCAGGCGAAGACTTCAGTGTTCTCTTTCAAAAAAGATATCAATGCTAACCGAAGGGGTGGTGACAATGTGGTGCCAATATTCACCATGCGGTCTGGATGATCTCTTGAGATAGGTACCTTCTCCAACTCTTCAGCAGGTTGGGCTTGCTGGGTGAAAGAGTCATCTCGAGGATCATCGGGTTGATTGTTGCTATCAGGAAGATCCAAGGTCGCTTCATCTAGGCTGGTCTTTGTGACTTGGTCATGTACAGACAGGGTTTCCTTGGGTCCGGGCAAGTGTTGTTGCTTAACTGAAGTGTTGTAACATGATCGTGCACTAAGCTGATCTCCTCTGATGTAGCCGTTGCCATGGGGGGTTGGAAATTTCATCAACAGCATATGCGTGGATACCATAGCCTTGAGATCATTGATGCCTGTGCGCCCAAAGATGACATTGTATGCCGTTGGGCAGTCAACCACTAGGAAGTTAGTGGTAATGGTAGCCGTGTAAGGGCCTGTACCAATAGTAAAGGGTAAATGTATGCTCCCTAAGGGTTGCACGATATCACCGGAGAAGCTTATCAGAGGAGAAATCGAGCGATCGAGCAAGTGTTCAGCTACACTGAGTGCCCTGAAAGCTTCGGCAAACATGATATTGACCGAAGCCCCTGTGTCTACGAGGATTCGTCGAACATCAAAGTTGGCTATGTGAGCCTCCACGATCAATGGGTCGTTATGAGGGTAGATGATGCCTCTTTCTTCCTCAGGGTAGAAACATATCGGATCCCAGTTAGGCTTTTGATACTTCCCTCCTCTGATGTCTTCCACGTGAAACACTTGGTGACCAGGCCTCAGAATTCGTTCACTGTTTTTCATGGCCCTATTGGAAGATTCAGATATGGGTGTGCCGCCGCTTATGGAATATATGACATTCACTTGGCGTTGGTTACGGTTATCCCTTTGAGGGTGAAGAAGGAATTGATCAATTTTTCCTTCTCGTGCCAAAGCTTCAATACGATCACGGAAGATGATACATTTCTCGCTATCATGGCCGTTATGCTCATGGTAGCAACAAAACATGCCCGCGTTATTCGGGGGCGTGTAATCTGGGTGCCTCGGCTTTGGCTTTGGTATCAGGTGAGCTATGCTGGGGTAAATGGCCGCGCATGTGGCATTCAAGGGCGTGTATGTCTCATACCTTGGGGTAGGGGGTATCTTGACGCGGGTTTGACCCACTGCATTGACTGCCTGGGGGCGAGCGTTATTGTGGCGATACCCTTGGTTATCGGGATAGTGTCCCTTACTCTTTTTACTGAAAGGAGAGTGGTGAGGATGGAAATCCTTCCTCTTGCCTTGAAATTGATATGTCTGTTGATTCGGCGAAGCATTATGCAAGGCATGGGGAGGTGCCACTGCTGTTTGGAAAGTCGAGGTCTTCTCATTTAGGTGAGTCTGGCTTCCACCTCCCACTTGTTGATAAATGATGGTTGTAGGGGGTTTCTCCTGATATGTCTTTGCCTCGGCGGAGGCATGGTTATAAGCCTGCGCCATCACCTCAGAGTAAGTCTTCCAAGTATTGGCATTGATCATGTATTTAAAGAAACAATCACGTAGGCCTGCCGTGAAGGCTTTGAGGGCAGTCTTGTCGTCTGCCTCGGCACACCGGGAGTATTCATGGCTGAAGCGGCCAGCATACATACGTAATGACTCGTCTGGCTTCTGGCGGATAGTGTACAGGTCATCTGCAGAGTGCAAGCGATCGGTTTGGAAAATGTGTTGGGAAACAAATAGTTTCCTCAATTCCTCAAATGAGTCTACCGTCTCAGGTGTAAGACGACAATACCAATTTAGAGCTCCGCCAGAGAGGGTGGAGGGGAAGAGAAGACATCGCTCTTCGTCGGTGTGCATCCGGTATGCCATGGTGGACTCAAAGAGGTTAAGGTGCTCAATCGGGTCCTCTTTTCCAATATAAAGTTGCAAGCCAAGCTTCTGCTTTGTCTTTGCTTGAAGGGGGGTGTTGAGGATCCTCCTTGTAAGAGGGCCAGGCCTGGGTTGGTTCCAGTCAGGTATTTCAGCCTGACGTTCAGCCTTCAACTTGTTTACTTCCTCAAGAAGTTGTAGGACAAGGGGGTCCTGAGCGGAGTTATGTGCCACTGGAGCTTTCTTTCGTAAATCTCCATCTCCTCTTGGAATTAGGAAGGTTTGATCAAGGGCATGTGATTTTTCCCTGGACTCGCTGTACTGGCTTCCAGGGTATGTCTGTCGGAACACCTCTGAGTCCCCTGTACCCTCATGTCTCTCTAGGACTTGTTGCCCCTTCCCCAAATTGGTGGCCGGCTCGGGCCGTGGCAGGGGACCGAGTCTCTCAGAAATCCTTGGGTCATTGATCTTTGAGCTTATATGGATGGAATTCTCTCGACGTTGCTTCAGGAAATCCCGACAATCGCGAAAGACGGCTTTCGATCCTTCTGCCCCTTCAGCAAAGAGGTGTCTCCCTCCACTTCTCATGGTTCGGGTCGAAATAACTGGGTTAAGAGAAGCCTCATGTTGATTATCAAATCGAGGGGTAATTTGTTCCCTATCAGGGATATCTATGTCGAATGCATGTGACCCTCCATGTTGGAGGGCACCCAGTTGATGGTTGACTTCCACGGGGGCAACAAGCTCGCGTGTCTGAGCTTGCCTAGCTTCGTGAAGTGTCTCGAAGAGCTTCTCATATTGCTCCTGGAGGACCTCATTCCTCATTGCTATCTTGTTGTTCTGAGCTTCCAACTCATCGACTTTAGCTTGAAGAAGAACTCGTTTTCCTTCCTTCTTTCGTTGCTTCGCACTATGTGCAAGGGGGGTGTCATTCTGTGTGCTGTGGCTTCCTTCGCTTCCCATGTTGGAGAGGGATGCCTGGTCAAAAGAAAGTGTACGAATGATAGAAACCAGCTTGACACAGCTGAAGAGAGTGGGAATAAGTGTTGTTTCCCACAGACGGCGCCAAAAAATGTTGATGCACAAAATCAGCGAAGACTTTGGTACAACAGAAAGTGTCAGGTTTTGTGACCTTCGCTTGGTTGCTTGGTTGCTTCAGTCACTAGTGAAGATAAGTACGTAAATGAATAGAGACAGAGAAGCAAACACAGGATGTACGTGGTTCACCCAGATTGGCTACGTCCACGGAGTAGAGGAGTTCTTATTAGTAGTGAAGGGCTTATACAAGTACAAAGGATCAAGCTCTCAATTTAGTGAGTTCTTGTGAATGATTTAACACAAAATGGCATTAGGCAATATTGTGGGGGGATGACCCCTATTTATAGAAAAACTTGTAGCTTTGTCACATTGACATGTGTCATGTTATGATTGGTTCTTGATGTTGACACGTGCTGCGCTCTGATTGGCTTCTAATCTTGACACGTGTCGAGTAGTGATTGGCCTCCTGGTTGGAGGGGAACTCTTCTGGGTCCTTGACAGTATAGCGTTGGCCGGTGCTCGGTAGTTTCGGGATTGGTCAAGTATGGTACAAACAAAGTGAATCACTTGATTATAAGTAGCAATCAACTCTTCATCCTTTGTATAAGTATCGAACGAAGCTCAGAAACTGCAAACTCAAGATCTTGAATGTGAGGTATGTAACATCCAATCTCATTCTAGGCACTTTCATACTTAACTTGGATCGCGTCAAGCCTAGTCTTCAAGTCAATGATCTCGTGGCGAGCAATCTCAAGCTGCGGAGAAGTGGAGGCAGAAATATTAGACCCCTTCAAAGCAACAAGCTTAGAATCCAACATTTTGATCTCCTCGGCTGAGGAATAAGCTTCAGTTGCCATAGTCTTCGCCACCTTCTTGGCAGCCTTGCTATATATGCATTATAGCAAGCAGAGCAACCATTCTATATTGGGCCGTATGCTTTGCAAAGGAACTTGGGCAAACAACCTTTCTACCGCCATCAACAAACTTAGCATAAACGTCCATGTCTTCAAGCAGATCTAGTCTCAAAAGCACACAGATCTCAGCAGCCACCCAGAAGCAGGCTTAGTGGATTTCTCATAGTTACCCACATGAGCAGTCTCTTCCTTCCTAGCAGGCGAATCAGTCTCAACAGCAAAGGAAGTAGGCCTTGGCGCCACTTTAGCAACAAAGTCCACCTTATCGTTATTCATAGTAGTAAGCCTCTCCAAAGATGAACATGACTTAGCTCCCAATAGATATCTTGGCATAGACTTCGGCACTGGGGGCATGACATGACCTTTACGCTAAGCAATCTTATCAACAATCGTACTAGCTATTCTCGACATGGCAAGCGCCACATACTCAGATATAACAACCTCATTTTTTCTTCTTATTGGAAGAAGTTATGTCAATCACATGCATCTTGGCAGCAACAGACCTTCATGAGCAGCGGAGGAAGTCTTCAATTTTTCTCAATTGACATCTCTTGAGCAGACAGGGAAAATCTCTTCATTCCACATTCATTCATAGTAGGCTCTACGACAGCGATCAGACGAGCCAATGCATCCACCTTGATCCTCTTTACCTCATATTTCGGGAGGAGTCCACATTTCTTCTGGCGAAGAGAACTAAACAACCAATGCCATTCACGGTACTCAGCAAGGGAGCTCAACCTAGCATTCCAGCAGGCAGGAGGCCTGCATGCCCAACATTCCAGCAGCTCATGAGGACTACGACCTCCTTATTTCTCTCAATCGTCGGCCTGGCCCACATCAGTTCCAAGAGCCCAAAGGACATGAGTCATGCGGCTCACCTAGCACTACATTTCAGCGCTTTAATCCGCGATCCCAACCACACAAGCTGCCCATGGCTCTAGCGAAGTTGAGCAGCCTAAAGCAGTGGTCCCTGCCACAACACCTTATCGGCTCATGCCAAGCTGATTCCTGGCCCCTGCCAGCCGACGCGCTGCACCACCCCGACGGTTGCCCCGCGACACCACTACCTAAGAAGAAGACAAGAAAAATTAAATTTTTCTTACATCGGTGTGGCATGGAGAAGACGAAGAAATCAACGAAAGACGGTCATTTGCACGGGTAAGATGTAGAAGATTGCTAGAGGATGGGGAACAATATCCTCTAAACTCTCTCTCTTGTAAGGTAGAGTAAATCGCTCTCCAAAGTTGATTTAATAACCCACTTAAGGTGGACTTAAATAGACTTTGAGAGAAATTTATTTTCTTTTCCTAGAATGATTTAATTTCCTATTAAAGAGAGAATCTACATCAAAAAATGAAGCAGTCCTATGTTTCCTAAAGCAAGAAGATCTTTACACTTGTTGACATTTCTTACAAGCAGCCCAACATGTGTGGGGGCATTTTTGGAGCAAAAAATAATCACAAGGTGACACGTGGATTTTTGGATAAAAGAGGACAAAAATACCCTTGAGGTACAACGGGCTCCTACGCGCGAGTCAACTAAATCAAAAATGTCCAAAATAGGTAACAATTCAAAACCTATCTCATCAAATCCTTTCTACAAGGTAACTCCCAAAACCTATTTCTTTTCATATATCTTTTACCTCATTTTCCCTTTTTTAGCTAATCAATTAGCTATTTATTCACTACATAACCTCCCAAAAAACATTCCTTTTATTAAGTTAATTAGCCAATTAATATATTTATTCCTAATCAATATATTAATTTGCTAATTAAATCACCAAATAACACCCAAAATACACATAAAGGGTCGGCCACTCTTTCTCCAAAGAGGACCGACCATGCCTTATAAATATGACCCACTTTTCTCTAAAAACCTAGGTCTTGACTCTTGCTAAAATTCTCCTCTTTAAACAATTTTCTCTCTATATTCTAACTTTGGCATCAGAGGTTCTTTGGCCAAAGCCCCCTTCATCGTGGTGCGTGAGACTCTTGGCCTTGACCTAAGGTGTTATTTGTTTTGTAGGTGCAATTTTGTCCAAGATCAAGGAGGAAAAAATTTGCATCCACAGTTTAGACTTTAGCGGTTCAAATCATATTTTAATATTTTGAGTATTTTTATTCTCTATATATAAAAAGAGCACCTCAATTTGATAAATCATTCAAAATACCTAAGATTGTCTTTCTCTAATTAAGAACTAGCAATTGTACATATGCTATGCATGTGTTTATTAAAATTTTGAAAATAAAATTTACAAAGAGAAAATGAAATTGATAAGCATGTTAAAGAAGACATTGCGAGAATTCGCGAAACACACACGAAAAAAAAAAAAAGACAGGCTGCAGCGACAAGGTGGCACTCTAATTCGTTTGAAGGTTTTAACATATGAAGAAACTCGACAGGCTTCCTAGAAGAAGCAAAAGAGGAAATATTCAGAAGCATCGATGCATGGTTAATGATCGTACCCTTTAGTATTGTACAGATCGATTAATGATTCACTAAAGCTGACATCTTTTGCTTAGCCAACAAGAAACAAATTTTTGAGATTTTTTTGTTTCCTTTTCTCTTTACTCCTTTTTAGGGATTACTAGCATATCCATGATTATGAACAGAATCCGTCGCTGCTTTGACTAAAAGTTTGAAAATGCATTTTTGATACCATACAATGAAGGTTATATCAGTTTTTATTTATTTATTTGTTTCTGCACATCACGTAATTATAGAGATAGAAAAACTCATTTACACTATTTGCCTTTTGCTCACCAAATATTTGAGTTATAAAAGAGTGACAAGTACATCTCATCATAAACCTTTTCCTTGTCTCAAAAAACTATGCTAGTAATTAACAACAGATGATGTTACTAGCACTATAATTTAATAATATTCCTTTTACTTGTATGTCTCAAGTTTGACTTACATGATCCACAAATAGCGAATTCGATAGCTAATTATCAGGTATAAACTTTGAAGCATTAATCTTCATCTCAACCTGATTCCTTCAAATTTTCTATTTTTCCTTTTCTTGTTATCTCTGTCTTGCAGCTTACAAAGAGGTTATGACATTGGCTATCAACGAAAAAGCTTGCAAGATGAGCCTTCCACCACTCGATTCAATCGAGGATATCGAACAAATGTTCAAGACTCTGCCTTCACCCGGAATGAAAGTTGAATCTTCGTTGAGTGCGCCATTCTTCTTCTTCCTCTCCAAGGTTTTTGATTACTACTATGATTGACACGGTGAGATTTCTTAAGCCTGCCATGTCATTTAAGTCCTGTTTGAGATTGTCATAGGAGCATATTTATGCGACTTAGTTAGTTTGTTTTCTTTCATTTATATTATTAGTTCCTAGTTATTTTAGTATTTTAAGCTATTTTCTTGTGTTTGTAGGTTCAAAGGGCTAAAGTAGCAAGAAAGTGCATTTTAGTGCCTTTTGGAGCAGTTTTGAGCTTAGAATGGATAACACATGCATGGAGCATGGTGGATGGACGAATTTGAAGACCAAAAGAGGCTAGGATTGTGCTAAAGTTATGAAGAAATTAATTCAAGAAAATGAAGTAAAGGATGCAAGCAAGAAAGAAGGAATGTTAGCCAAAGTTACCTTATTTTGTCCTAAACTTTCCTAATCCTTCACCACTTAATTTCCAGCTGCAAGGAGGATCTTTAATTAAATTAGGAGACTTAAATTCAAACCTAATTACATTCCTAAAAGCCCTTGCTGCATTGTCGCCTATTTCCCCATTTCCTCTTCCTTGCCGCACAAACCCCTTTCCCTTTCCCTTTCCCTTGTTGTGCAAGGCATTCCCTTTTTCTTCTAAGATCTTACCGCACCTTTCTTTCCCTTTATCCCTTGAATTCTGACATTTAATTACCTTTTTCTTTGAGGATTTGGTGTACAAATCTGTCTCCAAAATTAATTAGGGTTTAGCTAACTTCCCCTATAAATAAAGGCCATTGCCGCATCCATCAATGCATCCCATTCTAAACACACATCTCTTCATACAATCCATCCCAACCCTACACCCATACCTTGTGCCGTAGCAAAGAAGAAGAAGGAGGGCCCTTGGACGTGCTTGCCATTCAAGTAGGATTGCTGGAACGTTTTTAGGTGTAATCCATCCTTTGTTCCAATGTTTAATTTAATTTATCTTTGTTTTGTGAACATGAGGAGCTAAACTCGTTTTAGCCAGGGGAAATTCAAAGCCATGAATATATTTGCAATATGAATAGATTACTTCCAGTTGTGATTCTATAAATCGTGAATGCAATTTACTTAACTGTTTGATTCAGAACTTATTCTTGTTTGTTAATTAAGGGTGCACACTTAGTTTGCATGCATGAATTTGATGCTAGAATATAAGGGAGTTTCACATAATCGTTACAAATTTATATTCACAAGTAGTGAAGGTCGCTGGTCACGATCGTGTTAAGTTAAATTTCTGGCATAAATATCATGATGTCATAGTTACGAATGCCTTGTCAATGCTTATGATTTTCACATAGCTTAATGATCTTTGTTTATGTCTCTATTATGCAGTTCATGTAGGGAACTTAGGAAGAATAATTTGGTTGTCGATGCGTTGTCCGTCCAATTTAATGACTTAAGGAAAATGTTAGGTTAATTAGTGATGACACGGTTAATCTGGGTGTTGAGGTTCATGGTTTATTGAAAAAGCAACTGGAAGTCGATTTGTGTGCAAGTGTGTCATGTGTGGAGAAGGACCCTCTAGCTAGCCAATCACCCATACTTTTCCCCCAAATTCGTGCAAATTTGTCTAAGCCTTTAATTTACTTGTCTTTACTTTAAATTTGTCAAAAACCCAATCCCCATTTACTTTGCTGTGTCAAGTTAGTTAGAATCTGTCTAATTTGTGTTTTTAAGTGTTTTGAGTCAAGTTAAAATCAATTTTCGTCCAAATCACCCTCTAGTGTCTATTTTGAGTATATTTGATTGTTTTGTGTTGTTTTGAGTCTTTTTAATTTGTTTTGAGTTCTTTGAGTCTAGTTAAGTGTTTTCAAGCCTAGTTTTATGTTTTTGAGTCAGTTTTAAGTAGATTAGCAATCCATCCTAATCCCCGGCTTAAAATGATCCCTACTTACATCTTTACTACAATTGTCAATAAGAGGATTTAATTTGTGTGCTAGTTTATATCACATCAAATTGCTTGTAGAAAGACTGAAAACGCTTGGTAAATCTGACAAAAGAAAAAAACCAAGTTTGGCAAAAAAAAAACTTTCTTTTTCATCACCTTCATATCCATGCTTATGTTGTCGGTTGTCCCCCCATCCCCCATTCTCTCCAGAACAAATGGACTTTAACCTTTTCCCACATTGTTGATCAAGGATCCGGCCAAGACCCAACTGGTGTTTTGGGACGATTATCCGCATGGCAATGAACACATGACTAGGATCTGTAATGGTATTTATTAATTACATTGGAAGATGTATGAAACTATCCAAATTACATAAAAGAAGAAGTTGAAGTGTTTAGAAGGAAATCAAAGCTTGTAATAATAGTTGAATAGATTACGAAAAATGAGGATATAAAGCGCAAGGGTTTTGACCATTTATGTGCGTCCATGCAATGCAGGTTATATGGGTTGAAAATGTTGAAGTAAAAGATTGCAAAGTTGACGACGATGATGACATTCAGTCAGGAACAATGAATTCAAACCCAGCATTCACCACGAAGCATTATGTTAATATTTTGTCATCGATTTGCAGGAGAACATGTGCCAAGCGTAAAATTTCTTTTATATCTTTTTTATTTTATTTTAGGGTTAAACTCTGTATACTACCCTCATGTTTCGTGGTTTTCAACATTTAGTATATCAAGTTTTTTTCGTCCCAGAGTCATACATAAAGTGTAAATTTTAGGACAGTCTCATACATCCATTAGTCAAACTGTTAAGTATCCCGTTAAGTGATGACGTGTCACCCATGTGGACAATGATTGGGTGCCACATGTCATTAAGGGGTCCACGTGCATTTTTTTTCCTTTCTTTTCTTTCTTCTCTTTAGATGTGATGTGGAATTTTTTTTTTCTCTCTCTCTCTCTCTCTTCTTCTTCTTCTTCTTCCTTTCTTCTCTTCCTTTCTCCCCAAAATCCCCACCTCCCAATAGCCGATTTGCCTTTCTAGACCAACCCATTTTCGTCCTCGACCCTAAAAATGGGCAAGTGGGCGTAGTCCCAACGGTCGACGTCCTTCAGAAGTTTGAAAGGCAGGACCTTGTTGTCCACCTACACGTCGAACTTGTACGTCATCGAATACCCCACCTGCGTATCCCTTAAATCGAACCCCGACACCTTCAGATCCTCCACTTGAAACCTTCACATTTGGTTTTAAGAAGACAAAACCTAGAAAATTCGAAGCCAGCCTCAGATTTGCTAAAATCGTCGTTGCTCCGGCGGTTCGGGAACTCGACGCTGTCCAACAGCCTAGCAACGACCGCCATGGAAATGCAACGGTGTAGTTTCGGGCACCGCGCAAACCGCCTACGATGGTGGGTGCTTGATGTGTAGCGGTGTATTTTTGAACATTATGTTAGATCTGAGGGGTGATAATCGGGTTATTGGGGACGGTAAGAAGTGACGTCGGCAGCGGCCATGGAAAGAGAGGGATGAAAGGATGGAGGGAAGGTTGGGTGGCGTAGAGAAGGGTCGGGATGGAAGGTTGTGTGGGAGCATGGGTGAGGGTAGGCGAGGCCCAGGTTTAAAAAAGAAAATTATTATTTGACAATGGATGATAGATGATGATGAATGCAGAGGAGATGAGGGATGGTGGGGGTTGCAAAGGAAAAAGGGAAGGGAAAAGGTTGAGGGAAGGTAGGAGCTTGATGATGGAGGTGTGGTGGCTGCAGCAGAGGGTGAAGAGTCAACTGACATTTAGGATTTGAACATATGGGTAGAGGTCGAGCGACGACGAGGTGGAGTGATGGTGTGTTGGTAGGGTTTCGGAAATTGGTTGGTTTAGAAAGGCAAATCGGCGGGTGGAAGGTAGGGATTCTGGGAGAAAGGAAGAGAAGAAATGAAGAAGAAGAAGAAGAAAAAGAGAGAGAGAAAAAAAAATTCCACATCACCTCTGAAGAGAAGAAAGAAAGAAAGAAAAAATAAAATAAAATGACACGTGACGCCCAGTCATTGTCCACATTGGCGCCACGTCATTACTTAACAGGAGACTTAACAGTTTGACTAACAGATGTATGAGACTTTCCCAAAATTTACACTTTAAGTATGACTCTGGGACGAAAAAAAATTGATGTACTAAATGTTGAATACCACGAAACATGTGGGTAGTAACCCTTTATTTTTTTTAAGAGAACCAGTTGGTAGCTTCGCCATGGCAGTTCATCAATTCAGGGTGAAAAGACTTACAGAGGCATTTCAACATTCCCTGACCATCATCACACGATTCACCAACACCAGAAATCGATCTCAAGATGTGTCATGTGAAATATAGGTGTGGAATTCGTTCCCAACCATTAAGTCACCTTGTTTTTTATATTTTATCATGGTAATATATAGACTTCCATAAACTCTGCTTTAATATCTAAACATGACATTACTAATTGGCCACAAATGGAATTTTGTGAGTTATTTTTAGAATTTGATGTTGTAGCACTCAATTGTTTTAGCGAGCAAATAAATGGAAAGGGATCCTCTTCGGATCTCTTCCTCCTAATTATCAAATTACGGAATCCATGTAGTTGAAATTTGGTTCAATGGCTAAAATTATTATAACTTTTAAAGTGGGCTCCTGTTTGTAACCGTTGGATCAATTTTCAATGATACGAATTCCTTAATTTGGTAGATTAGGAGGAATGGATCCGAAAATGATCAATTTCCCAAACGTTGATATGTTGATATAAACGAACATCTTTTCAATTAGAATAAAACGGTGACTGATGTATATTTCATTTAATTGTATTCCTTCATGTAACAAAGGTGAGAAATTGCATTAAATTAAAACGATTGTATAACACGTAAATTTAAGGATAATTTTAAAAAGGCTTTACACGCTCTTTTTTCGACTTTTTTATGAGAATGCATATAAAACTGTAATTACGCGAATGCAATCATCAACAAAACTCCTGTTTGGAAAAGACTATTCTTTCTAATTAGAGATAAAATGTTTGATTTAGTTAGTAGTTAGTTACCTTCTAACCTGTTTTCTGTGAGAATCTACCATCTAAGAAATTGATGTACAAAAAGAAAAGTGTTGGCCTTGCACTACGAACTAAGTTCGAATCCGAATCCATCAGTTCTCTGATTTAACAAATTTATCATTTGACAAAATAAAAAGAAATTTAGAATTTTACCATTCAGGCGCATGATAGCACAGCTGCCACAACACATAAACTAAGTTACTAAATTCTGAACAAAATATTCCAGACGTTCGTGTACTCGCCCCCAGGACATGACAAGTGTTCACGCAGTTACACGTCCACTGAGAGCGAATAGTGGGTAAAATCGGATCAAATTTCGAAAACCCTAATTCTAAACACTCTCACTCCCCCCAATTTCTTCAGAAATGCTGGTAAGCTCGCTACCCATATTTCAAATTTTTGGTTTTCAAAAACTATTTCGATCCTTGAAACCTCTCCGTTTTCCAATTTCGCGTTTCTTTTTGGGGGGTTTTCCGAAACATTTTTCTGCTCTGTACAGTGCGTTCCGGAAACCTTTTCAAGTTCTGGGTTCTGGGTTTTCATTTCGCTAATTTCTGGGTACATTGATTGAAGCTTGTTTGCGCTTTTGGTTTTGGGAGTATATTTGTGGAAATTCTGTTTGATTACTGAGAAAATGCAGGTCAAAGAAAATATCTTGTGGTTTCTTACACTTGTTGTTTTTGGGTGATTTTCAGGTGTTGGTAGACTGAATCAAGCTCCAAAGCGGTTTTCTTGGTAAGATTTTTGTTATTATTAGTGCTGTACTTTGCATACATGTAGATTTTGTTGCTACAAGTTCTGTTTTTGTGAGCTCTTTCGTTCTCTCTCCCCCCTCGTATGGGAGAGAGGAGGAGGGAGAGTTTTCTGTGTTCATTCTATAGATACCTGAACTAATGTTAGTCTTTTGGCCCTTTTGATGCATGTGTATGTACGATTCGGTTTCATATTGTCTTCCTCTGGTGCTTTTCTAGTAGAAACGTGCTGTTGTTTTCGAATTTCCAAATTGGGGCACTTTAGTTTATGCTGGAAGGGTGGGAAGTGAAAGATGAAATTAGCATATATACAGCTAGGAACTATCAGTTAAATCTGTTATCGTCCGTCTGGATTTTGAAAGACTGTTGCGTGTGTAGTGTTTTAAAGATATTGGAACATCTGATTGTTGTTGAGTGTCAAGGTGAAACCTCTAATACTCTTATGTCGATTGCATTTTTGGTTTCAAGGGTTTCATGGTGGTAGACTTTCTATTGTGTAATGAACTGGCATATCTATTTTTTTAAACTCCTATTTGGGCATCATTTCTCACTTATGTTGGAAAATGTAGGTACATTTTGCATTGGGAAGCTCACAGTTGAAATAAGTGGTGAGCGGACAGTGATGGCGCCGAATCCAAGAGTGAGCGCAGCCTTTAAAGCAATGGCAGAGCTTGGTATTAATGAAAAACAGGTCAAACCAGTGTTGAAAAATCTCTTAAGATTATTTGACAGAAACTGGGAGCTGATTGAAGAAGAAAATTATAGAGTTCTTCTAGATGCTATATTTGACGCGGAGGATACTCAGGTGCATTTCTTTTCCCTTTGGTCAGGCATTCTTTATTCCATTTCCATTCTCTTTATCTGTTTGTCCTCTCTCTGTCTCTCTATTTATGTCTGTTTGATTTTGATTTATTCTGTTAGGGGGTGGAAGAGAAGGAGGAGAAGAAGAAAAGCAAGAACTATGATGTATGTAATTTGAATTACGTTGGTTCTGTTGCTCCATTTCTTGTTTTTCTCAACCTTGTGGCTATAGTTTCTG
Source organism: Malus domestica (assembly GCF_042453785.1). Lineage (NCBI taxonomy): Eukaryota > Viridiplantae > Streptophyta > Magnoliopsida > Rosales > Rosaceae > Malus > Malus domestica. Next base: position 31,090,920 of record NC_091665.1, read on the forward strand.
ACATATCTGTTGCTGCATTTCCTGACATATTATGTCCTGTTACCTATCAGGAGGAAGATATGGAAGAAGAGCCTCAGCTGCGTCGTGAACCTGCCCGTCCCTCGAAAAGAATACATTCAAGTGGTGATGAGGGTTCATCACAGAAGAAGAAATCTACAAATGCTGATGTATGTACACCTAACTCCCTTGCTTGTGTTTCACACATTCTCACCCTTTTACCTATATCTGCTAACTTACCTTTTGGTCTATTATATTCTAGCCGGAGGATAATATGGGGGAAGCATTGACACAGCCTCATCAACCTGAACGTCCCCTGAAAAGGTTGCGAAAAACTCATGGGGGTGTACTTTCACCATCCCCAAGTACCTGCAACCCTATGTTGCCACGGGATATTACACGGTCACCTGACTCAAGGGCTGAATTGCAGCAACCAGTTTCACCCCATCTGGGTAACAAAAATAAGGGCAAGCAACCAGTTGTGTCTAATCCCTTGGCACAGCATGGAAAGCGAAGTACCGAGTCAGGCATCATTTTTTTGCCGAAACAGAGGGTTGACACTCATCAATTAATGAAGCCTAAAGATGAGCCCTTCACTGATGACATGGCACAAGATGAGGTTCCTATAGCAGTCATCCTTCCAGGTACTTTGTTCGCCTTATAGTATGCTGTCATTGATATCTCACGTGATGGATAGTTGGAACCAGGAACCAAAATAAACTACTTTAACCATGAATTAAATATATCTATGAATGCCAATTTTAACATAAATAATACATTGTGGAATAAACTTTTTTGGGTATTATAACACTGGCATAAACTTTTCTAGATTATTACCTTCAATAATCTTTTTGTACAATAATTTTTGTTTTGGTCTTTTGCAGATCCCTCAAGTAAAGAAAACCCTCCAATCCAAAATGGTGCAACTCGGGAACAAAATGATCAAGAACCTGTGGCATTCCAGGAGAGAGAAAGTACAAGAAGTGATATCATAGCTTCAAGTAATGAAAGGAATACGAACTTTGAGTTTGCAACCGTTGAAGAGGAATCTTCAAACTTAGAAGTTGCGTCTTCACCCTTGGGAGAGGTAAAGCTTTCGTTCAGTTGCAGCTCAGCTGTTGGACGACTAGATTTTCATATGCCTAAGCTAGATGCCGTCATAAAATTGACGGAGGAAAAATATCTGCATTCATACAAAATCATTGACCCAAACTTTTCTCTAAAGAATCTGTTGGGGCACATGTGTGAGAGCTTCTTGGAACTGGGAACTAATTCCAATGGTGAATCACAGGATGGATCTGTAAGTGTATCACCAAATCTTGATGCATTGAAAAAAACTACCGCTAGCGATTTTGTGCATGGAACTAAGGAATCTTTGAATGGGCCTGTTAGTATTGAATGCCCTACTGCTGTTACTGCTTCTCAAGTTCCAAGACTACCCTTGTCTTTGAATGGTGTTGGTGAATGCAGACAAGCAGGTGAGAGAGCTGATTCTAATGGTTTTGCTGAGGTTGATAAGGAAGGTGAACTGGAAGACTCTCGTGGTCTGGTTGTTGTACAACATTGTGATCTACCTTCTGATGATTTAAGGAGTTATCATGACATAAATGACATAACCAAAGGAGAAGAAAGAGTCAAAATACCATGGGTAAATGAAAAAAACAATGAATGTCCACCATCCTTCTTCTATATCTCCCAAAGCCTTGTTTTCCAAGATGCTGCTATTAACTTCCGCCTTTCTGGTATTGGGGACGCAAATTGCTGCCCAACTTGCTTTGGTGATTGCCTATTGGCATCTGTACCGTGTGTTTGTGCATCTCAGACTGAGGGGGATTTTGCTTACACCCGAGAAGGCCTTCTAAACGATGATTTCTTGGAAGAGTGTATCTCTATGACTCGCAACCCTCAACAACACCGTCCTTTCTATTGTAAAAGCTGCCCACTTGAAAGAGTCAAGAATGATGATTGTTTAGAACCATGCAAGGGCCACTTAAGGAGGCAATTTATTAAAGAATGCTGGAGCAAGTGTGGCTGCCATAGACAGTGTGGAAATCGAGTAGTCCAGAGAGGCTTAAATTGGAAGTTGCAGGTTGGAATCTATTCAAAATGCTCTTTCTGATTACTGTTAGTTGATGGAGTGGGGTATTTGTTTTCTTATTGATGTAAATCTGTGCATATATTGTTCATGAGTTTTAGTGGTTATATTCTCGAAAGATAACATGTCAATACAAAGTTTTCATCTATAATACTTTTTGTAACACTTTGTTTGATTTGCGCTGTATTCCAGGTATTTTTCACTTCTGAAGGAAAAGGATGGGGTCTCCGAACCTTGGAGGACCTGCCGAAAGGTGCCTTTGTGTGCGAGTATGTTGGAGAAGTTTTAACCAGCAAAGAGTTACATGAGAGGAACATTAAAAGCTCCAGAAGTGGCAAGCGACCCTATCCAGTGCTACTGGATGCAAATTGGGCTTCCAAAGCAGATTTGAGGGATGAAGAAGCTCTCTGTTTGGATGCTACAAACTATGGAAATGTTGCCAGGTTTATTAATCACAGGTAATGCCACTTCTTTCTTTGCCTGTACTTTTGGTTTAGTCATGCCCTCCATTCATGTGATACTTTATGCTTCTTTTACTAAGATATTTACTACTATGGGATCTCTTTTGCATATTATGCTAGATGTCTGGATGCAAACTTGGCTGAAATCCCAGTTGAAGTGGAAACCCCAGATCATTGCTATTATCATGTATGGAACCTTTGATCCTTCGTTTGCGTAGTTATAGCTATCTACTTTGTTGCACGCATAATTCTTCAACGTACCAAGTATAAATATTGTTATGTCGTCTTGTGCAGCTTGCCTTCTTCACAACAAGAAAAGTAAATGCCTTGGAAGAACTTACTTGGGTGAGAAATTTTATCTTATAAGTTTTAGCATAATCTTAATGAATTTTTTATGAATCATTTTAAACACGAATGAATTATCAATGAAACAGTTATTTATTTATTTATTTATTTTATTCTGTGGCAAGTTAAAATGCTGAAACCCTTAGGCGGCTTAGGAAGTTTATTTCTTGGTTTAGTCTAGTATTTATTGAGCCAAGTCTGACCACGATCTTTTATCAAGATAAAACCCACTGTAATTCCATTTCAATCAAATGTTTTCATTTTAAATTTCACCAAATTGATGAGTTGTAAAAGTATTTTTCTGATTTTAGTTTCATAACTAATTTTGGTAAGGGTGCTCGATTGGTTATGGGAATATGTACGTACAATGCCATATCTACAAGTGATCTTCATTACTACTTTTTATAGTTCAATTGACTTCACGAAGCCAGTTCTACTTCTTAGAAGTTGTACGGTGAATTGATTTTCGGTAGAATCATTTATCTATTGATTGTGAAAGGTCTCATTCTCATTGAAAAAAAAATGCATAAAGGAGAACGGTTGATTGATATGGTTTAGTTAAACATACCTGATGCGCGAGTACCTACTTTGAACCTACCACCACACAACAGATCAATGTATCCAAATATGGTCTGCTGACTTGCGCTTATCCCGAAGACAACACTTAGCTTCATCCTTTAAAAATGTTCAAGCACAAAATGATACCTTAGTATGGGCAGATCAATTTCCTATTTAGACTGCATTACGTGTATAGTATTGTATAAATGACTCTTTTGGATTTAAGTGCCCCTCTTAACTGCACTATTCGGGATGCTTTTGCAGGATTATGGCATTGACTTCGACGACCATGATCATCCTGTTAAGGTGTTCCAGTGCCTATGTGGCAGCAAATTCTGCAGGAACATGAAACGTTCAAATAGTAAGTGTATTTTCCATTTGTCCCTTGCACCAAAGTTGCACATCCCTTGTTTGTCTGCGATGATGATTTTCCAGCCCAACTTATCTCTATACATGGTTGATATTTATTAGTCCGAGTTCAAAGTTTCATCCGATTTAATCAATAATTGGGGCACTCTTTGATTGTTCTTGTAATGACATGTTGCTTCTGATGCTAACCTTTTTCTCTTCTACTCGCAATAGGATCTAGATCTGCATCAATTGCAAGGTGAACGCCGGGAATGTACCTCAAGTAGTTTATGTCAGGGGTCAGTGCGTCGACAGTTGGTAGTTTTGTCTTTCGTCGAACATCAAGCGTAGGTGCAGAATCAAGCCGAGGATGGATCTTTTCGATTTTTTGTACAGGGTTTTATACATATATGTCCCATTTGGTGCCCTATGCCATTGATGGTAAATTTTTGGTCAGACACCGCCTGCGTGCGGTGTTTGCAGAGGCTAGCGGTACTGCTTAAATGACTAGTTCTATATATGGCTGCCGATATGGCGATGCTATATAATGCGTTGTCCTCGGTTGCGTTTTGCGTTGTGTAAATAGAAAACTATGTACTCGGAAATGCCTATGCTATCTTTATAATCCTGTCTGGTTCACCAAAATATACAAAATACACATCCGAACTGAGTTGTTGTATGGCTCAAGAAACATAGAGCGCCGATTTGCTTTTGCCTTGAAGCAACAGCGAGTCCCTGTTGTGAGGTCTTAAGAGGACTTCATGCTCCGATCCGGCGGGCATGACGGGTTGAATGCTGCCCGGATTAAGCGGAAATAGGGTTTTGTAGTACCCTTCCATAATTGCAGTAAAATTGCAAGTTTCTGCAACCTCCGGAATCTGTAGAAAAACACCAAACTCTCATCGGTGCTTGATAAAACAAAACCAGTAACTTCGTCGGAGTGAAGGTTCAGAAGGCAGCAGTACCTGATAAATCTCACGTATGTAAGCATGAAGGTTGGGATACTCGATTAGCTTCTTCTTGGTGCATTTGAACAACACGTTGTAGACGAGATCGAACCGGATTAACGTGGTGAACAAGCAAACATCTGCAAGTGTGAGTTCGCCTCCGCACAAGTATCTCGAACTGGTTAAATGATCTTCGATCGTGTCCAGTGTATCGAACAACTCGTTCACCGCTGTGTCGTATGCTTGTTGAGACTGAGCAAACCCACATCTGCACAAATCGGCACAAACTGTAAGAGCAAAAACGGATGCAAACGCAAATAGAACCGGTTTCAAACTTTCAATAAAAAATATAACTTAGCGACACTAGACGTTTGATAACCGGTTCAATTCGGACGTGAGTTAAGTCAGTTGGTTTTTTCTTTCACCAAATTCGGATCACCATATACGATCACAGTAGTTTAGAAGAGTAGTTTATAGTCGAAATAATAAAGAATTAGAGGATTAATTGGTAATTAATTACCTATAAACTCCATTGTTGACATTGGGGTAGATTATGCTATTCCACTTCTCAATGTTCTGCTTCAATGGAGGTGGCGAAAGATCCAAACCCGGATTACGAGCTAACTCATTGAGTCCCGAGTTGAACAATTGGATTATATCATAGCTCTCGTTGCAGACCACTTCTTTCCTCTTCGAGTCCCAAAGCATCGGCACGGTGGACCTTCCGTCGTACCCTCCCGCCCTGGATTTATACACCTCCTTTAGAGTTTTGCAACCATTTGCTTTATCCGGGCCGGGAGTAATGGTATTCGGGTTGGAAATAGCGGAGTTGTTGAATTGCCAAGAGCCGTCGAGGCCCGGGGCGGCGATCGAGACCGGAACGGCGTCTTCGAGGCCCTTGAGTGCCCGGACTATGAGGGTGCGGTGGGCCCAGGGGCAGGGGAGGCCCACGTAGAGCTGGAGGGAGGTTTGGGACTGCAGGGGGATTTGGTTGGGCACGGCGCGGAATTTGGAGGGGGGTCTGGTGTAGCCGAGGGTGGGGTCGGAGGGGGCGAGCTGGGACATCATGATGCGCCACGTGGAGTGCCAGGCGGTTCGGACGGTGGAGATGAGGAGGCCTGGCGGGAGGGACGGACCCCACAGGAGCTTGGTGACGGAGGAGAGGAGGGAAGTCGGGTCCGGCGGTTGGGGCGGTTGGCTGTTGCTGGACATTTTAGCGCTGACGTGGCAGATGCTGGGTTTGTGGTTGGTCCGTCTGGAGGTGCTGGGTCTGTGGAGCGGCGGAGTTGGGAGCTGGGGGGTGCTGATCAGGGACATCTTCGACTGCTGGGTTTCCAGTTCTGATCGAGGATAAGTCCCCTCTATACGACACGTCGTTCGGAATCAGCGTCATTGTCAGCGCGCGAACTGGGTAAAACGGCGGCGTGCGGTCCATATGGAGAAAAATTGACATTTAGAGGGCGGGAAAATCAGAAACCCAAACAGCCAGAGGCCGCCGCACTGCCTCTTTGATGAAATTGACAATCGTATCCTCCAATTCGTATCTCCCATTGAACATTTACATTGAAAGAGCTTGGGCAGTTGAGTCTTTTGGACTTCAGAGGCGGAAGGAAGAAGACTATGGGTTGGAGGCACCCACAAATCTCCATGGAAGAAGTCGTGAATCTGATCAAAGGGTTCGTAGATATACTGATTCTGCTTTCTGGGTACCAATCGTCTGGTCGAATTGCGCACTGGGACTCTCAAAACGTCAAGAAAGCATTCCAATGGGGTCTCTTCTTTGAGCAGGTCAAATTTTCACTACTTTTTCCCAATTTTATTTCGTTTAAGCGATAAGGGTATCTCTGAATTCCATTGTCCGTTCATTTGGGTACTGAAAGATGAGATCTTGTTTCGGTGTTATTATCAGGTTTTCGGAAGTTTTAGCTGCTCAGATGATTATGCGAGTTCTGTGGAGGAACTTGATGCAGCTCTATCTGAAATGACATCAGCTGCCTCTTTCCCTAAGGTTTGTTTTGTAAATTTGTAAAAATTTTTGTTTTGACACCTTAAATTTTTTCAGTGAACTTGTTTGTTAAGTCATAGTTATATGCGATAAACCAGGGTCTTGCTCATCTGTCGTCTGATACTCTTGCTAAGGCACGGCGCTTTGTATTAGAACATCTCATTCATACATTGCCTTTGAGGGATGTACATCTACGAGCTTTGCTGACGGCAACCGTGGAGTTGGATCTCGAGGAGCTATCGGAAACTGAGCATGACTTTCTGAATGCGTACTTCAACAAATTGAAATCGCAGAACACATTGCTTGATCAAAGAATTGCACCAGCTACAACGACTGAAAATTGTGGCAGTGATGGTTTCACAAGGTACGTGGTCCAAGAGCTCTTGAGGAGGTGGTCTGCTGCGTCTTTCATAACATCGGTTGAAGCAGGCTTAGATGTTCTTTCTCAAAGTGTCAGACATAGCAATTGGAGCGAGTTTGATGATAACTTGCTTAAGGAACAACTAAAGCATGAAAATGCTCCAGAGTAAGTGGGATATGTGTGTGCACAAACTTGTATTTTGTGGAAGAGTTAGTAATGTGTGTGAGTGAAGTGAATTGTTCCCTTTGTGTACCGTATGGTGTGAGGAGTTATGGTAGAGTCGTATGTCTGGTTTAAGGAGTAAGTGGCTAGTTTCTTGGTAAAGGTAGTGTGTCTGCCATAAATTTGTTTTCTAAGATGCAATTAGTTGAGTTACGTTTTTTTCTTTTATATTTTTAGAAAAGTTTGCACCCAAAATCAAAATTTACTGTTGGATGTCTCAATGCTGGGGCCTGAACTTAATATCTTGTGGCTCCTTATTCAGGATTGTAGAGTGGTTGCTTGGTTCCATGACATGGAACCGCTGGAAATCAAAGAATCTCTCTTATTTTCTTGATAAGAGAACTATTCGGTTGGTGTCAGGTGCCAGTATGATATTTTCAGCCCCTAAGATTCAGTGGGTACAAATTTTTGAACGGTTGAATTTGAATATTTCAGCAGGAAGCAGTGATGATGGTCTGTGCGAGACAATTGTAAGTAAGTTCAATTCAAGAAAGAAATTACAAACTTAGACTGAATTCTTAATTGTACTTTGATAAATCCCTTGAATGATTGATTCTCTCCGACAATAAATATTCCTTATTTTCAAGGTTGCCTGGTTATGTGCCCTAGGCTTGTATATAATTAACATCTCCCCTGCATGTGCACAGATGCATACTATGCAGTTCTTTCATAAGAGAGTTTCAGGTGCCTAATAATATAGTCAATTTCTATCCTAGGAATAAATTGTACTCTAGTTTCTTATCCTAGAAATTTTTGTCCCTTGCACGTCCTACAAGATGATGTCAAACTATGAAACTGGATATTTTAACTGACTTTACTCACAATAATAACTGAATGCTTTTCCTCTCTTGAAACAGGAGCTCTTGTTACTAGGGTGTGTTACAAGCAGATGGACTTCTTTAATTGAATATTTGATGTCAATTTCTCATGACTACAAAAATATTTTAGAGCAATATAATGAAGTATGCAACTTACTACATGGAAGATCTACAGATCTTAAATCTAAGCAGGAAGCAACGTGTACAAAGGTACAATATTAAATACATACAAGTATATGTATGTGTGTGTGTGTGGTGTACACTTGTACATGTAAAATTTGCTATGCATGACATTATTAATTACTTTCTTTTCGTGTCCTTTTTGCCCTGCGTGCCTGAGTGTCTGCTATTCTGCAGCTTTGGGATTTCTCTGTTCTTCATTGCTGGTTCATGTTTTGTCTTCCTTGCATTTCTAATAATGCGTTTTTTATATGTGTGAAACTAGGGAAGTGATATTCTCGAGTATTTGAGTGGATTTCTGGGAAATCAGATGCATCAGTTGTGGAAAGTATCCCCAGTTCTTGCAGCCGTTGCAATTCCTTCCTGGTATATTCTTATACATTCTCTGAAATGCTTGAATGTGCCGTGGACTTTGAATTAATTTTGGAATATGAACTGAACTGGGTCATAGGTTTTGAATGGTTTTAATTTCCCCCCCTTACATTTGTTTAGTTTAAGCGCCTTTTTAATTTTATTTTTTATTGAAATAGTTTTAATAAGTACCTATGCATTAATAAGAATGACTGATGGTGATATCTTATATGACATCATAAACTAGTTTAGTTTTATGGAATTTTTATCACTTGTTTTCAAGTGTGTGTTTTGTAATTGAAGCATGCAATTCTTTTTACTGCAGGTCACCGTTGTTTAGATTTTACTTGAGCGAAATTCAGATTCAGTTTCAAGGAGATTTTTCGACAATGAGGTTTTTCTATTTTAACTCTTCCTACTGATAATATTTGCCCAGATGTATGATTGTCGCGAGAAAATAATTCTGTTACAGTCAGAAATTCACACACACTTTGTTTTGCAGATGCTGCAACTGTGCTAATGATAAGAAGGAGCACAATGACTGTAAGTATATTAAATTAATTGAACAGTCGTCCCCTCCCCTTTTCTCTTAAAATAATGCTTACAAGGAAGTTCTAGAATTAACTCGTAACTTAATTCCAGGTGAACTTGCCGAGAGAATTTGGTGCCTTTACATTTTTCATGTCAATTGCTCTCATGTAGCCTGAAGTCGCCGATGGAGCATGAACCGTTTTGAAATATTTGCTAGTCATCTGTAAGCATACTTATCCTCCATGCAAATCTGAATAATTTCTACTCCATTAGTCATTTATTGCTCGTTATATGAAGTGTTAGACAGATTAATTTATGTAGGCTTAAATTTATGGAACTAAATATATAAGTCGAAATCTAATAAATCGTTTGAAGTTGGAACGAAAGAAAGTTTGAAAGGAGCATTTTCTTTTTTGGTTTGGGGAACTTATGATTATTCTAAATGCAGTAGTGTAACTATGTAAGTGTTATATTTTGCTCAGATATATGCTTTGTATGTAAGCACAATTTTGCTTAATTATTATTTTTAATCGTATTGGTATCGAAGATCTACACGACACAATTTTTGGTGACCTTTGAGGGGCCTTTTGTGACCAACCATGTGATGAAAACACTATATGAAGTTCACAGAAAATGATTAACAAGTTTACTCTATTGTTCTTGTAGGTATGATATGGCCGGTGTGAAACTTTGTGCACAAGAGTCGATCTCATTCCACTTATATGCTTCCAGGAACTTCTCCATCAAGCTTCCTTTGAATCAGAAGGAAAAAAACAACAGACAAGGGAAATCAACTTTTTTCAAAAAGTGCTTTTCTCCCTTGACTGACATTACATCACTTGAGGCAAGTCATCAATTCCTTCTCAAATCTGGGTCCTATAGGACCTGGAATAGTATAAAAAAAAAATTATTTGATGGTTGATTGTAACGTTTATCCGCTCCGACCAATGAGAATGCGACATGTTGTTGCTGATGCCTGTAGTGGGAATTGTTACTTGAAAGCTTCATCTGTGGTTTTACCTGTTTCTAGTTACACCATCATTCTTGCTGCTTCTTTTTGCTTCCACCCATCTCTCTATAAAATGGCACACGGTCAAGGTGGAGGAGGAACTAAAAACATGAAAGTTTCTTGCATCTCTGTCTGTTGGAAACTCCAGTGTTCGAAGCCATTGAAGAGAATCGCAAGCGCTGGGTCTGAGGTCAAGCTTGTTGGCAATCAAAGCAGTGCATCATCAGTGGGTTATTGCCGCGGTTCATATCTTTTAAGGCAGTTGTTTTGGAAGCTGAAGTCACAATGGAAACAAGGTTTGGGATGGCAAAAGAGCTACAACCGGTACAGCTATGATCTTCAGAGCTACTCTCTCAACTTCGACGACGGGTTTGATGGCCATCGCTCATAGTTTCCGTCCACTCGGAGTAAATTTTACAGAAACCATTAGGGTATATGGACACTTTTTTCCTCTAAGATATGTAGATATATTTTCGATTTACTCGATTCTATATATTCATGCAACTTAGATTTACCATGAGAGTTAGCAAATAAGAGCATGAACATTTTGTTTCATTTTCGATCTATTTTGCTTCTCTTCAGCGAGATGAATGTTGGAGAAATAATTTCCGCATACTATAAAAATTGCGATTTCTTATCATTTTATGAGTGGAGCAAATATTATTATTCTTGCAATCTTTATACTTTTGATTGTCAAAAAGATAAAGTGAATTCCACAGATAAGGTTTGGGGTCCACTGTTCATTGCCATGTTCGTTTTGTATTCAATTCCAAGATCACTGCCATTAACAAACTCGACCTAATTTTTGTTTCCATTTGGAAAGAAAAGTGACCTAAAATTTTGAGGATCGTTATGTGTTTATCCACATTTTGTTTTGCTTAACTTCTTTCTACCAAAACTTCATGGTTTAGCATCCGTTGATTTTTATAGATGTCGAGTAACTAAGGGTGAGTCTTTAGCATCCGATCAGAATCTCAATTCGACTTGGGGAGAAACCTTATCCTATCACTGGGATAAGTTACCTCACGTAATAAGTGAAACACTCAGATAAAGATATATCACCGATTACACTTAAAATTTTTCCAAACTTAGAACAATGATAAGATAGAAGAACCTTTACAAGGCTGACTCACAGAGGCCCTTGGAGGAGATGTCACTCTCTACTTAGCAGCAGCTGCTGCACATTGGAGGGTGATGGCAAAGATGCTTGGATTTTTTATGTCGATGACACACTTTTCTCCACCATTTCTTACTTCAAGAAACACGGTTTCGGGCAAGTCACATTTTAAGAACCGTTCGTGAGATTTGAACTCTGGGAACTCTTTTAACGAGGTGGAGATTGGATGTCACTGATGTACTTTTGTTTTCGGAAAATTCAAACTAGGCGAGAGAAGCTGAATGGGACTTGTTTGGAGGCATGGTTGAGAGAAGGCAAGGCACCAGCTCTTGAGCACACACTGAAGCTCTTCCATGAGATCAAAGATAGTGGGATCAAGATCTTTTTAATCTCTTCAAGAAGGGAAAAATTTAGGGTTGGATACCATTGATGGACCGGTCTCATATTGAGGTATGGAATATCATCAAGGTTTCAAATTCATATTTTTCATAGTTATTTTATTCTTAAAGAGAACAAAAGGATGAATCAATCAACGTTTCTATAAGAAGCAATTCTGCTCATAAGCGTTTGTGTTACAAGTGATTTTGATATAAACATGTACAAGGTGTAAAATGCTTCATGAAGAAGCACATAGCAAATGCTTAAGTAGAAATTAAATGCTTCAACGACCTAAAAGTACTTTTAATTTTCTTCGCCAAACAAAATTAAAAGCAGTTTTAGGACTTTCAGAAGCAGTATCTCGCTTGATACGAGAGATCTGATTTCAATTTTCATACACCTGTGTGCAATGCAGGGTCTTGAAGATGAGTTCAAGGAAGTGCAAAAACACAAGTCCATAGGCTGATTAATGAAAGTTACCGCATATGGGGGGGCATCATTGGAGACCGGTGGAGCAGTTTTGAGGGACTTCCCATGGCAAAAAGGACATTCAAATTACCCAACTCCATGTACTATATCTAGCATGAGAAATTTCAGTGCATGCACTGCTGTGAAAATTCTATAATACACCAGTGTATGAATGCAACGGTGCAGTTGATGATACACCGGTGTATGAATGCAACGAAGATGACTGAATTTGTGTTCTTTAATCTAAACATTCCAATCTAGCTGTTCATAAAAACGGTGCATCTCATACACTGGTGTACTGTAAAAACAGACTCATTGTTTTTCCTTTTTATGTGTACTTTTGAAGTGGCCAAAGCATATGATGCTGTGTTGTTGTATTGCGAAGTTGTAAGTTTCAGTGCTTTCTATTCCTCTGCATAAAAGACCAGTGATTTCACTGAATACTGCCACCTTCTACAAGTTAGTTTTTTCGAAACTTGTAGTTCGAGTAGTTGAAAACAATTTATCTCTGCATCAGAGGTCCTCCATTTAAATCTTCGTCTCTCAATATCGCCCGAATGGAAAATAAAGCCACGTTCTTCCTTTGAATAATTGAGAGGGGCATCATTAGAAATTGATTTCATCTAAACCTAGGTGTCTTAGGGTGGTTTGGGAGGGAGGTGCTTAAAAAAAAAGCACCCATGACAAAAAGCAGTGAGAGTTTTAGACGTTTGGTAAACTAAAAAAAAAGGCTTATTTTGGAAACTGCTGTGAGAATAAGCTGAAATCAAAGGAAAAGCTGAAGCATCTATTTGCAGCTTTAGAAAACTGGTTTTTTTTCAAATCACACAGAGCTACAGTGCTCCTTTAATGAAAAGACCCACTATCAGACTGTTTTTTTTTTTCAAAAGCACTTTTACAAAAAAGTTTACCAAACACTCTGCTGATTTATTTCACAACCGCTTATTCTCACAGCAACTTTTTTTCAAAGCACAACAATACCAAACTAGCCCTTAAAACTCTTTTTTTTATTCACTAAAACAAAACAAGTTTTCCTTTGTGCTAATCCTAGCATTAGGGTATAATTACTTGTTGGAATTGGATTCATGATAACTTAATCAGGTACGTACACGTAGTTGTATATACACATATCTACTTCTTCAAGAAATTGTTTCCAAAAAGGCAAAGAAAATGAAAAGCCAATGGATATTCATATTCTCATTACCAACTTAGGCATATATTTATTTTGATTTTTTTAAAAAAAAATCTAAAATGATCTATGTGATTGACATAATTCTTCACTTTGGTACTTGAGATTTGAAATCGATAGAAGTGGTCATGAGTTTTTCTAGTATTGATCATTTTGGTCATTCTGTGAAAAATCTTCGTTAAATAAGAACATAAATGACAAAAATACTCTCAATTTAATAAATAATGGGTCAAAATGATATGACAAAAATTGAGGGTATTTTTGTTATTTTGATCTTTATTTAACGGACATTTGTTATTAAATGACCAAAATGATTGATGTGACCAGTTCTATTGATTTTAAATCTCATGGACTCAATGGAGGTTTATACCAATCTCAGAAATTTTTTGACTAAAAATCCTCTTTTCGTCGAATTTTAGCTATAATTGTTATTAGAATCCGAGTCATCTGATGCGTAAACTAATTGCTCATCACTTACAACTTTCATATGCTATGACAAAATCTTACAAAACATCTGGGAGGTTTTGATTAAGACGTTGTTAACATTGAAAATCTTCATATTAACAACAAAAACCCAATTTTATTATTGAAATTTACCATTTTATTTGGCTCAAGCAGTTTGACCCCTTCATTGCTGACTGTGTCCAGCATTCTAATTATCCTTATCCATCTGGTTTCTTACACGTTTACCAAAATAAAAAAAATCTGGTTTCTTACACGTTTCTACTCAAAATTTCAAGGACCAGGTTTGGGTCCGAGGAGCAAAGACGCAATACAAGGAATAAAGTATCTGATCGACGGCCGAAAAATAAAAAAATATGTAAAAAGTAAAAAAATGTGTGTAAATATCATATTTTATAAATAATTTCCCACTTGATTTGCCCTAATAGGTTATAGGCACCTCTTATGAGAGTGGGATCCAGTGAGATTTAAGTATTTATGTTTTTGTAAAAGAAGTTTTATGAAAGTTGGACGTGGTTGGACATTTTTATCTAAGTTTTTTTAGAGAAGCGCCCTAAATACATAAGCACAATATTGTTAGATAATGTTTTCGTCTCTATTATTGCCCTTTTTTTTTTGGGTCCATGTGTTTCAAATTTGATCGGTTTGGTCTTTGTATATGGCCAAATTAATGTACTCAATGTTTCAAAGAGCTACGTGTACACATTAAAGTTTATATTAAACATGGATTCCAAATGATTAAAAGGTGAAAACACATGAATAAGACAAATCAACTTGCTGGGTCGAGTCAGTTGGTACCACACCCCTTCTTTATTGCACTCAAGTTTAAATTCTATTGTCCTGTAAATTACAATGAATTAAAATTATTTTATCAAATCAACCAGATAGAAGATAAAAAAAAAAATACATGAATGTATTGTAGCTAAATTTGAAAATTTGAGCAAAACACATGGATCAAAAAACTATATAAAACAAACATAAAAGAGGTAGAAAAGGTGAAGGCATAGGAAACGGATCATTTTCCTAGGAATCGTGTTTGTTTAGTGTACTCGTGCGATCAATTTTCATTAGGTACTATTTATATTTGAATTTTAAATTTTAAATAATTTATAATCTCATGATATACGATAAACGAACATAATTCAAAGATTAATAGAATTCATAAAAAAAGAATCCGGCAAGAAGCCTTTTCCGAAATTAATTAGTTAAATGTCTTGTCTCCTTGGCCATATTTGGCCTTTGGGCTACTCCGAAGAACATTTTTAGTATTTCAACCCTAAAACAATCATAATCATCATAACGCTGAAACACATGCCCCACGTGCACCTCGCCCAGATATTTTCACCGCTCGCCTATCGCAGTCCTCCCTCACGTGGGCTCACACATATGCCCGTGGAGACGTGTATAAACGCACCACTAAGGCGCGTGGAACAATCCCACTGTTCCTTAAAACGCAGAGAGCCCCCAAAACACCAATGGAAAAAAGAAGGCACCAAAACCAGCGCACTCGCGTGACTCGTCACCGTTCACTTCCCTTCCCTTCCCTTCCCTTCCCTTCCCTTCCCATCTCGTTCTTTCGCTCGCACCGCCAGTGACGGAATTTCTGCGTGAACCGGGGCTCGTTATCTAGATATAGGTCCGTATGCGGTATACCCTTTTGATAATTTTGGGGTTTTTGGGTGGAATTCGGGGGTTTTTTGCTCTTTGTGGATGCCTATTTGGCGTTCTAATTCAATTTTTTCCATATTTTTTTTAATTGGTATTGTTTGGTGGAAATTAATTTGGTTTTCGATGGATATTTTGTGGTTTGTTGTTGATCAATTTTGGTGCATGTGTTGGTTTGGATGTGTAGCAATTGTATTCCATGGTGGGGGTGTAGTGTTGTAGCTGTTTTGTGACTGTAATGAATTGCATGCTTTGATGAAATTTGATTGCTCGAGCTTGTAATCAATTGCTTTGTGTTATAGTTGAAGAATGCTTCTAAAATGTGAAACATTAAATGTGAAGTTTCTATTCGGTAATTGGTAACTTAAGGTTCTTCGTAGACTTTTGTTTGATTGACATATAAGTGCTTTTCGGAGTCGGACAAATAAGTGCTTTAGTGCTGTCCAAATGTGGACTTTTGATTGTTTTATGTAGCATTACAACCACCTAATCAACTGCCTCATTAAAAATGGCTATTAGGAAAGCTTTTTGGATAAGTTCGTTCGGATAGTAGGGTTCTCCCACTCATAGTTTTAAGGGGCTCATTTAGTCAGGGCTTGGAATGGTATCCATTCAGGGCACTGCGATGTAATTGTACACTCATTCCTGTGGGTTCTTTTTGTGAAATCATTTTCGTGTTTCGGGGAAAGATTTTATCATCTTCATCCTAACAGATGCTTTCATTTCATGATGGTTGGTTTTGATTGTATCTTGCATTTATTCTTATGTTTACAGGCAAAAATTGATGACCCCTTTCGGTGGTTTTGCTGTCAATAACAAGCAAAAGGTGCGCAGTCAGTAAGGTTGAAGTTGGTAGGTATCATCACTATCACAAGCTAAGCTAATAGCTCATGACTAGATTACTGATGCTCCTTTTTTTCTGATTTTAGGACTATAGATGGAGGCACGCCCTGCTATGTCCATCCGGAGATCGGCTGCAAATCAGCTTGCTCATATGGGGGTCCCTGCAGCAATGTCTTCATCCTTACCAGTCCTTCCAACTTCTTTGGAAGAGACACATCCCAATTTACCAGACTCCCAACAGGTTTCCATGGAAAGAGAACTTATGACAAGGCCTGTTGTGCATGCTGGTCACTTAACCTCCAACAGTGGAGTAGTTGGTCACATATTTTCATCATCGTCGGGATTTTCAACAGATCTTCACTACTCAACTCATTCACCTCATGAAAAACAGCAAAAAAACTCTCCTTTCATTTCTCAGTCTCCTCATTCGGGATTTCTTCAGTCAACAGAATCTTGTCCTTATCCCAAAGAAAACAGTGGTTCCTGGTGTACAGATCCACTGCCAGGTTTCCTTGATTTTCCTGTAAATAACCATATCGAGAATAGTCAAATAGAGAGCAGTAGTTGTAGCGGCATAATGGCTGCTGATGAATTTGCTAAGCGACATGATTGGCAGGAATGGGCAGATCAGCTAATTACTGATGACGATGCTTTAACTTCTAACTGGAATGAGCTTCTTGTTGACAACGTTACAGATCTGGAACAAAAGGTTGAGATATTCTCATAGGGTTGGTCCATGATATGCATTTACAAGTTTGATGAAATTTATCCGTCATTATTATCAAAATAGAAAAGCCAATTCGGTTCTTACTATGTTGTTTCAGATGAAATACCAGGCTCCCAAACCGTCTCCAAATTTTTCGGTCCAGCAGTCCCAAGTTCATCAGCAACAACCTGCTTCATCTGGGGAAATCATTCCTGCTCCATCTAGGGAAATCATTTCTGTTACTGCTCCTTCTTCAGCTAATAGTGCCACTGCCAAGGCACGCATGCGTTGGACGCCTGAACTTCATGAGTCCTTTGTGGAGGCTGTTAACCAACTTGGCGGTAGTGAAAGTGTGTAACTCGGAATTCCTCTGGCGTTACTGAATTCTTAGCCTAAGATACAAACTTCTAACTCAATTAAACTTTTACTTCTCACAGGAGCAACTCCTAAGGGTGTGCTAAAGCTCATGAAAGTTGAACACTTGACTATCTATCATGTGAAAAGTCACTTGCAGGTACACAAGCTCCTTTTGCTGATAAATAGTTTCCAATAGAAACTCTGTGAGAGAGAGAACATTTTTTTGATTGGAGATCATTTTGAATTGCAGAAATATAGGACTGCTAGATACAGACCAGAATCATCCGAAGGTATATAGCTAATGCTTCCATGTATATACATGCGTACCTGTATATGTATAGTATGTAGATATGTGTATGCAACTATGCATGCTTTTCTTATAATTGCATAAATATGTAGAGAACATGTTGATTGTATTTTGCTCTATTTACGCTCTTATTATTATTATTGACACAGAACCGAGCGCAATGGCGTTTTAGGATTCATATATTTCCCCACTTAGTGGGAAAAGGCTTTGTTGTTGTTGTTGTACGCTCTTATTATTATATAATGCATCAGCCTCTTTGGTATGATATTTTTGTGCGGGACTGGTGGATAAAACAAGACTTATACAAGCACCGAACTTTTTTATAAATAGACAGTCTGATGCGAAAATTTTGTTGGAAAATTATATTTCTTGTCAACAAAATAATTTTCTGTTCTTTGGTTCTGGAGATAGTGTGGTTGAGAAAATAATTGTGATCTTTACCAGTGTTACTCTTTTTCTTTTTATACTGTGTTTCTTGTTTTTGATGCTGTCAAATGAGAAATTATTTGGACTTCTTTTTATACCCAGCTGCCCAGAATTTGACTTCCACTCTTTCAAAATTTCCACTATATATAAGTTGATTTTCCAAGTCTCAGAACCTTTCCCCTAGCATCTCTAGAAGGCTATGCTTAGGTGAATATTTGAATTCTCATTATTCTTTTACGTTTTCATACTAGTGATCTCAGTATTTTTCTTAGTCTATTCACTGGTACCACCCTCAACATACCATCCTATGAGGTATTTTTGTGCTGAAATGCTTGTTTTAATCTCCTTGAGTTTCATGCTCTATCCTTGAAACTTTGAAGTTGGCATGGATGTGCTTACCTTATTTTTTTTTATACCTTATGTAGTTAGTTTTGGGAGCAGCCTCTCCATAAATGGGGGTAAGGCTAGCCGACATTCACCTCTCCCAGACCCTGCGTAAAGCGGGAGCCTTGTGCACTGGGCTCGATCAATTGAAAAAAAAATGTAGTTAGTTAATGTGATGTGTTAATGAATGTCCTTTTGTAGGCGCCTCAGAGAAGAAATTGACTCCAATTGAAGAAATGACGTCTCTTGACTTGAAAACGTAAGCCAATCACTGATTAATTCTTTAGACCTATTGGTTTGATGCTCGTGAAGTAGCATTTATCGTGTGGTACTTGTTTTACATAATCATTGCAAGGTTGTAACATCTGATGATACACCTTGTGGTTATCTAGTTACTGCTAATAACATATGTTATTCCCATAGATAGGGTCTTTAGACTCTATACTTTGTGGATTTTGAATGAAAAGAATAGGAACTCTTTCTTGAAAAAGAATAAAATGATAGGAAGCTAATAACAGTATGAGACTTTACTGGAATTTGGTTGACCCCAAAGTTTCAAGATGATCTGCATAGGTTTATAATTAGCTTCTTTTATTTATTTTGGGTGAGATGAATGATATGTAGTTTGAAATTGGATTCACCAATTATTAGATATGGTTTCATGCACCCAGCTGCTCTGATGGGCAGTTGGAACTCAAATGTGCTGCTGCAGCATCAATAGATTTGGCACGGATACTTCACTGTATATTAGCCAGCCATTGCTGTTAAGAGATCTTAGGTTTGCGTAAACAGAACGTCTCCTTGTATTCTACTGCAACTTTTAGTGTTTTATAGCTGGAGTTAACTTGAGAGTTCCGAGCTGAAGGTTATTGCCGTTTAAGTGCCTTCTTGTCTTTTTAACAAGATTCATAGGGTTAACTTTAGTGCTTATCTTCACTGTTTAACCTCATGGTGGTGGGATGATTAATAAAATAAAGGATGTTAATTGCTAACTTTAGCATTTGGAAGATGTTGACTATTGTTTTTTTCCCAATTTTTTTATAGGACCTAGATACTGTTAACTCCTCAACTATTTGAATGCAATAAGCCCAGAGTGGGTCTAACAGATTGCCCAAGGGTCACAAATGATTACCTTCTACCTATTGACTTGTTTTCTATCTTCTCATTCTGTGTTGTGTTACCATGTTATATTTTTCTGAAACTTTCTACTCATTTGATTTGGGTAACAGTGGTATCGAGATCACTGAAGCTCTGCGACTGCAGATGGAAGTTCAGAAGCGACTGCATGAACAGCTTGAGGTATGAATTTGTTCATTGGAAAAGGATTTTTCTTTCTAATTGGTCAACTGGTTGAGTTGTCCTCATAAAATATATTCTGAAGGTTTTGTTTAACTTTACCTGTTACTGCTGCGCAAGTTGGTGACGTAAACATTTTATAGCCCTGTTGCACTTTTTTGGCATTGGTCAAATCTCGAGCCTTGAATTTGTGTGTTCTTAAATTGTTGTGTACATTTCCCGGTTCTATTCATCTGTTTTTACTTTTGTTGGTTTAATCCTCCGGGGTTTCTGTTTTGCCAATTTTATGTGGTAACTTTCCTCTTTGTGCAGATTCAAAGAAATCTGCAGTTACGAATAGAAGAACAAGGGAAGTATCTTCAAATGATGTTTGAGAAGCAATGCAAGTCAGGCATCGACACGCTGAACCCATCATCATCCAATTTGGACGACCCCTCCGCTCAGCCTTCAGATGCAACGCAAGTTTGTCTCGACAAAAGTGAACCGGAGTCTTCCAAGTTGGGCCAAGGCGAGACTCAAACTGATCCAGTTAAAGCCAACTCCACATCATCAGGTGGTTCACAGGAACCGGAAGGGAAGCAGAAGGCACCTGAAACGGAAACTGTTCCCCAGAATCCCGAGCCAGATGTCGGTGAGGCCAGTTCCCAACCTCCAAGGCGTGCCAAAATCAAAGAATAGGTCATAAATCATCTGTTATAGGTGGTCTAAAATTTTAAGATAGGCATGTTTGCCTTTTGAAAGATCTTCCGTGATTTTAAGGTGAGCAGTGAATAAATATTGCTAATGCAGTTTTTTTTCCGTGCAATTGATAATTTATAGCTAATTATTAGCCAAGTTTGATCCAAATGCAACTTTAAAATTTTCTGTTAAAATATTTTTTATTCGGACGCAAGTGGCTCTTTCCTGTGCAAAGGGGTTGAGCTAAAAAATTTGGATTTAAACCCTTGTGTTGAAGTCTGTTAGGATTTTAGTCTAAAATTAAGATTTCCGTTAGTTTCTCTATTAAGATTATTATTATTATTTTTTATTTTATTATTATTTTATTATTTTTATTTTTCAGAAGAGAAATATTCACAGATATGCAGCAAGCTCTTTTGGCCAAGGGATCCGACTTTAAATGTTCTTTGCTTCATTACTTTTACAAGCTTGATTACTATTGTAATAAATTCAAGGGTAAAAGACTGTTAACTACCCTCATGTTTCGTGGTTTTCAACATTTAGTACATCAAGTTTTTTTCGTCCTAGAGTCATACCTATAAAGTGTAAATTTTGGGATAGTCTCATACATCCATTAGTCAAACTGTTAAGTCTCCCGTTAACTGTGGCGCCACGTTAACTGTGACGTGGTGCCCATGTGGACAATGACTGTGCGTCATGTGTCACCCACGTGGAAATTAAAAATAAATTATTTATAAAATAAATAAATAAATAAAATAAAAAATAATATATATATATTTATATTTATAATAAAAAAAACTTTCATCTTCCCCAGATTCGGAAGAAGAAGAAGAAGAAGAAGAATGGGAAGGAAGAAGGAGGAAGAAGAAGAATGGGAAGGAAGAAGGAGGAAGAAGAAAAAAAAACCGAAGAGGAAGGAGGAAGAAGGAAAAAAAAAACCGAATTTGCAACCCAGATTCGGAGGAAGAAGGAGGATAAGGAAGAAGTACAACTTTAGGTATGACTCTGGGACGAAAAGAACTTGATGTACTAAATGTTGAAAACGACGAAACATGAGGGTAGTAAACAATCTTTTACCCTAAATTCAATGAGAATCAGAAACTTCACATCCTTCAAGCAGTCAATCTTTTGTGAGAAGTACAACTCAGGTGCACGGGGTTCAAATCGAACATTTAATTGTAGCAATGGTTCCTCAATTAAAAATTCATAACCATTGGTCCCTTAGCTCATCAAAATGTGCAGCTATGATTGTTTATACCATACTTAGGGCATCAGTATTTAGATCTCGTACAAATACTGGAGAGACTTAAATGTAATTATGTAATAAATGAATGAGCAAATATGTAATAAGTGAGAAGTCCTTATTCTATAAAATGACTCATCACCCTCACAATTAGGGGAGGCCAATTCCTAGGCCATGAAAGGGCTCTCTCACCCTCAGAAGCTCTCTCCATCTCTCTCCCTCACCTCTCAGATAAATACAATATCAGTGTGGACGTAGCCCAAACATTGGGGTGAACCACGATACATCTTGTGTTATTTACATTTCTTACAGATTCACGGTCGGATTTACGTTGTTCCAAGACCTCCGGTTTTGTGCATCAACAATGGTCATTTTCGTCAAATTCGTTAAAAAATCTGTCAAATGAGTCATGTGCAATGTATGTGAAGCTGAATCAAGGGGTAAATATGTGAAACTAAATGAGAAAATTGTAGAAAATGGTCCCCCAACTTTAACTCGATTGTAGCAATGATTCTTTTAAAATTACTCGTTTTGATGAAAATTCTGACAAGTTGACGAAAAAGACCATAACTGCACGTTTTGTGGAGTTAAGAGACCAATGATCATGAATTTTTAATTGAGAGATCATTACTCTAATATGGTTAAATTGATGGAATATTTCTACAATTTCATCATAATAATTATTGTAGGTGCTCATTTTTGAAGAAGAAAACCCCGTGACTCAACTGCTTTTGTACTCGACTGTTATTTCACTACAAGGAGGTTTTCTTTGATATTTTAAGTGTTTTTCACTAACAAGGTTAAAAGTGCCACCATAGTTTGCATACAAACATAAAAACCTAGAGTAATATGATTGAGAAAAGGCTAACTATACATCTCACTCTTCAAGTTTGAGGTGATTTTTAAAATAAGCGATCAAGTTTCATTCTTTTTCATTTTGCGCCTTATGGTATTGAAATTGTATCTATTTATGGTTAAATTAATTATTTAATCTTCCATTAAATTGATGATATGATGAGCGTGAAATCCTTATATGAGATAGCATGTAAGCCAACAATTTAAAAAAGGATTAGACGTTCAAAGAACCTCATGACCCATTTTGAAAAGGGAAAATTAGAATGCCCTACATCTTTTCTATAGTTGTTAGATTAAACATGCATCCCTTTTAAAGATTTGATTAAGGTGCTTTGATCAATTGCCACCTCAATAATTTTCTATTTATTTAATTTCCATATCATTAATTTTCCTTAATTTAAATGCATTTATATAGAGGCATAAGGTAGCTTAGCAACTAATTGCCTATAATATAGGAATTTAATTTCGTCAATCCTCTTCTACACATTAAATGATATTTTTTTAATAAAATAAAATAAAAAATTAATTAACTAATTCCTCATTTCCTTATTATCAGTATTTAAAAAAAATATATCTTTCTATTAAAAATGTCTCAATAAAAATCTTCAATACATATTTTTTTCACGTATAGATATATAAAAAATATACTTAAAACTTATGGTACATTTGAAAACAAAAGTATCAACCGTTGGTATGTTTAGATTTCAAATGTACCGAGAAACCAAATGTACCATAAAACCAAATGTACCCATTATTATGTAACTCTTTTGGTACATTTAGATTTCAAATATATAGAGAAATCAAATGTACCAAAATTTCAAATGTACCATAAATCCAAATGTGCCCATTGTCAAGTAACCCTTTTGGTACGTTTAGATTCTAAATGTACCAAAAGACCAAATGAACAAAAAACCCCAAATGTACCACAAAATCAAATGTCTCTATTAGATAACCCTTTTGGTACATTTACATTCCAAATGTACCGAGAAATACAAAAAATCAAATCCACTATAAAACTAAATGTGTCCATATTATAGGTAACTAGACGTAGCTATATAATCAAACAAATATTTATTATGTGTTGGATCTTCTAAATAATAAAATCTAACAATTTTTTTTTGTAAATATTGTACTATATTCACACAAAAAAGTAAAAATTATAACAAACAATAAAAAAATGCATAGAGATGGATAATAAATGCATAAATATAGGGATAATAGGAAAAGAAAAAAAATGAAATGCCCAGGAGAAGTTGTGAAAAACTAAAATTCTAAACAAAATTGAACTTATGTGAAAAAGCTGAAATTAATAACCAAAATTTTAGGAAAATGTTTAATCAAATTTTCAAAAGGAATGTATGTTTAGTCTAAAAAATTAAAAAACGAGGCGCCTATATCAAAACGCCCCTTTTGAAAATCACCTCAAATTTGGAGTGTAAATTGTAGTCATTCCCATTCTAAACTATTCTAATCTATGAGAATAAAAATTCGGACTTGGTGATGCGAAGAGGTGGGGTGGGTGCATGTGTAATTTGTTGTTTATATTTCAATTTTTTTTGAGTTGAAGCATTTTCCAAACGAAGAAAAAAGCAAAAACCAAACACTTTCTCCTAAAAAACACACTAGACTCAAACGTACGACTTCATAACTCACAGTAGGTACTAGGTACACAACTCTCTCATACTTTCTGTTTACACCCCAACATTTCATTATAATACCCCCTCCTTCCCTCCTCTCCCTCTCACCATCTCTGGCACCCCAAACACCTCCACTGTCATGGCCTCGAACACCATGGCCACCTGCTTGTTCACCAGTTCTCACACCCGAGTTGTGCATGGCACTCAAGAGGTATGCATAATGTATAGGTTTTTATATCCTTTTTCTTATACCACAACTTTCGTCCATGAAAATTGAACTCACTCTCGAGACTGCCACTAAGATGATATGGTCGGTCATTATCAATGTATATAGCTTAATTAAAATGTTGATGACTTGTTACAATTAGTATTAAGCAGTTAAGAAATCAATGTGGAAACTGGTATGCAGTACCCGCCTCGAGAAGGCAGTCAGTGTTATCAACAGAAATGTCTAGGGTAAGAGAATAGATAGAGTTTCATATTTCAAAGAGGTAACAAAATAATATACGGTTTATATAATATCACCGAAACCTTTTGTGATACAACTCCAAATCTAGTAAGAGGTGGTTAATTTGGGAATAATATTGATAATATGAGGCCATGGGGATCCTAAACGGCAATGGAGATATTGGTGAGTTTGTTTTTGTAGGAAAATGGAGACAATAAATGGCAATGGCATCACAACGATCAAGCTTTCTGTGTTGGAGGAAGTGGTAAGGATCTCTAATTCAGTTCATTTTATATTATTACAGGGAAAGGAACTCCTTTTTTTTTTTTTTTTTTTTTTTTCGGATTTACATGTACTAATTTATTTCTCCTTGTTTCTATAGTTGGAGGTAAGGATTTCTAAGGCGATAAAGAAGTTTTGAGTAATGCAGGATGGAAAGACAAGCAAGAAAAGAAGGGTTTGGTGAGCAAAGGTGGAGGAAATGATGATCAAGGCTTGAAAGATGATTTGTTGTAAGTTGGTTTTGTGCTTGATCTGTTTTCTTTTTTCCTTCTCAACTGATGTAGCAGTGGCAATTTTATTCGAATCTGGACTTTTTGCAGTTTGGTCGAATCCCAGGAACCACTGTGGCGAAATGTACCTATCTCATCAAGCAAACTCATCCCTTACCGCTTAGTCATTCTCCCCCGGCTTGTATTTCTAGCCTTCTTCTTTCGATTTGGAATCCTAACTGCGGCGTATAATGCTTATCCCTTGTGGCTCACAGTTGGAAATTTGAGTACTTTGAGTAGAAATTTCCTTGTCTCACATTGGCCATTCCTAAAAGATTTTATCACTTTATAAGGTTTTATCCTTTAAAGAAAGTGATTGGAATAATAGACCTGGAGACTAAAATTGGACTCACCCTTGGGATTGGGCTTTGAGGTGTAATAATTAATTATTTTTCGGATTTACTTAATTATTTTTTAATTAAATTCGAATTTAATTAATTAATTATTTTTTATGAAAAGACTCATCCTTTCAGATGAAGTCTGAGAGTTCTTTCTGAACACAGAGCAAAACACCCTTCTGAAGAGATGTTTCCCAACAGTCACACCCCATTCTCATACCTGTTGCAAACAGGCATCTATCTGCTATATATACATACATCTGCATAGCATTTAGAACACAGGAATAATAAACTTCATCTTCTACATTCATAAACCTTCTTACTGAGAGAACCACACTAAATTCGCCAGAAGTTAAATTTTCCGGTGCTGGAATTTTAACTTGATCGTTGAATCCTGGTGAAGCAGACGTCCGTAGAACTACAAGCACAGAGCAGGGACGAAATTTCTGTTTCAAGGACATTGCGGTACGCAAGTCTCGATCTTCAAGTAGTCTGTTTTATAATTCATATTCTAATTTATATTCTATTAGTTTCTATTGCATTTATTATTTATTAGCATATATAAATTATCACAGATTGTTGACTTATATCCAACACTGACATCTGTAATTTGTGAGATATGGTTTGCGTTTTCCTGGTTGCTTGAACAGTTTGCCAAATGGAACCCGATCAACCGCGAAACCTACTTACACCGCCTGTCCATAAGGTTCGAGTGCGAGGGTGAGCCTAATACACCGCCCCCGGTTGATGTCCATGTGACTACAGTGGACCCTGTCAAGGAGCCTCCAATCATTACAGCAAACACAGTTCTCTCTATCTTAGCTGTTGACTACCCTGTTGACAAGATCTGCTGTTATGTCTCAGATGATGGTGCTTCAATGCTCCTTTTCGATGCGCTGTCAGAGACTGCTGAGTTCACAAGAAGATGGGTGCCATTTTGCAAAAAGCATAACATTGAGCCTAGGGCCCCGGAGTTCTATTTCTCTCAGAAGATTGATTACTTAAAGGACAAGGTACATCCGAACTTCGTAAAGGAGCGAAGCGCCATGAAGGTAAGCTAAAAGATAATAGGATAAATTTGACATTAATTTATGTCTTCTTTAAATTCTGATGCAAACACTTTGGAAACAATGAAATGAGGTCTTAAGAATATTCTTTTTTATTTTGTGTGCGAAACTGCAGAGAGAGTATGAAGAATTCCAAGTGAGGATTGATGCATTGATCTCGAAGGCTCAGAAGAAACCGGAAAAAGGTTGGGTGGTGCAGGATGGAACTCCATGGCCTGGGAACAACAGTCGTGATCATCCGGTAATGATCCAGGTTTAGCGTTTATATTATCCTCCGTAAAGCGGGAGCCTTGTGCACTGGGTACGACCTTTTATTAGTTTCTGAAGATAAAGAGGGTAAGTCACTGTTTTCATGGTCTGCTGTGAACATTTGGGTTGATTTGCAGGTTTATTTAGGAAGTGGTACTGGTGCACGAGATGTAGACAGTGAGGAATTGCCTCGTCTTGTGTATGTCTCGTGTGAGAAACGTCCTGGCTATCAACATCAAAAGAAAGCTGGTGCCATGAATGCGTTGGTGAGCTAATATTGATTTAATTTGTGTACTTAAGTCGAAGATAAATTCTCTCATTCAGCAATGTTTATATCTTAAAAATGTTCCCTGACTAAAATGTTGTATGGATCAATAGGTTCGAATGTCTGCGGTGCTTACTAATGCACCTTCCATGTTGAATCTGGACTGTGACCACTACATCAATAACAGCAAGGCTGTAAGAGAAGTTATGTGCTTCCTAATGGATCCACAGCTTGGAAAAGAGCTCTGCTATGTCCAATTTCCTCAAAGGTTCGATGGCATTGATCGTCATGATAGATATGCTAATCGAAATTTAGAGTTCTTTCATGTAAGTTCCGCTATATCTTTAACTTTGTATACTCTTAAAAAGCCACTGGGGTTAGCCTAGTGGAGAGGGTGGGTAGGGTGATGGGTAGGCGTAGGTTAGGTCCAGGTTCAAAGCACTCCAATGTGACAAAAAAAAGATAGCAAGCTCTCAAAAATACAGAATTCGATGCCTTCAAAAGTTTAGCTCAATATCTAGCATTATTTTTTGGTTATAGATCAATATGACAGGCCTAGATGGAATACAATGACCGCTATATGTTGGAACCGGATGTGTCTTCAATAGGCAAGCATTATATGGATATGATCCGCCGGTGTCTGAGAAGCACCTTAAGATTACATGTGGCTGCTGGCCTTCCTGGTGCTTCTGTGACTGTTGTCGTGGTCCAATGAAGTCTAAGAAGCATGGGGTGAGAAGTCTTGTCGGGGGACTTTACCCCAAGAAGAAGAAAATGATGGGAAGGAAACAGGTTAGGAACGGAAGTGCACCAACATTTGATCTTGAAGAATTTGAAGAAGGGTTTGAATGCTATGATGGGCTGGAGAAATCATAATTCATGTCACAGAAAACTTTTAAGAAACGTTTTGGACTATCACCGGCTTTTAGGCTTCCACTCTCTTGGAATATGGTGGGCTTCCTAAAGGGACTAATAGCCAAAAGGTCGTTAGGGAGGCCATATATGTTATTAGCTGTGGCTATGAAGATAAAACTGAATGGGGAAAAGAGGTGAGTATGCAGCATTATGATGAACTTCTTCTATATGTATGAAGATTTAAGGTTCATAAATCCAACGAAACCATTTGATCCGTAGGAAATATGCACAAATAGAACCGGTTAGAAACTTTAAATTAAAAACAGAACTGAGCACACCAAGCAGATTATAATTAGTGGTATATAAACCATGGTGAGCGCTATTTGTGCACATCTCCTTGATCCTTTTGGATACGTTAGGCCTTGATATGAAGATGACAAAACCCGAAGCTGATGAAATGGTTGGTTTTTCCATTGCAGATTGGGTGGATTTATGGATCGGTTACAGAAGATACTTTGACTGGCTTGAAAATGCATTCCAGAGGATGGAAGTCAGTGTATGGTATGCCAGAGAGGCCTGCTGTCAAGGGATCTGCTCCTATAAATTTGTCCGATCAGTTGCACCAAGTTCTGAGATGAGCTCTTTGCTCTGACGAAACATTCTTTAGCCGCCACTGCCCGTTGTGGTATGCATATGGAGGAAAATTGAAATGGATGGAGAGGCTTGCTTACATAAACACCGTCTACCCTTTCACTTCAATCCCCTTGGTTGCCTACTGCACTGTTCCAGCTGTGTGCCTTTTAACCGGAAAATTCATCGACACTGTAAGTACTTTTTAATTTTGGAAATATGCAAAGACACAACCGGTTACAAACTTTTAATAACAAAATTTACAACTGGAGACTCTGGTTTTATACTCCATGTACGACTTATTGTACGTTTAGTATCCTCTTAGTTATATTTTTCGATTTAAAATTTGTTTCGCTTAGTGACTGCATTGAAAGGATAAGATTAGGAATGAGGATATCCGGGGTAAAGTAGGAGTAGCCGAAATTGAAGGAAAGATGAGAGAAAATCGGTTACGGTGGTTTGGACATGTGCAAAGAAGGCCTACTGACGCTCCGATTAGAAGATGCGACTATGGGACAGAGATTCAGGGCCGAAGGGGTAGAGGAAGACCTAGGAAAACTTTGGAATAGACTCTAAGAAAAGACTTAGAGTACTTGGATCTAACGAAGGACATGACACAAGATCGAGCACAATGGCGTTCTAAGATTCATATAGCCGATCCCACTCAGTGACTTGGATTTTCCAAGTCTCCAACCGAGAAGTTTTCCTCACTCGGGAAATTAAGGGAACACTACCCCAACCTACATGCTCCACTCAGAAAGCTTCAACATACAAGCTTCAACATACAAGCTTCAACAAAAGAAAATTCAAAGAACTTAGCGAAGAAGGCTTTGGTGTATTTAACACAATACGTTGAAATGAAGGAAAGCTTATTTATTGATATCCCCGATAAGCTACAAATATGTACATATACATGAGTCAAAATAAACACACAAGAGGGAGCCTTCACAAAGGTTGCTTAGGAGAAGTCTCAGCAGTCGGTAGAGCCCCAGAAAGAGAAGGCACCGGAGGGGGATCATTTGGAGCCTCAGTACTGGACAGAACCCTAGAAGGAGGAGGCATCAGAGGTTGATCATTTGGAGCTTCATTACGCGGTACAGCCCCAGAAGACGAAGGCAATAAATGCCTTTGGAACAAACCCACAAATCTCTGATGATCAAGTAAAACCTGACCATCAGTTTCCTTCATCTGGTCAAGCTTCCTCTTCATGTTTGTAGCATAGTCATGTGCGAGCCGGTGCAACTGTTTGTTCTCATGCTTGAGCCCTCTAATCTCCTGTTTGAGACTTATCACTTCAGCCGCCAATGATTCAACTTGGCGGGTTCGAGCAAATAGGCGTTGGGCCATATTAGACACAGAACCTGCACACTGAACACTGAGAGCCAGCGAATCCTTAACAGCTAACTCATCAGACCGTTTGGAAAGTAGTCTGTTATCTTTGGGAGTGAGAAGGTTCCTGGCCACCACCGCAGCGGTCATATCATTCTTCATCACGGAATCCCCAACGGTAAGAGGACCAGTAGGGGAGACGAAGGATGGGCGCCATATGTTGTCTGGAGAAGGCGGGGTTGCCTCTTCAACAAGGTTCAAGTCAAAACGACGGTCGGAGGGGCCAGACATTTTCAAAGGTGTTGAAGAGAGAAGAGGTCGGACAAATCAAGATCTTAGAAGTGCAAGAATGAAGCTTTTACTGGTGGAGATTCAAGTGTGCTTTGGAACTTAATGCCAGCCCCTATAAAAATCTGCACTCGACGGAGCTTCATAAATCTAAGAGGCGCATGCTCAGAAATCGAAGATGCGTTTGCTTTCTCAAAAGCTAGGCTGCTTAGAGATTACGAGGATTGATCTCAGAAATCGAAGAGGCGTTTGCTTTCTCAAAAGTTGGGCTGCTCAAAGACCACGAAGGCCGATCTCAGAAATCGAAGAAGCGCTCGCTTTCTCAAAAGCTGGGCTCCCAGAGACCACGAGGGCCGATCTCAGAAATCGAAGAGGCACCTACTTTTCCAGCCTTGTCAGCACCTGTCACACGCACACTCAGCTTTGTGGAAATTATGGGCATTCTGTCGAAGACTTCTGGGGAAGTAGAAAACACATGAATCTTACTGTTCAATCACCCACTTCCCACACGCAACAATAGCTCATGGGTACCACAGATAACTTTGCCAAAGTTCTCTGCCAAAGTTGAGCACGTGAAGCTTGCAGCTCCCACTACATCGCTCTGACCAAGAAGGGTAAAAGAATAGCAACGAAACAGAACTAACAAAGTTTAGACCCATAAATTTTGAAGGTCTAGCTACCATATTATTACCCACAAGGGTAAAGGAACAGTACCACTGCTGGATAATTGGAAAGTCCCTGTGTGTCAACCTCTGTGCTTCGTGGCAAGGTAGACTAGCAAACATGCCCAACCTTTACTCACATTCGAGAAAACACTCCCAATAAGATTGCTTGCTCCAAAATCGAAGAGGCACCGTCCTCCGAATCTCGAGAGCCAGACTCCCAACATGACTACTTTATTAAAAATCGAAGAAAGGGTAAAGGAACAGTACCATTGCTGGATAATTGGAAAGTCCCTGTGTGTCAACCTCTGTGCTTTGTGGCAAGGTAGACTAGCAAACATGCCCAACCTTTACTCACATTCGAGAAAACACTCCCAACAAGATTGCTTGCTCCAAAATCGAAGAGGCACCGCCTTCCGAATCTCGAGAGCCAGACTCCCAACATGATTACTTTCTCAAAAATCGAAGAGACACTGCTCCCCGAATCTTCGAGAGCCAGACCCCCAGCATGATTGCTTTCTCAAAAATCGATGAGGCATCGTTCTCCGAATCAATCGAAGAGGCGCTCGCTTTCTCAAAAGCTGGGCTGCTCA
This sequence comes from Malus domestica, assembly GCF_042453785.1. Lineage (NCBI taxonomy): Eukaryota > Viridiplantae > Streptophyta > Magnoliopsida > Rosales > Rosaceae > Malus > Malus domestica. The sequence goes on from NC_091665.1 coordinate 31,122,434, forward strand.
GAGACCACGAGGGCCGATCTCAGAAATCAAAGAGGCACCTACTTTTCTAGCCTTGTCAGCACCTGTCACACGCACACTCAGCTTTGCAGAAATTATGGGCATTCTGTCGAAGACTTCTGGTGAAGTAGAAAACACATGAATCTTACTGTTCAATTACCCACTTCCCACACGCAACAATAGCACATGGGTACCACAGATAACTTTGCCAAAGTTCTCTGCCAAAGTTGAGCACGTGAAGCTTGCAACTCCCACTACATCGCTCTGACCAAGAAAGGTAAAAGAATAGCAAAGAAACAGCACTAACAAAGTTTAGACACATAAATTTTGAAGGTCTAGCTACCATATTATTACCCACAAGGGTAAAGGAACAGTACCACTGCTGGATAATTGGAAAGTCCCTGTGTGTCAACCTCTGTGCTTCGTGGCAAGGTAGACTAGCAAACATGCCCAACCTTTACTCACATTCGAGAAAACACTCCCAACAAGATTGCTTGCTCCAAAATCGAAGAGGCACCGTCCTCCGAATCTCGAGAGCCAGACTCCCAACATGACTACTTTCTCAAAATCGGAGAGAGGGTAAAGGAACAGTACCATTGCTGGACAATTGGAAAGTCCATGTGTGTCAACCTTTGTGCTTCGTGGCAAGTTAGACTAGCAAACATGCCCAACCTTTACTCACATTCGAGACAACACTCCCAACAAGATTGCTTGCTCCAAAATCGAAGAGGCACCGCCCTCCGAATCTCGAGAACCAGACTCCCAACATGATTACTTCCTCAAAAATCGAAGAGACACTGCTCTCCGAATCTCGAGAGCCAGACCCCCAGCATGATTGCTTTCTCAAAAATCGAAGAGGCATCGTTCTCCGAATCTCGAGAGCCAGATACCACAGACCACTTTTTCAAAGTGCTCTGACAGAGTTAAAACATGTGAAACTGACAGCTCCCACTACCGTGCTATGACCAAGCAGGGTAAAGGAATATCATTACTACTTGTTGTTAGGGAGACTCCTATATATGTCGACCTCCATCCCCAACGGACAGGCAGACATGCAAAAATGCTCAACCCTTCATCATATCTGAGAGGGCACTCCCAACGAAGCCTTTCGAAATATTCAGCTTTCTTTCCCCCTGATAATACCTCTGCAAACAAGCTATACTAGAGCAAGAATATCTCATATCATCAGGGTTAAAAGCAAGAGTATCCCATATCATGCTTTTTCCCTGTCTTTTCCTTTGGCCTTGTTTTTACCTGCAAGACAAGGAGAAAGAGAGCAATCAGTCAGCACTTGGAATCAAGCTTCCAGCCAGGAACTGACTACCTGGAAACCCTTACCTGATTACTTACCTGGCATTGCTCTCGAGTACTCATCTTCAACATCTTATGTTTCCAGGGAAGATTCTGCATCTGCTTGAGGAACAGATAGGGCAAGTGCGAAGGATACAAGGAAGCATGTGGAGACAAGCGTAACAGCACACGTGCCGATACATCCATTACTCTGTCAAAAGCAAAAGTATCCCATATCAGCAGGGTGGAACGTACTCTAGATTTGATGGACTTGTTTTGACCCTCAAATTCTTCAGTCGACCTTATACTCTGGAGGAAACCAGAAAACCCTCCAGCTCAGTTCAAGAATAAGCCTGTGGAAAGTTACTTCATCAAAAGCAAAAGTATCTCATATCATCTCTTTTCATTTTTCTTCTCTTTATCCTTCATGCTGTTGCAAGATGGGGAGAAGGTGAACAATCAGTCGGAGCTCTGATTGCTTACCTTGTCTGTCACCTCTTTCAGCAGACCCCCTAGCTCGGCGACTTGGGGGACTCCTACTACATGGTTTGTATCGCGCTTGACCAAGCCTGAAACTACAAGTAAGCTTCAAGTGAAATTGATACATTACCTTGTGCATCTCCACCAGTTAAAGATACCACCCCTGGATGGAGGAAAAGTACTTCCAGAGAAGATGCCACATCTACCTATGAGACAGATAAGGCAAGTCAAGACGACACCACACTCCGATACTTAAAAGTTTCGTGATTACGAGATCATTCTCCCACAATATTTCCTAATGTCATTTGTACTAAATCATTCACTTGTACTCACTAAAGGAGAGCTTGAACCTATGTACTTGTGTAAACCCTTCACAATTAATGAGAACTCTTCTATTCCGTGGACGTAGCCAATCTGGGTGAACCACGTACATCTTGTGTTTGCTTTCCTATCTCTATCCATTTATATACTTATCCACACTAATGACCGGAGCAATCTAGCGAAGATCACAAAAAGCGACCGTTTTCGCTACCTAGGATCTATCTTGCAAGAGAACGGAGAATTAGATGGAGATCTCAACCATAGAATACGAGCTGGATGGATGAAGTGTAAGAGTGCATCCGGCGTGTTGTGTGACCGTCGTAGGCCACTGAAGCTCAAGGGAAAATTTTATAGGACGGCAATAAGGCCAGCGATGTTGTATGGCACAGAATGTTGGGCGGTGAAGCATCAACACGTACACAAAATGGGTGTAGCGGAGATGAGGATGCTTCGTGGGATGTGTGGGCACACGAGAAAGGATAAGATTGGGAATGAGGATATCTGAGGTAAAGTAGGAGTAGCCGAAATTGTAGGAAAGATGAGAGAAAATCGTCTCCGGTGATTTGGACATGTGCAAAGAAGGCCGACTGACGCTCCGGTTAGAAGATGTGACTACAGGACAGAGGTTCAGGGCCGAAGGGGTAGAGGAAGACCTAGGAAAACTTTGGAAAAGACTCTAAGAAAAGACTTAGAGTACTTGGATCTAACGGAGGACATGACACAAAACCGAGCGCAATGGCATTCTAGGATTCATATAGCCGACCCCACTTAGTGGGAAAAGGCTTTGTTGTTGTTGTAGTGACTGCATTGAAGAGATCATGGACATATTATCTAATAAGAATTTCATATTCTCTGCAGCGGAATAACTGTACAACTATTTGGGTCATGGGTCTTTTCCTCTCCATCATTGCAATCGGCACTGTAGAGCTCAGATGGAGCAATGTCAGCATCAAGGACTGGTGGCGAAACGAGCAGTTTTGGGTGATTGGCGATGTGTCAGCACTTCTTTTCGCCGTGTTCCAAGGCCTTCTTAAAGTCTTAACAGGGGTTGACACCGCCTTCAGAGTGACATCAAAAGCGGCCAAGGATGCTGAGTTTCGGGAACTCTACCTCTTCGAATGGACTTCTCTTCTCGTACCACCACCTACTCTCCCTATCTTGAACATGGTGGGAGTTTTTGCTGGAGTTTCTGGTGCCATTAAAAATGGCTACCACTCTGGGGTCCTTTGTGTGGCAAGCTGTTTTTCTCCTTCTGGGTCATTGTTTATCTTCATCCTTTCCTCAAGGGTTTGATGGGAAAATGCTGCAAAGATTAGATTAACCAAAATTATGGAAATGAAATCTCAAATTTTAATGCTCGCTGGTGTACGAACCAAAAAGTAGTATAGGAAGCGAGCACACTCTATAAACCTTATGATATGTTGGGCTAATTAATACAAGTCCATAAGTATTAATTTTTTGTTTGGATTAATGTGTTTGCTTGATACTTGAATCTTATAACAAGGCTTGTAATCCTTTTGTTTGAGATATGAATTATATAAAATATCCATTAAGGTTATGAATTCTTTTGGGTTTGTGTGATGCAATCTTAACCGTAGATACGATGTCTGGATTACTATATAAACACACTTACATGTACTAACCATCTATGTTTAGGCTTAGTTAAACATATAAAAACTCATTAAGTTTAAGGGAAATCAATAAGCACATCACACAAATCCTAATTGTATGCATAACATCTACACTCATGAGTTTATGATTATAACACGAAGGAAAGGTCTTAATTAAGTATTCATGACTACGTTACTTTGTAGCCCTAAAAAGATACAACTTATAATGGAAAGTTATAACTGTAAGATATACATTTTTACACAGTTTTCACACGACTTTCAACAATAAAATTCACGTCTTCTACACATATTTTAGCATACTATTTGAATTTTTTAATAAATATTAAAAATTTAATAATGGTCAAATATTTCAAAATACTTTTAAAAGCAAGTTGTGGAACAATAGACGTAAGTGTACGTATTTTTTCACACATTATTTTACTACTAGCTTCTTGCCACACGTGTACGCTTGTGGCAATTGACACTTTTGATTTGTTATTTGAAAAAACAAAAAATAGAAAAAAATAATAATATATTTATAAAAAAAAAAAGTTAGTTAGGGGAGTGGTTTTTTTTTTTTTTTGAATTTCTTATTTTATTTGAAATTTAATGGGAGAGGGCAATTTTGAAATTATGAATGTTTCACCATTTTTGCCTTCTCCATTCTATATTTTATTTTACTATAACTAGTTCCAGAGGTGGGTACGTGACACCTGGAAACACTGTGCAGTTTTGTTGCTTATTAATAAAAAAACTTGGCGTGAGCCACGTAGACTGCCTTAGAGTTGAAGCGAGCCATGGAAACATTTGCCAGACCATGCAAAAACCACTCTTTCTCCTACCTATCGCTCGGTAGTAAGTAACGTCTCTTCGACTCAAACATACGACTTCCCAACTCGCAGTAGGTACACAACAGCCCTCTGATCCATCACTCTTTCTCTTTACACCCCGACGTTTCATTATAATATACCCCCTCCTTCCCTCTCTCTTCTATCTTTGGCATCCCAAACATTTCACTCCCATGACCTCCAACACCATGGGTGGCTTGTTCACCGGTTCTCACGCCCGCGACGAACTCCACGATGTGCATGACACTGAAGAGGTACGCATGATGTATCTAGTTTATGTTTATGTTTTTATACCATATATGTTGTCTATGATATTTGAACTCCCCCTCAAGACTGAGTACCACTAAGACCAAATGGTCACATGCAATGTGTAACTTAGTTAAAATGTTGATTATTTGTTACAATTAGTGTTAATTAGTGAAATAATTAATGTGCTAATTGGTATGCAGAACCAGCCTTCGACGAGGCAGTCAATGTCTTCAATAAAAGTGTGTAGGGTTTGTGGAGATGAGATTGGATACAAAGAAGGTGGGGAGTTGTTTGTGGCATGTCATGTGTGCGGCTTCCCGGTTTGCCGGCCTTGTTATGACTACGAAAGGAGTGAAGGCAACCAGTGTTGCCCTCAGTGCAACACTCGCTATAAGCGTCACAAAGGTGACATTTTTTATTAATTATCTGATCTCTTAATTAAATAGTGTTACATATGCATATGTTCTATGTAGATTAGGCCTTCAATTATGCGACATGTTAAGTTTTTTCAAATGTGTAGGTTGTCCTAGAGTTGCTGGAGACGAAGATGACTTCGATGCAGATGATTTTGATGATGAGTTTCAGATCAAGATTGATCACCATGATGACCCCGCAGAACAAAATCATGTTGTTGCTCGTTCGGTACTAACTTCGTCTAGTTTATTTGAGATTATAAGTTGTTCTTGATCTGACAAGTAGGTAGTAATCTGAAGACACTCAATTAGTCAAGTGATTGATATTGGTGAGTTTTTGCATTGCAGGAAAATGGAGACCAAAATCAACAGCAATGGCATCGAAACGATCAACCTTTCTCTGTTGGAGGAAGTGGTGAGGATTTAAATTAATTACTACACGTAAAGGGAACTGTTTATTTTTCAGAATTGCATGTATTTGATTTATGGTATCTTTGGTTTCCGTAGTTGTTGGTAAGGATTTCGAAGGCGAGAAAGATGAATTGAGCAATGCAGAGTGGAAAGACAGAGTGGAGAAATGGAAAGTCAGGCAAGCAAAGAAAGGTTTGGTGAGCAAAGACGACGAAAATGACGACCAAGGCTTGGAAGACGACTTCCTGTAAGTTGGATTGTGCTTAAACGGTTTACCAATTTTAGTTTTTCTCAAGTGATGCAACAGTGTTTCATTTATTCGAATCTTTTCGCAGTTTGGCTGAAGCCCGGCAACCACTGTGGCGAAAAGTACCCATCTCATCAAGCAAAATCAGCCCTTATCGCATAGTCATTGTCTGCAGGCTTGTGATTCTGGCCTTTTTCTTCCATTTTCGCATCTTAACTCCGGCATATGATGCTTTTCCCTTGTGGATCATATCTGTGATTTGTGAGATATGGTTTGGATTTTCTTGGATACTTGATCAGTTCCCCAAATGGAACCCCATCAACCGTGAAACTTACTTAGACCGCCTGTCCATAAGGTTTGAGCGTGAGGGTGAACCTAACACATTATCCCCAGTTGATGTCTATGTGAGTACAGTGGACCCTCTCAAGGAGCCTCCAATCATTACAGCAAACACGGTTCTCTCGATCTTAGCTATTGACTACCCTGTTGACAAGATCTGCTGCTATGTCTCGGATGATGGCGCTTCAATGCTCCTTTTCGACGCACTATCTGAGACTGCAGAGTTTGCAAGAAGGTGGGTGCCCTTCTGCAAAAAACATACCATTGAGCCCAGGGCCCCTGAGTTCTATTTCTCTCAGAAGATCGATTACTTGAAGGACAAGGTACATCCGAACTTTGTAAAAGAGCGCAGAGCCATGAAGGTACGTGAAAACAAAAGAAATTAGTTTAAGGTACAGACACTTTGACAACAACCAAATTATGATTAAAAGCGTTTTTTTGTATGGCACTGCAGAGAGAGTATGAAGAATTTAAAGTGAGGATTAACGCATTGGTGTCGAAGGCTCAGAAAAAACCAGAAGAAGGTTGGGTGATGCAGGACGGCACTCCATGGCCTGGGAACAACACTCGTGATCACCCAGGAATGATCCAGGTTTAGCATTAATGCTATCCCTACTGAAGTTTTAATTGAGTTTTAGGCTTCATTAGTTTCTCAGAGATAAAGAGGTTAAAAGGTAAGCTGTTCGGTTGAGTAACTGTTTACATGGTCCGTTGGAATTTTACTTGATTTGCAGGTTTATTTGGGAAGTGAAGGAGCACTAGATGTGGATGGTAAGGAACTACCGCGTCTTGTATATGTTTCGCGTGAGAAACGTCCTGGCTATCAACATCACAAGAAAGCTGGTGCCATGAATGCTTTGGTGAGCTAATGTTGATTTAAAATTTATGTTCTTAAACTGGAAGATAGATTCGTACATTCAGCAAGGTTTATAACTTGGAAATGTTGTATGTGTCAACAGGTTCGAGTTTCTGCAGTGCTTACTAATGCACCCTTCATGTTGAATCTGGATTGTGACCACTACATCAACAATAGTAAGGCTGTAAGAGAAGCTATGTGCTTCCTAATGGATCCACAGCTCGGAAAAAAGCTCTGCTATGTCCAATTCCCTCAAAGGTTCGATGGAATTGATCGTCACGATAGATATGCTAATCGAAATGTTGTGTTCTTTGATGTAAGTGGCACATGATCTTTAAACTAACTCGATCTCTTGCAGTACAAAATTCTTGCCTCTAAAATTACGCTCAATGTCTTGCACTATTTTTCATTATAGATCAACATGAGAGGCCTAGATGGGATCCAAGGACCAGTATATGTTGGGACTGGATGTGTCTTCAACAGGCAAGCACTGTATGGTTATGATCCGCCAGTTTCTGAAAAGCGACCTAAAATGACATGTGACTGCTGGCCTTCATGGTGCTTCTGTGGTTGTTGTCGCGGTAAGAAGAAATCTAAGTCTAAGAAGCATGGGGTGAAAAGTCTTCTTGGGGGAATTTACTCCAAGAAGAAGAAAATGATGGGGAAGAACTACATGAGAAGGGGGAGTGGAACGATGTCTGATCTTGAAGAGATTGAAGAAGGGTTTGAAGGCTATGATGAGTTGGAGAAATCTTCACTCATGTCACAGAAAAATTTCGAGAAACGATTTGGACAATCTCCGGTTTTCATTGCTTCCACTCTCATGGAAAATGGTGGCCTTCCTGAAGGGACGAATAGTCAAACACTCGTTAAGGAGGCCATTCATGTGATAAGCATTGGCTATGAAGAAAAAACTGAATGGGGAAAAGAGGTGAGTAGCATTATGATGAACTTCTTCTATATACGAATATTTAAGATTCTTACAATCGGTTTAACTATTTGATCACTAGGAAATATGCACTAACATAACTGGTTACAAACTTAAGAAAAAAAAGAAGGAACAGATGGACACTAGTTGCTAAACACGATGCATATTTGTAATTCGCTGTACATAAACCACGATGCAGCTCTATTTGTACATATTTGCCTGATGTTTTTGAATATATTGGGCTTTGATTTGAACACGATAAAACCAAAATGATGAATTGATTGGTTTGTTTTGCAGATTGGGTGGATTTATGGTTCTGTTACAGAAGATATTTTGACCGGCTTCAAAATGCATTGCAGAGGATGGAAGTCAGTGTATTGTATGCCAAAGAGGCCAGCTTTCAAGGGATCTGCTCCAATAAATTTGTCCGATCGGTTGCACCAAGTTCTGAGGTGGGCTCTTGGCTCTGTCGAGATCTTCCTCAGTCGTCATTGCCCTTTGTGGTACGCCTATGGAGGAAAACTAAAATGGCTGGAGAGGCTTGCTTATATCAACACCATTGTCTATCCTTTCACTTCCATTCCCTTACTTGCTTACTGCACTGTTCCAGCCATCTGTCTTTTGACCGGAAAATTCATCATCCCCACTGTAAGTACTTATCGTTTTGGAAGATAAGAACCGATTACAAACTTTTAAAAAGAAAATAGAACTGGTGGGACAATGATCCGTGTTTTATACTTTATATACGGTCAATTCTACGTTTCATGTCCTCTCAATTCTATTTTCAATCGTAGGATTTGCCGAAGATTTTCATTTTCAATTCAATGCCAATTCATATTATCTAAAAATAATATCAAATTTTGTGCAGCTGAATAACTTTGCTAGCATATGGTTCATGGCACTTTTCCTCTCCATCATTGCAACCGGCATCTTAGAGCTCCGGTGGAGCAATGTGAGCATTGAGGACTGGTGGCGTAACGAGCAATTTTGGGTGATTGGTGGAGTCTCTGCACATCTTTTTGCCGTCTTTCAAGGCTTCCTCAAAGTCTTGTTCGGAGTTGACACTAACTTCACGGTTACATCAAAAGCGGCAGATGATGCTGAGTTTGGTGAACTCTACCTGTTCAAATGGACTACTCTTCTCATACCACCAACCACACTCATTATCTTAAACATGGTGGGAGTTGTAGCTGGAATTTCTGATGCCATTAACAATGGCTACGGCTCATGGGGTCCGTTGTTTGGCAAGCTATTTTTCTCCTTTTGGGTCATTGTTCATCTCTACCCTTTCCTCAAAGGTTTGATGGGAAGGCAAAACAGGACTCCTACCATTGTGGTTCTTTGGTCAGTTCTTCTTGCATCCATCTTCTCGTTGATTTGGGTGCGAATCGATCCCTTCTTGCCCAAGCAAACTGGACCAATCCTTAAACAATGTGGTGTGGAATGCTAGACCTGTTTCTAAAGAAAAAACTCGGGTTTAATTGGAGATTCACATTATGTGAGAGATACAAAATAGGGGATAAATACGTCGGTTATACGCTAGAATCCCCCATGCTTCTGGGATCTTTTGCCTTTTCCCCTTCATTGATTGTGTTTGTAGTTATGCAACTTTTGCTTGTTTCTCTTCAAATGTCTTCAAGTTTGCAAAGGGGGCGGTTTGTGTACACACACTATACATATATTCATTAACAGAGATTTTGACAGTAAGGTCCCCAACGCACTATCGTTTTTCACTTTCTCCTTAAATTCGTTTGTTAAGATATGATTTTCGCATCTCCTTTTGTTAGAATCATTCGCTTGGGCATAAATATTTTATTTCTTCTGAACCGGCCCATTAGTCTTTTATTCGTAAGCCCAAGTAGGTAGGGTTTCCTATTTTTTGCCTGGTATAAAGTTACCTCTTTTGTTTCGAACTCTCTTATGACTATTTCTTTTCAATTTCGGCACTATGTTCTGTTTAATTTACAAATCTCAATCTACCTAAGCCAATTGGACGGACCACCTCTTTCTTCTTTGTAAATCTCTCGTTTTTCTAACATTTAGATAAGGATAATCACGAGGCAGAAACAAAGGGGATGAGTGCAAAAAGAAAACGAGTTCATGCAAATCAATACTTTTTTTTTCTAATTGAGACACGACTACAGAAAAATGGACAAATTATTTTATGGACTGATGTTTAAAATATTAATAACTATAAATACAATGAATTTGTAGCTCAAGTATTTAAAAACGTTTAATATGCTTGAATTGTATTGAAAAATTAGCTATAAAGTAAACCAGAAAATAAACAGAACCATTTTTACTTGAATATCAGAGTGCGCATACCACAATGAACGAACAAACGGATTACAAAACTAGAAATATTATTGATATCAAACACTACAAAATCGCCGAGACGGCTACATAAACTCCAAGAGGCTACATTGTGAATGACTTGTTCTAAAACTAAATTACAAACTCTATTTATAGAGCAATAAACCTAAGAAACCCTAATGCGTAAATGCCAAAAATACCCTACGACAAAATCAAATCAAATCTCTAATTAATTTCCTAAATAAACCTAATAAATTCCAACAATTTGTTCCAAAAATAAAAAGAATCTTGGACTATCTGGGAATTTGGAAGTGTTTAATACTCAAAAGGACACTGAATGCAAGCTGTTTGAAGGCTAAGTGTGACCTCCAACCAAAAAGTACAAAAACTTAAGGGTCTGTTTGGTATCCTACTTAAATTTTTTTATCATTTCTCAAAACATTTCTTAAGAACATTTCTTGAAAACAATTTTTTTAAGACTAAAAAGGATGATTGGTAAGGATGATTGGTTTGCGATTTAAAAATTTTAAATCTTACGACTTAAACTAGACAAAGAGATCTAAAAAATGGGGTCACAAGAGAGGGAGAAAGAGTAGAGAGGAAAAAAGAAAGTAAGAGATAATTGAAAGAAAGAGAAAGAAGGGATAGGATCAGACGAGATATAGAAAAAGAGGAGTGAGAGAAAGAACCGAGAGAATGAAGATAGCGAATTGGAGGAGAGACGAAAAATGTAAAAAAAAAAAAAAAGAGGAAAGAGAAAGAAGAAAAGAGAGAGAGATAGATTTGAAGTGGGAGGGGAGGAGGGAGAGAAAAGACACGAGTGAGTTTAAGTTTAAAAACTCACGTTTTATGTTTTAATACTATATTTTATAGTTAGTCTTGAGTTCAGTTTTTGAAAATAGTCATACCAAACAAGTTTTTAAGGCCTAAAACTTGAAAATTGTTTTTGAGTTTAAAAAGTTGGATTCAAGTAGAGTATCAAACAGGCCCTAAAACTCTTATCCAGTTGGAAAAAACGCGGTTTTGTAGAGAATGTTGAACTTAAGTCTATATTATATAGTACAAGGCTTGTGTGTTCAATATTTGCCCGTACAAGTCTCCAACCCTTTCCGTTAAGAGAAAAACTCCGGTATATATCCCGGTTATATGTAAGAATTTCCCAGCACCTAGAAGCAACAGTCTTGTAGACCATAGACACAGTGCATTTACATACAAAATACAAACAACCTGAGAGATGCCTAGTTTCAATCCCTTCTATTTTTTATGCCCTGTTAGTTTGTTGATGGTTAATGCACTAAATGGTTCGGAGAGGTAATGCAGTGTCCGAGCTGATAGCTCTTGTGCTACGTGACGCATTGTGGGTCGCAACTCCGGATGTGCACGAGCGCAGGCCAATGCTAAGGTGACCACAAACGCCACTGCCTCCGCCAATTCAGAAGTTGGAGGCTCTAGCCTCTGGTCTAACACATCTTTTAAAAGCAACTCTGCATCTCCCTTCAATGTTTTTGATGATTCTGATAAGGACTCGAGCATTTCCCCCGGGTGCCTTCCCATCACAATTTCTAGTGCCACCACTCCAAAGCTATACACATCGCTCTTATCCGTGACACGCATAGTAAATGCAAGCTCTGCACATCGAGAAAAAGAAAAATTAACCACCTTAAACATACCTTAGTCACTAAAAAAAAGAGCCAAAAATGAACACATTATAATTTACGTTACCAGGTGCCATGTAGCCATAAGAACCAGCAACGTTGGTCCAATTGGTTGAATCCGAGCTCAAGAGTTTTGCTAATTCAAGTAATTTGAATAATCCAGTTTCACATTAATAGTGTTAACTCAGTATCTCAGATCATCTCAGCCTTACATTCTTATACTTCTAACAAATAGAAGTAGATATAGTAGACATGAGAGCAACAATTGGTGATTGCAAAATATGTAATTGTGTAGCAGTTAACATTTTCGCAGATTTGTAGTAAGATAAGAACCAAGTCTTGAGAGATGCATAGAAGAAATCTAAGCACAAACACATTGCGAGCAAGAATCACAAAGAAGAAGAAGTCAAAAAACTGGATCAATCTTCAAGTTCATAGCAAAAACCCTAGAATTCACAAAGAATATGACTTTGTCCAAGCTTTGCCTGAATCGAAGATAGAAACCCTAAATTCATATTAGAAGGATGCAGAAGCAGAAGGAAGTTTGAAGATGAATGCGTTAGCAACAATGACGAGTGATACCATGTCAAGCTATGCACATATTGTATCAATGGTGATGAAGAATCAAGCACTAGAGAGAGAAAGTAGAGAGAGAGAGAGCTGAATATTCTTTGTATTATTGTTTTCTTAGTAGAGAAGTTATTATGTTGAGGATATAATAACATTCAACGGTTTAGATTAAGAATGATGTGGAGATTGTTAAACATTAAATGATTTGGATGATTTTGTGGATTACAACTAATAAGGAAAACACAAATTTAAATTAAATAGAATTATCTAATAAAATAAAATTGAAAAAATAATCAAAATTTGAACTGATAAAAAAAGAATGTAAAACCCATAGTGAAGAACACCCAAGAAAGGTAAGGAAACAGATCAATGTTCTCGCACCTCACTACCTGTGATACTCTAATTCGATTGATATGAAATTTTGATGCACACTACAACGAATCAAGTTATCAGTCTCTTGAATTTTCTCAGAACAAAACCCTAAATTCTAAATCTTCAATCTTGACTCCTGGATTTCACCTTTTTATTTTTTTTAATACGATGCAATTGAATGGTTGATGAGTTTGTATCTGCAGAAATCTCAAACATGCTTGACTCGACACGGTTTTCTATGGAGGTGGCAAAGTGATTGAGTTGAGTTTGTAGCTGCAAAAATCTCAAACATGCTTGACTCGACACGCTTTTCTATAGAGGTGGCATTTTCTATGGCAAAGTGATTGAGTTGCTAGCCTGGGATTAGGGTGCTTAACTCCAAACAAATTATTGTCAAAGCAAAACTCTTTCTGCCTGGTATCATGTTCTCTCTCTCTCTCTATAATTAGGGTTCTTTGTTTGAAGGAAAGAAAAGGAAAGAAAGACTTTTCATCAAGAAGTTGTACACCTCTTCAGCAGAGATAGAAATGGAATTTCATGTTTTTTTTTAATTTTTAATTTTTTTTACACTAGATATTTCAAAGTTTGATTATTTCTTTTTCAATTTTATTATTATTTGATAATCTTTTTATTTAAATTAGTGTTTTCCTTATTAGTTATAATCCACATAATCATCCAAGTCATTTAATTTTAAAAGCCTCCAAATCACTCTTAATCAAGACCTTGGATCTTATAAAATCTAAAGGCTATAAATGAATATAAAACTATTTGTCAAAATCTTTGTCTCTTGATCCTATCCCTATATATATATATATATATATATATATATATATATATATATATATATATGTAAAAATATTTGTCAAAATATTTGTCTATTGATCCTTCCCTATATATATATATGCAATCATTAACCACCAAATCTTAACTAACTCTCTAATATTTTGACAAGTGTCACAATCTAAACTTACATATTCCCAAGCTTATAATATCTCTAACACTAAAAAAATCATTTCTTTTCTTTACAACTCAGCAAGGAAACCTGGGCATTTTTCTTATTATTATGAAGAAGACACGATAAGAAGCTGCTATGGTTCTGTTCCTTTCTTTCAAATTCTTCCATTTTCTTTTACCTTTTTTTTTGGAATGAAAGGTACGATATTCATTAAGATGAGAAAAACTGTACAAAGTGAGGATATGATGCATATATGGGCATTAATAAAAACCTTGCCAATGCGTTCAACCCGGTCGAAAGTAAAAAAAGTGTCTCGCACAAACAAACAAAAGTTAATTATCCTCACATACCAAATCAAACAATACATTTAATGTGAAAAATCTTCAAATAGCGCATCCAAAATTAACCCCAGAGGTTCATCAAGCCACACAATCTCCTGAGCACACCCCATTCCAGCATTTGCAAGTCTGTGAGCAACTTGATGTGCCTCCCTTTTGATATGGCATGACTTCGTATTAGAAAAATTTATGATGAAAGATCGAATATCATTAATTATAGGACCTAGACCGGAGAGGTATCTTCTCCTTGGCCATTCATGGCTGCCACGGTGATGATTGAATCTCCTTCATGTAAGACTAAACTAGACTTTTAAAAATTAATTCACAGGCCAAAACACAATGATTAATCAACTAAATCACAACCCTTAAATTATGTATGTAATATAAGTGTAAGAACTGCAGCAATTATACCAACACAAACCTGTAGACATGTTCATGGATGAAGAAGCCATGAAAACCTGCTCAAAACCTTCTCCTATCTGCAAAACTCAATACTCTCCAAATTATAGGTAATTGAACAATAAGAGTGTAATCTTTTTTAGAGCAGGGGCTTGTGGTTTTATACTAGAAGACTTGGATCGCCCTATAACAATCCCACAAGGAATACAAGACTAAATCCTTGTACAAGTCCCACAAGGAATACAAGACTTGTACAAGTATGAGTTTATATTCTCGAGCCAACAATAGAGTTTCAATCCAAACCAAAGTTGAATTAACTCTTATAAACATATTAAGACTTCTTTATACCAATATGAAATAACAACGATTACTACTAAACTTTGAGAATCACACTCATACTCTAACACTTCAAAGATACAACTATTTACCTAAGTAATTTTGAAAAAATTTGGAGGCCAATTTATTGCCGGATTCATTGATCTCGATTTCTTTAGGCTTCCCTTCGTTTCTTCACTAGATAGTTATGCTGTCTTGGGTTTCTTAGACAGGTCCCTCTTGGAAGGGAAAAAAAATGCAAAAGAGTTTATGGGGAAGAACCAACATGTAAAAAGATGCAACAACGTAACTTTATTCTATTTAAATAAAATTAAAAATACAAAAGTACATGTAAAAGATTTTCTCGGTATAAAAGATGCAACAACGTAACTTTATTCTATTTGTGATTTTCAAATTTAACGTAATTTTATACTTCTTTAATCTGTTTTCTTTGGTTGTATAATTGAAAACACTATTAACGTACAAAATTATCAAATAAGTACAAAATATAATAGTTTTCATGTGGCACTTTGAAGAGAGATTTTGTGCGCGTAATAAAAATTGTTCTCATAATTTACAAAGATAATGAGTCTTATGTGTACTTTACACAAAATATTTCGATATTAATAGAAGACTTCCTGTGATAAAAAAGAAAGAAAAAAAAAAAAGACTTCTAGCATTCCATGAAGCACGTGCATAGAGGCTAGTTAATAATAAATAGGCAGAAGAACTTTGAAGTTGCCATGTAAAACCATGACGCTGAACGTTCAGAGGCATTATCGTTCACAGATACAGGTGAAGAGGAAGGCGTGGAGCAAGAAAGGCCTTAAGTGGATCCGCTTTCGTTAGGGCAAGACCCACCCTTTCACGCATATCCACCGGCCCATCACCGACTCTGCTCATATCAAACCCCTGAAGCAAACGAGCCAGAAGCAACTGAACCACATGCAACCCTAGTGTCGCACCAGGGCAGGACCTTCTGCCCGAGCTAAACGGAATGTACTCAAAACCCTTGAAATAGTCCACGTCAGCATGGTCGGTCATGAACCTCTCAGGTTGAAACTCACAAGGGTTGGCCCACACGCTTGGGTCCCGGTGCAATTTCCATAAGTTGACCACTATACGGGTGCCTTTGGGGACATGATAGCCAGAGAGATGAGAATCCTCCGTGCCCTCGTGGACGGTGATTGGGACAGACGGGTACAAGCGTAGGGTTTCTTTGACAATGGCTTGGAGGTATTTGAGGTTCGGAAGGTCGGATTCTTGAACCCATCTGTCACTTCCTACGTTGATGTCCAATTCTTGTTGGGCAGATTTTAGGGCACTTGGGTTGTTGAGGAGTAAGGAAAGTGCCCATGTTAGTGCAACAGAAGTGCTTTGTGTGCCACCTATGATGAGAATCTGCCAATTAAGACACAATATTTAGAATTAAATGAGCTAATTAACAATTATTAGAAGATCTCCAGCCCAGCTGTTTTTTTTTTACATCGTGAACTGTTTTCTTTTTTGTTAACCAACTTGAACTGTTTGACATAAATAATAAGCATTTTTCTAGTTCCAACCGGGGAGAATTTTTTTCATTGTGTGGTGAACAAGGTTTGGTATATTATGTGTCATAATACACAGTGTTGAAATTTATTTTTTTTGAGTATCAAAAAATTTCGTGCACGGGTCGTGTTCTCGACATACAGAAAATCCTCTCACAACTGGGAGGCCAATCCAAGCTGCGTTGGCATTGCCCAATTTGCTGCCAAAATTCACATTCTCTTATTGAGGTCATTTTCTTTTTCAATGATGCTATTCTTACTATCTATTTGTACCATAATTTCAAGGTGGTGCTATCCACACACCGATTTTTACCTCTCACACACTCTTTTCAATTTCCGGACGTCGGATCAAATAAAATGAAGAAGATCAATAGACAAAAATTAACAAGAGCGTGAAAGGTAAAGATGAGTGTGGATAGCACTACAGTAATTTTATACCACCTTAGGTGGCAGCTGAGATGGACAATCACATCATTAAATAATTTGAATTTTTTTATTTATCTAAAAGAATTTAGAAAACCAAAAAGAACAAAATAAATTAGAAAGTCCTAAAACCTAGGTTTCACATTTTCTTTCTGTTGCTCTCCTCCCTCCTCATACTCCTATAGGCAAGTCTCCCCACAACCATGGTGAAGATCTATAAGTTTTTTCTTCTACACTTTGGCTAAAAATTGAATAACATAGTGTTTGAAAAATTCTTCGGAAAGTCAACGAAAAAAAATAATGATAGATATGATTTCATAATGAAAGAAAGAATTCAATGGTAAACAATGGGAAAATTAATTTGTCCTAAAAAAAAAACAATGGGAAAATTAATGATTGAAAGGGTTGTGGATAGTGGGTGGTGGCGGTGGAAGGAGGAGGAGGAAACCCTGAGATTGGGTTTCAGGTTTGCTAGATTTTATTTTTCTTTTTGGTTTTTTAAATTCTTTTTACTTGAATAAAAAGTTCAAATTATTTTAAATAATGTGGCTATCTACTTCAGTTGTCATCAAGGTGGGATAAAATTTTCATTATACCCGAAATACACCACATTCTCACTATATAACTGGAGATTAGTTTTAATTTTTAGGTTGTTAATTTTTTACCACAAGTATCTCATCACTTGTATTGTGATACGTAGTATACGATCTTATGTTCTGGGCATACTGAAAAATCTCTTCTTGAGTGATATAAAATTATGATAAAAATAGATAATAAGAATATCATTACCTTTTATTTATTTTTTATTATTTATGGGCCCACTTGCAATTGAGATATTTCACATGCTGCCTTTAAAAGTAATAAATAATATTTTACATTTGGAGTAGGAGATTTACAAAAATGTCAAATTAAAATGTTTGTTTGGTTATTTATAAAATTAAGTGGGTTAGAATTTAATAATAAAATAATTAATAAATGAAGAAAAATACAAAAATATGTGGGATTAACATTAAAATAAAAAAAATCCGCGTTGCCTTCAAATTTGGCAACAAAGTAAAGAATGTCATTCTATATGAGATTTTGGCATCTCCTTTGGGACCAAAAAATCTTATTTTTCTTATAAAAAACAGTTCATGTAAGATTTTTAACATATCAATTGAAGATGCTCTAAGTCAAATGATCATTTATAACGGCACGTGCGGCAAAAATTTAAAATTGGTCTATTGAGTTTTAACGGCAGGCTGGCAATTCGCCACGAAAACGGTTAGCGAAAATACCCAAATAATCTAAGCAGTGTGACTTTAATGGTTAATTAACAATTTAATATCTCAAGTAATAGAAAATATTTAAATAGTTAGGTCCTTTTTGAAAGTAACCTCCAATCTCAAGGGAGTGTGTTATAATTAATTGTAGATTCGATCAAAAATCAACTCGTATTATACATAAAAATTCGATAGCGATCCATCATAGACATATTTATGACCATATCAAGAACTTGCATTGTGTAAGCGGAAATCCGAAATTTTTTAATGTATAGGGTACTTTGAAGCAGGGCGGAGCCACTTGTCATTAGGGTGGTCATTTGACCCTTGTGACATTTTAATGATTTTCATTAAAATACTATTATTATTATAATTTATTAATAATCTGTTATATTCTTATATATTGATCCTCTCGTGACCACTAAACAATTTAACCCCTTATTTGTTAGTTGACCAAAGAGTCCCAATATGGTAGAGTTTATCTGTTACCTTTTTATCTTCTTTTATTATTTACTACATTTATATGCTCATACAGATAAAGCGTATCATTCCTAATATTTAGAAAATTAAGGAATTACACAAACTGAAAAGGTAATCAATCAATTAGCATTAAACTTCAAACTTTTCCTCCATCAACAAGAAACTTTTAAACTTCTCCTAGTCAGAGAATGAGCCATCTCCAACTCCAAGACAACAAGCCTTCACCAGTTCATCTTTGGAAATTTTTTTAACCAACAAATCAATTAGGTAATTCTTAACTCCTAGTTTACAATTTTTTTTTTGTGATTTTTTTTGTTTATATATCGAGAAAGATTTCTTCGATAATATTGACAATGATGTGATTATGAGAAGATTTCAGACTATGAAAATTCGTTTAGGACAATTGTAATTTTAGTAGAATATTTATGAGTTTTTCTTATTATCTTTTACTCTTATATAGTTATTTAAAGTTGACCCTCCTTCAAATTTTTTCCTGCTACGCCACGGCTTTGAAGCATGCTAGAAAATTACGTGAAATAGTTGTGTACGTGTAACTCTAGGTAGGTGTTCTTAAACATGTCTCAAGTCTATATAATACCGCGTAGTGTCCTTATATATATGTAATATAAATTCCAAATTTAGAGTTAACTTACAAGTGATGTTGCTTTGATAACATTATCACAGCTATGCCCAGAAATGACAGCCTCCTCTCCAAAGTTGGATATCATCGCATCTATCAAGTCACTTTCGACCCAGCTGCTAAGCACAGAGTCAAGCTCCTTAAATGTGCGTTTCATGAAACTCACAGGCCCAAACAAGCTGTCCAGCCATTCAAAATATGGCATAGCATCCGACCAAACAAAATTGCCAAGGAGATGCATAGCCTCCTGCATAGCCTTTTCGAAACGCCAAGCCTCACTGCCTTTCTCGTTGTATTCGCCATCTGAAAATCTCTTCCCGGCAATCAGCCTCACGCTAATGTTAAACGTCAAGTGCTCTACTAACTCGCTCAAATGCACCACTACAGTAGGTGAAGTGGGGGGCGATGTGGTGAGCCCTGACGACCCTACCACATCGAACAATTTTTTTATGAAAGAGTCGACTTCTTCGGCTCGCACGTGACTATGCATTTCAACCTTTTGGGCTGAGAGATACTCCTGAGTAGCCAACTTCCGGATGTCGCGCCAGTAGGGTCCGTACGGGGCTAGGGCAAAAATAGCGTTGTTGTAACCCAAGTGTTTGCCGGCTGCTGTACTCGGTCGTGTGGAGAAAGCAATATCGTTTTTTGTGAAGCGTTCTTTTACTTGTTCCCAAGCGCTAAGCACCACCATTACTTGGCGCGGACCAAGCTTAAGTGAGTAGATCGGACCGAATTTATCGGCCATGGCGCCAAGAATTAGGGCAACTGGATCTTTGCCATGTAGGAGATGAAGGTGACCTATGAAAGGCCATGCTCCTGGAGGTTGAGGGACTTTGGTCAACGATCTGGTCTCTGTCTTTGTGTTGTTGATGATATTCTTCTTCTTGTTTTGCTTAGTGTATGCTGCGATTATTCTCAATGCACAACAGAGAACCAGAAGCAAAGCTAATATGGTGTTAATAATTTTGTGGAATGGAGAAATGAAATCATCCATGGTTGGAGATATATGAAATGTGCGTAGGATGATCACATCATAGATTTCGTATGTATATTTATAGGTTTTAAGGGGCTCCGGGTATGCTATCCTGAAAATGGTGTCTCATTCGTGTCTCCTTCTTTATTTATTTGACATGTGTACTATCACTTAACTCTAAACTAACTCTGTTAACTTTTACTAAACTATAAAATTAAAGGCACCATAGCTGATGAAACCTTTCAGCATCCTAAGAAACCCTTCAGCATCCTCCCCCAATCTATCACCGCAGCCACCAAACCCAACCTCTCCACCATGCACTTCGGCCACGAGATGGATCGATTAGATTAGATATTCTCAATCTATCACCGCAGCCACCAACCCCAACCCTTCAACATCCTCCCCAAATTGATCGATAAGATATTCTCAAATTTCAAATTTCACACACTGTTTGCTGGCTGTGACGAGATGGATCAATCACATATCGACCAATTAGATATCCCAAATTTCAAACTTCGAACTTCTCACATGTTGACGAGAGTACGAGAATTTGAAAAGAGAAAAGGGAAAGGAAAGGAAGCTTTGCTGCTGTGAGGAGTAGCATCGGCGGCGATGGGGTGGTGTCATTGGTGTGGTTGCAGTGGTCGGCGACGATAGGTTGTGTGGTTGTAGTGGTCATCGCAATGGGAATATGTAGTTGCAGTGGATAGTTATCGAATGGGTTTTTGTTTTTCTTTAATTTTTAATTTTTCAATTAGTTTATAAAAAATTAAAAGTGTTAACATTGGTGTTAAATTAATAGACAAATGTCAAAAAATTAAGAACGAGACACAAATGAGACATCACGGGACAACAGATCCCTGTGTTAACTACATTGGAGAAGAAGCAAAGATGAACAATTGTAAAGCCAAGAAATGAAGTTTTACAGAGAAGAGAAAAGCAAGAGAGAGAAATGAAATCTTTTGTATTGATGATTCTGAATGATTACAATTGCATAGCTAAGACTGTTATATATACTCTATCAAGACTTAGCAGCTACGCTACTAATCTAACTATATAACCGACTTCTAACAAATCAGTCTAACAACCATGTTGACATGGCACTTCATTCAACATCCCCCCTCAATCTAAGCTGGGATTTCCAAGCTTTAGATTGTAACAATGCTTGAGAAATGCAGAACAATGAAATCCTTCTTGTCCATGTACTCCTAACCCTGCTCCCATCATCAATTAATCCTCTATTCTTGGTGTTTAAAGGTGTCTTCATGCATCTGCATTATCAATTAATCCTCTGCTCCCATCATCAATTAATTCTCCATGGCTGCAAGCATTGAAAAATTACTCAATAGCAGTGCAATTTCATACTCATCAATCAACTTCCCAAAGAGTTTCAGCCCCTCAAACTTATTTCTACACCGTTGTAGCTACTGTTTTCTTTGCAATAAGGTTTCCAATATTTCACAGTCAATAAGCTTTACAACCACAGAAATCAAGAAACACATCCCTCTTCGGTAATCGGCCTTCAATGAAGAAAGGGAACAAGAACTGCACTCTAGCAATCGGCCTTAATGGAGTTGCACACACTAACAACAAACAAAATATTTCAAGAACGTTGCTCCGGCTATCGGCCTTTAAGGAGTAACACACAATATCTGAACAAGAACTTTTCACTCCGACTATCGGCCTTATAGAGGAAACAATTTGCATTCAACACACTCTTGGCAATCGGCCTTCAAGTGCACAAATCAAACAACAAAAATGGAATGGCTATCGGCCTTTGTATTCCTTCAACAAACTCTTAGAAAATGGCTATCGGCCTTAACAGAGAAACTGACATATATGAAAACCCCACGGAGAAATAAATTTTCACTGTAACATTTAAGCAAACAAATGGAGTGCAGAGCCAAGAACAAAACCTGAAACTTGAGTTTTTTTATCGGAAAACCCTATCGAAGAAAACTCAGCAAATCACCAATGAGCAGATACAAGCACAACGAAAAAACAAGCCTCGAAGATCGAAACCGTTTTCTGGGTGGCAATTTCTACTTCCCGAGAATATGGACCCCTTCAAGAAACAGAGCCGACTGGAACACGCTGGTGGCACCAAGGATCTTCTAAAGAACGCTCCATAAATTGATGACCAGAAGCAATATAAGGCTATAAGTGCACCAATGCAGTGACAGATTGCAGCAGCATGAGAACCCAGAGACGATCTTCTTGATATTGGACTGCATGTCGCGGATGAGCTTGAATTGAACAATGGATTGGAGCAGAGCGTGAGTGATCTCGTTGGAGCAGGACCTTTTCGTCGCATTGCTCATCTGCTGGAGAGTGGAAGCACCTAAGAACTTGACGGAAATTTCAAGAAAATTTGAAGAGAAAACCTAATGAATTAAAAACGATGAAAATGACGAAATCTAATGAAAAACAGAACCACCAGAATCTATGGCGTAAGCCTGGTGGCTCTGATACCATGTTAACTACATTGGAGAAGAAGCAAAGATGAACAATTGTAAAGCCAAGAAATGAAGTTTTACAGAGAAGAGAAAAGCAAGAGAGAGAAATGAAATCTTTTGTATTGATGATTTTGAATGATTACAATTGCATAGCTAAGACTGTTATATATACTCTATCAAGACTTAGTAGCTACGCTATTAATCTAACTATATAACTGACTTCTAACAAATCAGTCTAACAACCATGTTGACATGGCACTTCATTCAATACCCTGGCCGTTTTAAGGTGGCTTTATTTGAAAGGAAAACTAATGAAAAGAACTTGAAAACTTTAACTTTTAACGATAAGGACAAAATAAAGGGTAAAGTGAATAGTACCAGTTTGACTTTTTAGTGTTAAAATATGGTTTTTCGTTAAAGTGAATAGTATCGCGGGTTTTTCGTTAAAACTTCCTTTTTTGAATCCATGTTAATTTCGGGGTAATGCTAGAGAGATTAACTTTATAGACAAAATCTGCAAACTAGATGATGTGTCACCAATAAAAATGAGCACATTCATCAACGTTTAACTAATAACTCAATTATCAACTTTTATATCATTTAGTTTACAAAATTTTATCTACAAATTTGATCTTCCTAGCATTACCATAATTTTAAACTTTACAAACCAATATTTTGATTATTTCAATCGGATTCACTTGCCGGTGGCTTAGTCATTGTTTATCTTAAGTGCTCTTTGTGAAAGGATAATATTTGAGTGCTCACATTTTGATTTGTCCAATGATATTATAACACATATTTTATATACTCACTTTCTGTTTTGGCCTAATAAAAAAATGCAATGTGTTTCTTATTTTTTAAAGCCCAAGAAAAATTAATAACATGCCCATTATTTTTCAAAACAATAGAACATGTATTAAAGTATCATTGGACAAAATCAAAGGGTGAGTACTTACTAGTGAATACCCAAGTATTATTCTTTTTATATGGTGCTTTATGGCAACAATCTAGAGCAATCATGTCTATACACTCTGGTGAAGGTTCGATTCCCACCAATTTTTCTTTCCTCTAACAACCAACTATGTAACTTATTAACGTTATCGCTCTACTAAAAAATGATTAAGTAATTTTTCATTTTTCAGGAAAGAGAGATAAAAAGAGAAAACAAGGGGCCAATGAGGATACAGAAGAGTGGAGGATGAATGGTGGAAGAAATGTATAAAAAAATGTAACAAGAATGTACACAAAATGAAAACTAAAAACTGATAATTAAAAGCTATATTTTAAGTTAGATTCACTTTCTAGTTATTGTTTTCTTCTTTATTTCTTCCCTGCTGCTTCTCTTTTTTCCTCCTCATATACTTGCTTGTTACTCCATGACTCAAGTTGCCCACTTTCGTCAACTCCGATACTAACATCGTTAACTTTGCTTATGTAGCAGAGTTAATTTTGCATATCTATTCATTCAAAATGGTATAAATGATCATGTGTGCTTATGTGAAGTAAAAATGGAATTTGCAATTTTCCCCAATTCCCAAATATGGTAGTTTCTTCCCCCCATTATTGCTGTTCACATCGGCGACAATAACTTTTTATTTTATTTTATTTTATTTTATTTTTAACAAATGCTAAAGAGACTTTCTTAAAAGTGAAACTCTTCGTCGAATATTTGCCATCTCATATTTTTTGCATAAATCTTAACACGAAAATAGATATTAAACTGTAAGATGACAGAAAACAGCACTTTAAAAGAGTCTCTTTAACATTTTTTTTTTTATTTTTTCAGTTACAAGGGCAATAATTTCTTGATCATGAAGTTGTTGCCGCCACATTATGAAGTGGGGTATATACTGTCCATGGATGCAAATTTAGGTGGAGGGAGATTGTCTGCCCTCGTATTTGAATGCCCTTCCTATTCCCTTTTATTTATGCGGTCACGGTTAAGTCACGTCAACATTTTATATTCTTATTACTTTTTGTCTTATTATCTCTATAAAAATCAATATAAAATATTGACGTAACTTAATCGTGACCACACAAAATAAGTGATAATGGAAAAGACACCCAAACAGAAGGGCATACAATCTACCTTCAATTTAGGTATCAATAACATCATTCAACTGCAATTTTGCATCTCCCTCAGTTTTGCATCTCCCTCCATTAATAGGATGCAATAAATTATGTACAAACGTCAACATTTTATATTCTTATTACTTTTTATCTTATTATCTCTATAAAAAATAATATAAAATATTGACGTGACTTAATCGTGACCACACAAAATAAGAGAAAATAAAAAAGATATCCAAACAGAAGGGCAGACAATCTGACATAAGGGCAGACAATCTGCCTTCAATTTAGGTATCAATAACATCATTCAACTGCAATTTTGCATCTCCCTCAGTTTTGCATCCGTTTTGCATCTCCCTCCATTAATAGGATGCAATAAATTCTGTACGAGGGTGGACCAACTTTAGTACTTACCAACGGAAAAGGATCTTTGCCAGATTTTTTTCATGGGGATCTTAGAGATTTTGTAATCGTGATCGTTCATCGTATATCGTGCGATCAGTTTTCGTATATATTATTTATATTTAATTTTATATTTTAAATTTTAAAATAATTTCTGACTGCACAATGTACGATGAACGATCATGATCACAAGATCCTCAAGAAAGAATCCGGCGAGGATTGTTTTCCCTTGCCAACAAAAGCTAATACGGTGTCAATCATTTGGTGGATTGGAGAATTATGTGTAGGATATTATCATATAGTTGATTTTGCATGTGCATGTATAGGAATTAGGGGTGCCTTCCCTTGGGAGTGGTCCAAGACTCCAAGTTAGGTTTAATCTCCCTATGTAATTAATGTTATGGGACTCATACTATACATTTTCTAATGTAATTAGAAATATGGAATATTTTCCTTCATGAAATATTTTAAAAATATCATATGAATTTATATGCCATTATCAATTTATCATATGAACTAACATTTTAAACGATTTATCTTATCAACTTTTCGAAATCATTAATTTGTTATTTCATCCTAACAATGTTAAGTTTTCTAGCCAAAATACTTGCACATAACTTGTGTTTAGAGTTATTTTTGACATTTGACCTTATTTTCATTTCATTTCATTGTTTGCTATGAACAATAACTTAGTAAAAACAACGTATTGCCATTGTTTTAGATGACAATTATACTTCAAGAACATGTTTGTTTTCACTATCTCTGATGTGAATTCGTGTTTAATTTATTATCCATATATATAGGTGATTAATTAAATAGTGTGATAACCTTATTCGTTTTCGTTACACAAGTCCATAAAAATATCTCTAAAAGAAGAAAACACGAGAAAGTTATGTATTATTTAAAGGGAACTTTAACGAAAAGATCCTGGTACTGTTCACTTTAACGAAAAACCACATTTTTACACTAAAAAGTCAATCCTGATACTATTAACTTTACCTTTTATTTTGTCCTTATAATTAAAACTCAAAGTTTTCAAGCCATTTTAATTAGTTTTCCTTTATTTAAATGGACTGTACTATGGCCACAACTGTCTAAACTCATTTCTCTGCATTATTGACTTAAGACATGAACCAGACTGAGAGAGACAGTTGTGACAACTGCGTCCATTGATATTTTTAGGCATCCCTTATAATCTGAGGATAGTGCTAGGCAGAATAATTTTTATTTATCAAATTTGCAAATCATATGATATGTCATCAATGGAAAATGTGGAACTTTCATGAAAATGGCTTGGGCTAAGCAGTGGCGGATGCATTGAGGGGTAGGGGGTCAGCTGACCCTTGAACTTCGGTGAATGTCCATGGATGCCTTGGGTGCTGCCCTTTTGAAGATTAGAGTTGGCTTCATACATGCCCTCCAACTGTTTGATAAAATGTCTGAAAGAAGAGTGAAATGGTAATCTTAGTGAATAACAAAGTATCATCATTCTTGGACAAACATATTAATAGGATGCAATGATATCAAACATTGTTAGTGTGTTCAAGATAAGTGCGTTTCTTTGTTAAGCATTCATATGGGAGTAGCCTGAAACATGTTAGTTACCCTCGCAAATGAGGCATTAACCGGTGTCCAGTATGCATTTCCAAATGACTTCAGGCCTACCAAGACTCAATGAAATGGCAATATGCATGCTATTTCTGGTAAAAAAAATTTGCGATGTGCGCGCTATTCTTACTTACCCCCTTAATATTATTTTCTAGATCCACCAATAGGGCTAAGTTTATTTTAACAAAAAATCATGCTATAACTTTATTTAATGAAAAAGAATTAAATTTTAATAAAAATGACAAAAAAAGACTTAAAATTTAATGAAAATGAGACAATTAAAAAATAGTGCCTAGTTTCATAAATCATGCTATAACTTTATTTAATGAAAAAGAATTATCGTTTCTGTTGGAGCAGAAAATTTCGGATACTCCAATTCTCCACCAACAAGTAATCTTGAACACGTTGAGAAGTCTTGGACACTATCTTCATTTGTCAACAATGAAAGCGGGGGGACCTGCAAGAAAATACTCCGACGCTCAAGTCAGTCGTTGTTCAAAATAATTGCAAGACATTGTAAAGCTATCTAATACTTCCCTTTCCTCTTCCCATGCTGATGGGATTATTGGCCTTTTATAGGCATTCAAGTCTTGGGCTCCAAGTCCCACTTTCCTTCTATTTCTCCATGTTCCACATTCCACATTCCATGAAGTAGCTGATTGTGCTCCTTTATTTTAGCCTCACTCCTCATGTTTAGCATGCTAGTGGCTTGTTTAGTGGATGAGTAATTTTTGGCTCCCACAGTTTCATAAAAATGACAAAAAAAAAAAACTTAAAATTTAATGAAAATGAGACAATTAAAAAATAGTGCCTAGTTTCATAAATCATGCTATTCTTACTTACCCCTTTACTATTATTTCCTAGATTCGCCAGTACTATACTATTTATTGGTCCAATTTCATAAATAATGCCTAGTTTTTTGTCCACTTTCATAAATAGTGTCTAGTTATTGGTCATGTTTAATAAATAGTGCCTAGTTATTGGGTCCAGTTTCATAAATAATGTCTCTTTTTTTGTCCGGTTTCATAAATAATGTCTAGTTATTGGCCCACTTTCATAAAGTCTAGTTTTTGGTCATGTTTCATAAATATTGTCTAGTTCTAACTCTAGTTTCATAAATAGTTTCCACCTATTGGTTTAGTTTTGGAAATAATGCCTAATTTTTGTTTTCATTTCATAAATAGTATCTACTTATTGGTCCAGTTTCATAAATAGTGTCCATTTATTGGTCTAGTTTCATGAATAGTGTCTACTTATTGGTCAAGTTTTATAAATAGAGTTAATTCTTGGTTCAGTTTCATAAAGTTTGAAACTTAGACTCTTTTTGGTCCTGTAAAAGCACCCATTGCTCTGAAAATGATGAACCCATAAGTGACAATTTAGATCAAAATCTTGAGAAGATTATGTTCTCAGTAATTATATTTAAAAAGTTGTTTTCAATTACTAAATTACAATTTCCTAACATATTTTTACGTACCTACAATAATAAATGTAGCTCTCCATCCAATTTCTTGAGCTTGGGTGTCATCTTGGAGAAAATTTTCCTTGTGCCTGTAACACAAATGGTATATCACATGTTAGTATGTAAATGGTGGAAAATTTTATTTTTTATGTTATTAATTTTTTAACACAAGAATCTCACAACCTGTATAGAGACACGTGGTGTATCATCCCGTGTTGCGGGCACATTAAAAAAATTTCTTGTCATCATGACTACTATTGAGAAACAACACCACAAAAATAAAACTGGAGAATGTAATTCAATTTAAAGTTTTTTTCTTATTCTAAGAAAAAAAATCTATTAAATGTGAGAAAAAAGTGTAGTGTGGAAAAGGGGGTTTGGGAGGGGGGAACGCGCCTAGCGCAAGTTGGGTTTTTTATGTCTTTTTTTAAAAAATTCTTTTGTCCTTATCATAGAATTAAGTTAGTGGATGATTTTTTATTAAAATGTAAAGATTTGAAGCCCTGTTCATTAGTTTTCTTTAGAAAATAAGCATGTTAATCAACACCTAATTCAATCATCAACAACCACGTCATATGGTTTACAAAATGCATGAGAAAGGCTTCCTTATACTCCATATTTGTTTCCTATTCTTCTATTCTCTTGCCTGAACTTGAATCCCTTTCAGAATATGAGCAACAGAAAAGTAGCCTATGATTTTTCTCCAATGATTAAAGTATACAATGATGGTTGAGTCGAGAGACTCCAAGCATCTTTTGGAAATTGCTATTACCCTACTTCAAAAAGCATCCATGCCTTCTCATTTCTGGTTTCATGCTTGTGCCATTGCTTCATATCTAATTCATAGGATGCCTACACTTGTGCTTCACATGAAATCTTCTTTTGAGCTTGTGTTTAAGTCTTCACCCAAACTTGATCACTTGAAAGTCTTTGGTTGTGCTTGTTATCCATCCATGAGACCTTATAGGAGCAACAAATTAGATCCCAAAACCATAGAATGCATATTTCTGGGGTATGGTTCACAATACAAGGGTTATATTTGTTTTTCTCTAAGTACTAATAAACTCATTGTGTCTAAACATGTCATATTTGATGAACAAAGCTTTCCCAGTACAAAATTATCATCATCTTCATCTTCTAGTGCTGCATCATTTGCTACACATGTATTTTCACATGTTGTGCATGACATGTCCCAATCTCGATGTCCAAGGGACAGCGGGATGGCCACGTGCTGCCTAACACTTGAGGGTGAGGCAAGCCATTGAATGAATGCATATAATGAGAACATGTGAAACATGCATGTATATTTCGCACGAACTACACAAAGCAATATTCAAATACAAACTACTAAAGTAATAAATAATATTTAACTGCTAATAATGACAAATCTCAATCTACCTAAGCCAATTGGACGGACCACCTCTTTCTTCTTTGTAAATCTCTCGTTTTTCTAACATTTAGATAAGGATAATCACGAGGCAGAAACAAAGGGGATGAGTGCAAAAAGAAAACGAGTTCATGCAAATCAATACTTTTTTTTCTAATTGAGACACGATTACAGAAAAATGGACAAATTATTTTATGGACTAATGTTTAAAATATTAATAACAATAAATACAATGAATTTGTAGCTCAATAGTATTTAAAAACGTTTAATATGCTTGAATTGTATTGAAAAATTAGCTATAAAGTAAACCAGAAAATAATCAGAACCATTTTTACTTGAATATCAGAGTGCGCATACCACAATGAATGAACAAATGGATTACAAAACTAGAAATATTATTGATATCAAACACTACAAAATCGCCGAGACATCTACATAAACTCCAAAAGGCTACATTGTGAATAACTTGTTCTGAAACTAAATTACAAGCTCTATTTATAGAGCAATAAACCTAAGAAACCCTAATGCGTAAATGCCAAAAATACCCTACTACAAAATCAAATCAAATCTCTAATTAATTTCCTAAATAAACCTAATAAATTTCAACATTTTTTTTTTCCAAAAATAAACAGAACCTTTGACTATCTGGGAATTTGGAAGTGTTTAATACACAAAAGGACACTGAGTGCAAGCTGTTTGAAGGCTAAGTGTGACCTCCAGCCAAAAAGTACAGAAACTTAAAAATCTGCTTGGTATCCTATTTAAATTTTTTTATCATTTCTCAAAACATTTCTTAAGAACATTTCTTGAAACAATTTTTTTAAGACTAAAAAAAAAATGATTGGTTTACGATTTAAAAATTTTAAATCTTACGACATAAACTGGACAAAAAAATCTAAAAAAGGGGGTCGCAAGAGAGGGAGAAAGAGGAGAGAGGAGGAAAAAAAGTAAGAGATGATTGAAAGAAAGAGAAAGAAGGGATAGGATTATACAAGATATAGAAAAAGAGGAGTGAGAGAAATAACCGAGAGAATAAAGATATCGAATTGGATGAGAGACGAAAAATGTAAAAAAAAAAAAAGAGGAAAGAGAAAGAAGAAAAGAGAGAGAGATAGATTTGAAGTGGAAGGGGGGGCGGGAGAGAAAAGACATGAGTGAGTTTAAGTTTAAAATTTCATGTTTTATGTTTTTAGAGAATATACTATATTTTTGAGTTAGTCTTGAGATCAATTTTTGAAAATAGTCATACTAAACAGGTTTTTAAGGCCTAAAACTTGAAAATTGTTTTTGAATTTAAAAAGTTGGATTCAAGTGGAGTACCAAACAGACCCTAAGTTAGCGTTTGGTACGCAGACGGGACGAGACAGGACGGGACGAAGGTTCCTATAGCTCCCCATGCCCTCGGATGGAAGTGAGGAGGAAGAAGAAGGAGGCAGAAAAGTTATAATTTTGTGTTCCACGGATGTGGAATGAGTTCGTTCCAGGGGGAGGTGAAACGAAAAATCATCCAAAACTTGTCCCGTGGAACAGCGCGTTCCACTCGTTTTAGGCGCACCAAACGTGGGACGGAACGCCTCGTCCCGTCCCGTCCCGCGTACCAAACGCACCCTAAAAGTCTTATCCAGTTGGAAAAAACGCAGTTTTGCAGAGAATGTTGAACTTAAGTCTATATTATATAGTACAACTCTTGTGTGTTCAATATTTGCCCGTACAAGTCTCCAACCCTTTCCATTAAGAAAAAAACTCCGGTATATATCCCGGTTATATGTAAGAATTTCCCGGCACCTAGAAGCAACAATCTTGTAGACTAGGCACAGTGCATTTACATATAAAATACAAACAACCTGAGAGATGGCTAGTTTCAATCCCTTCTATTTTTTATGCCCGGTTAGTTTGTTGATGGTTAATGCACTAAATGGTTCGGAGAGGGAAGGCAGTGTACGAGCTGATAGCTCTTGTGCTACGTGACGCATTGTGGGTCGCAACTCCGGATGTGCACGAGCGCAGGCCAATGCTAAGGTGACCACAAACGCCACTGCCTCCGCCAATTCAGAAGTTGGAGGCTGTAGCCTTTGGTCTAATACATCTTTTAAAAGCAACTCTGCATCTCCCTCCAATGTTTTTGATGATTCTGATAAGGACTCGAGCATTTCCCCCGGGTGCCTTCCC
Source organism: Malus domestica (assembly GCF_042453785.1). Taxonomy (NCBI): domain Eukaryota; kingdom Viridiplantae; phylum Streptophyta; class Magnoliopsida; order Rosales; family Rosaceae; genus Malus; species Malus domestica. The sequence continues at coordinate 31,154,219 of NC_091665.1, forward strand.
ATCACAATTTCTAGTGCCACCACTCCAAAGCTATACACATCGCTCTTATCTGTGACACGCATAGTAAATGCAAGCTCTGCACATCGAGAAAAAGAAAAATTAACCACCTTAAACATACCTTAGTCACTAAAAAAAAGAGCCAAAAATGAACACATTATAATTTACGTTACCAGGTGCCATGTAGCCATAAGAACCAGCAACGTTGGTCCAATTGGTTGAATCCGAGCTCAAGAGTTTTGCTGTTCCAAAATCTGATAGCCGAGGCTCGAAATCCCACTCGAGCAATACATTGTTGATAGAAACATCCCGGTGCACAACGGGTGGAGAACAATCATTGTGCAAGTAAGAGAGTGCATGAGCTAGTCCTTGCACAATTTTCACCCTTGTACCCCAGTCAAGCTCAGGGCCTCTGTCCGCGTCATACAATGCTTTTCCCAGGCTGCCTCTCTCTAAATACTCATAAACCAAGAACATTGAACTCCTCCTTGAACAGAACCCGAAAAGCCTAATGATGTTCCGGTGCCTGACATGCGTCAAAGTTTTGATTTCGTTCTCAAAACTCTGCCGATTTGTTGCTGGAATGTCGCTAGAGTCGGATATGTTAAGCCTCTTAACTGCAACAATTTGGCCCGATAGCAACTCTGCTTTGTACACCGTTCCGAATCCTCCTTTTCCAATGCAGTACTTCTCATCAAAGTCCTCCGTGGCCTTGACGATTTCCCCAAATGTAAACTTCACTTCTCTTTCCCATATGTTAGACTCAAAGCTTTCAGATTTGGAACTCTTGGTTTCCACATCAAGCGGCTTAGGCTTCTTTCGGAATATGAGAATCAGAGCAATGGCAGCTGCAATCAATAATAAACCACAAACAGGTACAAAGACACCAATCAGAATTTTGTTGGTGTTCGTAGTGGACTTTTTTCCGGAGGAACTGCAGGCAGTTAGTCCCTCTAAAGCTCCACACAAGCCAGGGTTCCAAGCAAAGGCATTTGCAGGTGCCTTTTGGAAAATGCCACTGCTCGGCACTGCACCTGTCAAGTTGTTATAAGAGAAGTCATAGCTATTTAGACTAAGCATGTTGGTAAATGATGATGGGATTGCCCCCGAGAGACGGTTGTTTGAGACATTGAGAACCTCCAACTGTGTGAGCTTGGCCAAGTTTGAAGGTATTTGTCCGGATAGAGAATTGCTACTAAGATCCAATAAGTACCTCAACTCTAAGTTGCCAATCTCAGCCGGGATATTACCTGATAAATTGTTGTGGCTCAAGTTCAAGCTCGTTAATTTGTCGAATGTGCCAGGATCAATTGGTATGTCTCCCATGAAACTGTTATCGGACAAATCAAGAAGCTCAAGCTTACTCAATGTGCCTAGACTCTTAGGGATTGATCCTGTCAAATGGTTCCTGCTAAGATTGAGCGTGAATAGCAAGGTCAGATTTCCTATTCCATTAGGAATCTGCCCACTGAATTCATTAGACTCTAAGCTCAGATAATGCAGTTGAGTCAACTTCGCAAGCTCAGGCGGGATTTGACCCGAAATTTTATTTCTACCCATACGCATATCCGTGATGTTTCTGCATTCTCCCCACTGTGGTGAGAGTGTACCAACAAACTGGTTGTCGGTAAGAGCAATGAATTCAAGACTGGGATGAACACCAAATGCATTTGTAATGTTCCCGGTAAATTGGTTCCCATCAAACCGGACTCTAGACAATGCTGAACAATTCCTCAAGCACTCAGGCAAAGACCCTGTGAGATTGTTATTGTTCACTGTGAAAACTTGCAAACCGAATCCGCTGCACAACTCCGGTGGCAACTCTCCGGAGAAGCTGTTGTTTGAAAAGCTAACATATGCAAGACCAGGACTGTACTTCCCAAAATCGCTCGGAATGCCACCCGATAACTTATTCGTGAAAACAGAAAAACTCTGCAGGTTTGTGAGGAGAGAAATGTTCTTTGGCAACTCTCCCTCCAGTTCGTTCGTGTTGGCATCAAAGGTAGCCAGTGACACCATGTTACCAATCTCCGTGGGGATTGTCCCGATAAGATTGTTGGAGAAAAGTTGCAAGCTTTGAAGATTGGTGAGACTCCACATTGTCATAGGAATTGGCCCGGATAGCTGGTTCCCGGAAAGATCCAAATCCGCGATGTCTTTCAAGTTTCCAATCTCCGATGGAATTGAGGAAGTGAACTTATTTTGGTACAGGTACAGGACACTGAGTTTCGTCAACAGACCAATTTCGGGTGGAATGCTCCCACTGAAGCTATTGTTCTGGAGTTGCAAAGAGACCATTTCAGTCCAATTGGAGAGCAGAGAAGGCGGGATTGGACCGGATAACAAGTTCCCAGATAAACCCAATTCAACAATGTTGGTCAGACCAGACAAGGACAGAGGCAGCTCCCCAGTGAGGAAATTGGAAGCCAATGCCAAGTAAGTGAGATTAGTACAAAAACCAAGCTTGAAAGGGATCGAAGAGTTCAATGAATTGTTTCTAAGATCAAGGTATTGTAGCTCTCTAAGTTGTCCTATGGAAGATGGGATTTCCCCTTCAAGTGAATTGGTAAGCAAATCAATTCTCTGCAGCCGAGAAACCAGCCCAATATCCTCAGGAATCGGACCACTGAACCGGTTCAGAGCCAAATGAAGATGTTTAAGCTTAAGAAAGCCTGCTGGCAATGCTCCTTGGAATTGGTTATTAGTAAGATTGAGATACTCAAGCTTTCCCATATTGGTAAAAGCACTTTCTGGGATTTCACCAGTCAATGAATTTTGAGATAAATCCAGAAAAGTTAAGTTCTTGCAACCAGATACAAATTTATCCGGGAAATTAGAATCCAGATTGTTGAGATAAATATCAAGGTATTGCAAATGGGGCATGCTTGTAAATTTAGACCAGTCAGGGGTTTCTAAATAATTTGCACCCAGAAGCAAAAATTGTACCTTTTGGAGGTTGCTGAGCTGGTAGGGGATTGAACCAGAGAGGCTGCTGTTGAAGAAGCTGAGATAGTCAACGTTGGTCAACAGCCCTATTTCCTCAGGGATTTCTTGGGTGAAAAGGTTGTTTCCCAGGTCCAAAGTTTTGAGCTTTGAGAGGGTTCCAATGGCGGATGGGACGGGCCCACTGAAATTGTTGGCATTGAGGTTGAAATGGGTGAGGTTGGAAAATGGGGTGAAGTTGAACTGGGTTAGGGTTGCTGAGATATTGAGGTTGGAGAGGTCTATCTGGGAAACTGTTTTGGTGATGGGGTTGCAAGAAATGGCTGTCCAGTTGCAGAGGTTTTTGAGGTTTGCGTGTGCCCATGTATCCAGAGAAGGTGGTGGGGGTGAGGAAAAGCTGCTTTTCCAGGCTATAAGTGCTTCTGCTTGTGCTGCTGGTGATGAGGCTGCCTTCAATGGAAGAAGGGAGAGGACGAGGAAGAGAATGTGGAGGAGCAGGAGGAGGAGAAAAGGAGGAGGAAGCTTGGGAAGTGCTTTCATGGTGTTTGACCAATTTGATATTCTTGTTTGATTCCAAGGGTTTTACAGAGGAAGAGTGGGGTCCACTGTGGGAATTAATTATAAAAACAGGAAAAAGATGGGTCAACTTAAAGAGTGATGGTCCTTATTTGCGGTAGATGTGATTGATCACAGGTTTGGTTTGGACAAAGTGCAACTTGGAGTTGTAGGGACTATGAATTTTTTATTGTCTGTTTTTCTGAAAGAGAAGGTTTGAGATTTGACTTTCACAAATTTCAACTCTCACACATTGTTTTTCATTTTTTAATCCTCGAATCGAATGATTAACTTTGTTTGTAAATTAATAAAATGCTGCGGTTTTCTGTAAAGATTCTTGTAATAATGTTTGAATATCCAAAACACGACCAAACTAGCGGTCTACTTACTCTCCCTCATCCTTTACTACTGTATCATCTATCAAAAATTACATCACATAAAAATTTTAACAGATGCGTGTGCACTTATTTCTAACTCTCAAACATTTTTTATTAATTTTTTTCATTTGATTTTTTTTAAATTTATTTGATCGGATAATTAAAAATAAGAAAAATGTGAAAAAAAAGGGTGAATAGCATCATCATTAACAGATTTGTTTATTCTGTGCCATTCATATTCAACGTTGTACTTGTTGCTATGCAAAATTATGGGATATCGTTTTGGAGAATGATTCTCGCTCCTAATCTCTCTCTCTCCTTTCCTCCTCATCTATTTGAACGATTACGGTTAAGCTACGTTAACATCTTATATTGATATTTTTATAAAGACAAAATGACAAAAAGCAAAATGTGAGAGGAGAGGACGAAAACAGGGAGGACATTATCCTACTCCTTTTTGTTTTTGCACTTTGAAGAAGAACTTACATGCAAATACAACAGTATGGTGGTGATCTCATAATTAAGCATGTGATGCTATATTTTTGTATTTTGAAAACGAACTTACGGGCAGAACGATATGGTGGTGATATCCTATCACTCACATGATGTTATATGAAAAAATTAAAATATATAACAGCTCCTGATAAGATGCAAATACTATTAGTATAGTCTAAATTTAAAAGTGAAAGGGAAGGTGTAAATCACCATATCTCAATGCATTAAATTTTAGAATACTAGGCTATTAGTTATTTCTGTAAGTATGTATACATGACAGAAACAAAATTTTATCACACGGATGGCATGAAAAATATGCTCTCAAATATATTATAAAATTTAATCTTAGAAATTGATACCATCCTCAAATTCAAACTTCGTCAATGAAAATAAAATTTGAAATAATCTGTAACGCATCGAAAGCAAGTATTTTTGGTGCTCTAGAGTATACTCTAAGCCAACTTAATATGCACTTTAGATGTATTGACATATCAAATGCTCTAATCATAACACATTGTTCCTATCTCATGTGAGGTCCTTAATTATTTGAAAGGAAAAAAAAAAAACCAAGTGGACGTGAGTTTTTTTCTTTGTTTTTCCTGCTATTTTGGCTTTTATCATACAATAATTTGCAGTGAAAGAAAAATAACTCCTTGCATGCTATATGTAACTTAGTTATTACTTAAAAAGTTAGCAAACTATATAATAAGTTTTTGGAAATTAAAATTACTAAGCTTATAATGAAATTTGTATGAAATATTATTAACTGTATTTTAAATTAAGAAATGGGAGAAATAAATTAACAGTGAACTTGTAAAAAAATATTAATTATAATACTTAATCCTCGAAACTAAGATTGTCCTCAAATTTTAATCTCCTCGATGAAAAACGAAGTATGCAGTGTATAATCTATAATGCATCGTAGCAAGTGTTTTTGGTGCTTTAGAGTCTTGTCTAATCTAATGACAACGTGAAAAAAATAAACCTTTTACTTATAAATGAAAAGAAGAACATTAACATAATATTAAGTGACTTTTCTTTTGATTGTTTAAGAATGGGCGGCTTCTTTATAATGTTTAAGGTTAGGACTTAGGGCACTTGTGTATATTTTAATTTTCAACCGTATGCATACTTGTTTAATGTTGAATACTTGGGCAATAATATATTTTAGAGCGTGGGTTGCGGATCACCCCTTTCCAGTGGAATTTTTATTACCACATATTCTGCATTAGCAAATAAAATTAAAAATGCTTGGCAAAACCAACTAAGAGAAGACAAATGACAATCTGGTAAAACATACTTTATAATTTATAAACAAACACTACTTGGTGATAACATCCTTAATTAACATCACTAGTGGGTGCGTAAATTGCAATCAATCAAAATATAAAGCAACAAGGATGCTTCAACTCCTTTTGTTCCTTTGGATATGCCTGGAAATGTTGGAGATATATATTTGTTTTATTCTTAGGCAATTTAAGGAACATAATAAAGTGGACTGGTAAAAGATCATCAACTGGGTGGTAAGCATTACCATCACATTAGGGTGTTGAACAAAAATATTTCCTAATTTCAAAGATGGACTAGCAATAGAAGACCTCCATAGTATGTGTGCATACATAGATTAACCACATTCAACAGGAGAAGGACATGTGACTATATGCTCAAAATAACAATTTTACCCTGATGTCGTGAGTAGTTCATATAATTACCCTAAGATAATAACACGTAATCGACCTTAAGATAATTGGACTTTTATGCCACTAATGCACCATGGACTATCTAGGCCACCCATAATACATTCTTCCATCAGGCCCATACCGGTTCAATGATGGCAGGGCATCGATTCTTCGGAGTTTCTCCCTGGGTGTCCTGCACACATGCGCTCTTACCAACAGGGACCTTCAGGATTATTAGCTAGTAGGATTGTGGAGACTGACTTGCATCATTAAGGACTACCTAGTATTGACACACCCCGACCCGGAATGTCCACCTGAACCCCGAATCGAGCTGTGTTGGCCGTCACCAGGAGGGTGACGAAGCCATAAAGTGTAGTGATATGAAAAAGTGAGTAAATTTAAACCTAAGTGTACCTAAATGTGAGAGTGCGCTTGTGAGCGCGAAGGAACCCTATTCACACGTGATGCAGAGCATAAGTAAAGTACAATAGGGGTAGGGTAAGAATTATACCATCGTAGGTAATCTTCCGTACTAAAATTTTCCAAGAATCATCGTCGATACAAAAGCTCGGCTACCAGAACCTGGAGGGGCAAAAAACAAGGGTGAGTGGGCCTGAAAATAAACTTTAGTAAAACCTTTTGAAAACATAATAACCCCTCGCTGTAAAACAAGTATAGTTTCCAAAATATACATACTATGTATAGTAAGAAAATACTTACCGTAATCTGCAATATCTCAAGAATCTACTATGGCATCATATCTCGTAAATAAGTGCATGACGTCCACAATCACATAATCTCGCATAAGCAATCATAACATATCGAGTGCTCAAAATCTTTTGTAGCACACAAGTTGGAGTCGCCTAATGCGACCTGTATGACTGAATTGATGCTCATCAATCTATGTTAGCACACAAGTCGGAGTTGCCCAATGTAACCTGTACGACAGGACTAGGTATAATCATAATATACGCTTTAGTGTTACAATCACGTGAAGACTAACACTATTCGCGATCATATACAAGTTGAAGTTTCTAAATGCCACCGTACAATAGGATTGACACCTACTTGGATCCAAGGCGAGCGTGCGGTGCGGATGTGAACATACATGTGAAAGACTGGTTCTGGCCCTGGGCAAGCACTAACACCGGGGTGCAGCAATGATGAACATACTACATAAATATAAGCATGCCATAATGATTCATTAATTCTAGTCAACAAAATACTATTCATAGCTGTAAACTCAATTAAGGCAACAATAATAATACGGATACCTGAGTATCCCGCAGGATGTAGCATAACATCATAATTTCTATCAATGCGCTAAGTCTTATAAATGTCACGCTAATTTAGGCATATTGTAAAAAACTCTTTATGAAATGTATAAATGGAAACTAACACGTATATTTATATACTATATAAAAGAAAAGACCCACTCACAGATCATGTCGTCGAGTCAAACCTGCCTTGTAGCATCAAGAATCCTTGCAATGTGTTTCGTCTAGAAACGAAACCATTTAGGTAAATATAACATACTAAGGTAATTATGTGTTTTCGTACAAAGTACAACTAACAAAGGAATGATCTTAAAATGGTCAAATTTTGAAAAACATACTGCGGATTCGGGTTTAGCATGTCGAGAAACCTAAGGAGGGACCTCGGGTTCCTTCACACGTCGCCACAAGGTGGCTGCCCGAAATGCCACGCGCTGATTTAGGTCGTCTGAAAGTTTGCTGAAAAAGTTGTCGCCGTGGACGGCGGTGGAGCACAGTACCTCCAGCGAAAGTGCATGTGCTCCATGCACTTGCCATAACGCGCTCCCACGCGCAGGCCACTAGTCGGCCGAGGGAACTGGATTTGGGTTCGGGTTGGACTTGGGCTTGGGTTTCCGAGTTAGGCTTTGGTTTAAGCCCAAAAGATTGGGCCGATTCCAATTTAGGTTTTGGCCTAATGGGTTAGATCAAAGGGTCACCGGTTGGGTCGACCTGGTTGGCTCACCAGTGAAAGAAAAAGCCGGAGTCTGGAGTTTTAGCCGGAAAACTTCCCCGGCTCTGATCTAGGGTTAAAACCTAACCAAATTCAAAAATTTAAAAGCCAAAATTAAGATACAAGGATAAGGAACGAGACTATACCAAAATGAGATCGAGTTGACGTCGGAATCGGCCTGCAACTCACTATCATTCATCGAAAAACTGGGGAAAGTTCTCTCGAGTGGTTGCTTCCAAACACCACCAAATTGTCTCAAAAACTACCTAAACTTAGTTCTAAGCACAATCTATGAAGATTTAGAGTTGTTATCTAGCTTACCTTATTGGAAAACTGTGAGAACTCACCAGATTTACTTTTTGCACGGTGAATGTATTGTGCAACGAGGGAGAAAGAAAAAGTGAGAGTTTCTCGTCATTATGGGCTCGTAGATCTCATAGAGGAGGAAATGGTGGTGGTGTGGTGGTCTCCGAATGGAGAAAGGCCGATAAGGTGGTCTCGATAGGTGATCTCGATAAGGGTTTGAGGTATGGGTGAGAGAGAGACAATGAGAGAGAGTGAGAAGTGTTCTAGAGAGGAAGAGAACACGACAGAGAAGAAGAAGGGCACCTAGAAATAGGGAGGTGCCAATTGTCAACCATGTAGAGGTCTAAAGTAGAGAAATATCTCTACTGGTGAAATTACCAAAATGCCCCTATAGTTTTGAAATTCGTAAAACCTTCGTTATAGCTCCAAATTCGATTCTGCCCACACCACACGTTCGTAGCGATGAGTATTACGAGGCTACGCCAAGGGAATGAATTTTACGTGACACGGAAAGATGGTCAACAAAAGTCAACTTGTTTGCTTCGAAGGGCATTTTTCGTAAATCATACTTTAAAATTATTAAAAACAAAAAAAAAAATTAGGGATGGGTTGTCACAAGTATGCTCTGTAGCCTTCTAACCCAGCTGCCTACTTAGGTTTCTTCCCTATAAATAGCCAAGTCATTTAGAGAAAATGAAAATCGCCACTTATTACCAAAAACTCTCTCAAACTCTATTTTGCTCTATACTACTTTATGGACTTAGACATAGGAAGTCCTTTGGCGGACACTCTCCCCTTCTTCAATGTTAAGTACTTGGACAATAATATATTTTAGAGCGTGGGTTGCGGTTCACCCTTTCAAGTGGAATTTTTAGTACCACACATTTTGCACTAGCAAACTAAATTAAACATACTTTAACAAAACCAATTAAGAGAAGACAGATGACAATCTAGTATGCATACATTATAATTTATAAACAAACATTACTTGGTGATAACATCCTTAAGTAACACCACTGATGGGTGCGTCATTGTATTCAATCAGAATATATGGAACAAGGATGCTTCAACTCCTTTTGGCTCTTCGAATATGCTTGGAAATGTTGGATATCTATTTTTTTTTTAATTCCTAGGCAATTTAAGAAACACATTAAGGGTGTATTTACTAATCCGTAATCAAATTGAGATGAGTTGAATTGAAGAGGAATTGGATTGAGGAGGAATTGAAATTAGGTGGAATCAGAATCAGATTTCTGTTGAAGTTGTGTACTAAAATTGTCTGGAATCGGAGTAGGAATGATGTTGAGTCCATATAAGTTGTTTACTAATTCACTTCAATCGGAATGAAAACTCGGTTGATTACTATATTGCCCTTACATAAATAAATTATTTCCATACTAAGTAATTAAATTAAATTCTTAATTAAATTTATATAATAAAATTCATCTATATAAAAATATATAAATAAGTTTTATTTATTTATTAAAAGATGGCAAGAATGATGTTGAATCCATATAAGTTGTTTACTAATTCACTTCAATCGGAATGAAAACTAGGTTGATTACTAAATTTCCCTTACATAAATAAATTATTTTCATACTAATTAATTGAACTAAATTTATATAATAAAATTCATCTATATAAAAATATATAAATAGGTTTTATTTATTTATTAAAAGATGGCATAATAAGTGTTAAATGAAGGGCAATGTTGAGATAATAAGAAACAAGTGAGGGCATAATTGGTAAATAAATTCCATTCCGGATTCCCCAAGTCACAAGGAATTGAAATACCTCCCTTATGTAGGGAGTCCAATTCCTCCAAAATTAGGAGTTGGATTCCTTAATGCGTGTAGACCCCACATGTATTTTGATTTTCCAAGATTACATAAACAAAGGTGTATTCCATAATCGGAATCCAATTCCATAAATTGATTCCGATTACGGGTATGTAAACGTGTCATAAAGTGGAGCGGAACGCATTAGAGTGGACGACGGCAGCAATAGATAATCAATTAAGTGGTGAATAATCTATCAAGTGACGAATAAAAATATTTTCTAATATTAAAGAAAGCATTTTTGCTCATTACTTTAAACGTTGGTGTATGCTCATCATACACTTAATCATCTATCACGTGTTTTTTCACTTAATCTTAGTTATTTTTTTTTTAAATTGAAAAAGTAACATTCAATGTGAAAATTAATTGTACTTAGGTAAAAGTACACACGACAAATGATTAGCTGTTTGGTGAGCATACACCATAGTTATAGTGGTGAGCAAAAATGCACCCAATATCAAAGGTTTACTGCTAACAGAAGAGCTCCATGGTATGTGTAGAGACATAAGTTTACCACATTTAATAGGAGAATGACACGTCAATGTGACGGTTGTACCCTTGCCATTGTGATTGGACTACATAATTACACTGCAGGATTAAGATGTAGTTTATCCTAAGGTAATTGGGGCTTTATGCCACTAACGCATCATGGGGCTCTCCGGGCCCCCTAGGTGTGGGCATGGGCTCATCAGGCTGCCTATAATGCATTCTTCCATCAGGGCTATTCCTAGTTTAATGATGGTAGGGCACCTACTCTTCGGAGTCTTTCCTTGGGTGTCCAGCACACCTGCGATTTTACCAACAGGGACCTTAAGGGTTACTAGCTGACAGGATTCTGGAGACTGACCTGCACCATCAAGACTGCTTAGTATGTTTTATAGCCTCCCCTCCCAGTTGCCTACTAGGGTTTCTTCCTTATATATAGCCAAGTCATTTAAAGAAAATGGTAATCACCATTTACTACTCAGAACTCTCTCAAGTTCAATTGTTCTCTCTATTGCTTTTTTGACTTAGGCATTGGAGGCCGTTTGGAAGACAGCCTCGCCCCTTCTCAGGATGTTCATCATTTTAGTTGTGTACAAAATTTTCATCCACAATATGTGAGAGTATCTTCAATAGACTAACCAAAATATTTGGTTGAAACTTTCTTGTAGGCCCTTTGGCGAACAACCTCCCCCTTTTTTAGGGCGTTCATCAATTAGGCTAACGGTGTTTGTTCTCTTACAGGTGGAATTTCACATATACGAGCTACACTGAGGGCTGGTGTAGGAGAAGATTGAGATGAATTTCTACGAACAAAAAGTAAAGAAAAGGAAGTGTTATAAATTGACAAGAAAGGATGCATGAGAGAAAAACTCCATCAAATATCAAATATGACGTTAAAAGAGGAAGAATAACATTTTGTTGGATTTTTTGGGTTGCTTAGGGTATCAATGAAAGGTGGAGTTGATGAGCACTTTGATGTTTAATAGGTCACGCTCATGCATCATATTAATCCATACCTATGTATCTGCTAGTGCACTTATCTCATGTTCATGCATTACAACTATGTAGTCTTTATTTTGCATTTATATGCATCACCTAGCTATATAAGGATGGCTTGTACCCTTAATTTTGACTTTCGAATAATCAATCTACAGAATATCTAAATTTCTCTCGTTGGGAGTGCTAATGTCCTTGCGTTATGCGTCAGTTGCATTGGAAAAATTGAAGATTGAAGATGCTTTGCTGTGCTGCTAGTCCTCTTCTTATAGGGGTTCAATACACTAGAGATGACCAAACTTGGACAAAAGTTATAAGTGGGTTTGTTGAAAGTGAATAGAGAAAGAAGATACTTTGCATGAGTGCCTAAATAATTGGACTACTTTCCATATTGTCAATTGGTTTTATAGTGGAACTACAACTTTTTTTTAAGGCTAGTAAGAAAAATGACAAGTCCAATCCAAGTGATATTTTCTTGTAAAGAAATCTGTTACTTTTTCTGTGTGACTTAGGTGTTCATGTAAATCTTCACCCCCTACCTTATATATAGTTTTAATCCTAGTCTTACCATCCCACTCCTACTCAATTCAAGATGCTTTTTTTTTCTTTCTGATTACACATTAATAAATAATGTCATTAACCAATTGTAATTGCAAGTGGTCAATTGTGTTAATGGTTAAGATCTTCTTATTCAACCCACTACGTTTCAGATTCAAACATTTTCCTTTCTTTTAGTGTAGAATATGTAGTGTAGAATATGGTTTGTTATAAAAAAATCCAATTAAAAGAAACTTTAATTCAGATGGCATCACTGGTGGTTTTGATATATACTTGCAATGCAGCATGCACCACTTAAAGGCATGCAAAGAGAAAATAGAATGGGTTGACCTCATGACCTGAGTCGTTCATGGCGGCCTGTCTCTCTCTTTCGTACTTATTCCAAGATCGATGTACAAGATTTCAACGTCGAAATTAACATCTTTCTATCTTTTCTTGATAACTAGTCGAAATTTAAAATTTTTTCGTCGTTTGATGTTTCTGGTAGGTAAAAAGGTTGACTGCGAGAGGTGGAGGCATCTTTTCAGTTTCACTCTTCAGTTTTATTTTCATATTTCTTTTCAACCCTTTTTGGACAATTTTTCTCTTCACTGTCTTGGAAAGTTCTAACATTCCTCCATGCATGCCCTTTGCCATTTGGAAATTTTTTTTGTTCTTTTCTTTCTGGAAAACACTTCTATAAGAATTCTTCAATAACTTCACAAACTAAAATGTTTTATTTTTCTTCATAAGGAGATATTTATAGGAACAAAACTCGAATGTTTTATTTTTCTTCACAAAGAGATACTTATAAGAACCAAACGAAGCAATAATAAGAAATAAATTAAATCAAATCTTTGCCCAAAAGGGAAATCTAACCAAACCAAATCAAATCAAATTTTTAAAATACTTTCCTTTATATTTCTATCATCAAATTCATAACATAGAAATTTTAATCTAATCCTGTTGGATACAATCCTGAATGTTAGTCTTAATATCTATTTTACGTGCATTGATCAACATTCACACTTGTTCTTAATGATGGTTGTAATTTGGTTTTTATTTTTACACTAGAGCTAGAAGACTCCGCTTCATGTTGATTATATATTCTTATAAATGAACTATTAAGATTTATGCCTTAAAAATGACTCTTTTAGTGTGATATCTTGCTTTACTTCTAGTTCAATTTCTCCTCCTTGGTCACTCCAAGCTCGTGGGAAAAATTGTAATTTGTGGTTGCCGAACATAGTTTTCTGTTTTTTCTCATACATTTCGAAAATGGAATACAATTGCTGACAAATTAGCCAATTTAGGGTTTCTCTTGTCTTCACTTGTTTGGCATATTGCTCCTCCTACATAGATTCTTCCTTTTCTGCATTTAGATTTGTTGGGCTTGCCAACCTACAAGTTTGTCAGCCATTCATAATGTGTGAATTTCTTTTTCACCTAACCCTTTTGGACATGCCTTTTATCTAAAGGGATCCCCAATTTTTGATAGAATTGGGGACTAGTTGTGGGGTTCACTTTACATCGAATTTCAACGATCTAAACCGTCTATCTTTCAAGTTGCACTTCATAGATCATCTTTGCAAAATATTAGACAAATCGAAATTGTTTGATGCAGTTCAAAGAAATTGACGAACACTATATTCTAATATATTGTAAAAAACATTAAAATTTCATCAGGACAATCAAATTGGAAATAGTTTCGAATTCAATTGAGTTTTTGCAAAGATGATCTATGAATGAAAACTTGAAAACTAAACGGTTCCGATCATTAAAGTTTAATGTAGAATAGGCCCCATAACTAGTCCCTATTTTTATAAGGAATATGTCATTTTGGATATTTTTTGTTTGTTTGTTTTTGTTTTGTAACTTGTCTTGCAAGTTCTTACCTTTTAGGTTTTACTAGCAATGGTGCCCCGATTGATGTTGCAGGCATGAAACAAAACATGTTCAAATGCATTCTTAAGCAGTATCAATTTGAATGCAATTTACAAAGCATAGGTTGCATCATACCTTGTACTTTGTCCAAGGTGGAATTATTTTGTGATAAGGTACTGGAACAAAGTTTAGACCTGTTATACAACAATATTTCAATCAAATGAACGAATGTAGAAATGTTGAAACAAATTAGTAACATAAACTGTGCATGAACATGTTAGTCTATGTTCATTTTTTTTATATAATTGTTTTTGTGTTTTTATATAGGTTCAAATTTTTTTGCTAAACACGGATTACATAATGTTTGTTAAGATTATCTAGATCATGAGGAGTGGCAGCGTACCTTGTAATTTTTGCAAGGTTGAGATGTAGAATATCAATAGCGATGTAAAACTGTTGTAACGCATTTGAAAAATTATAGCGAAAGGTGTAATTGTAATCCGTTTGTGGAAAGACAGGGGATGGTACTATGAGGAGGCGCTGAGAGAGATTGGATGGAATGGAGTTGTGGAGGTGATAGAAGCAAAGCGGGAGGATCATGTTTACCATTTGTCCGATCCTATCTGTGAGAATGCCGTGTGTTGAAAAACGGCCACTAGATCTTGTTCTTTAATGTAACCAACGACAATAGACTAAACTAGCAAATATAGAAAAACTTATAAACACATAAGAATTATACTGGTTCGGCAGAACTTTTGCCTACGTCCAGTTGTGATTTCTCTAGGTAGAGAAATCACCGCTCCTTTGACTAATAATAGAGATTACAGAACTTTTGCAAGCCCTAGAACTAATCTCTTTCACTTGTCTCGGCTGTCATAGTTTTCTCTCTAAAAAATTAAGCATTGCCACACCCTATTTATATGCATAGGGTAGGCTTACATGTCCCAAGGCTGATGAATTCCTATTTCTAAGTGGACTAGGAAATTACACTTATCCATATCCAAATAGACTTCTAGAAATCCAAACCGAAATTGAATAAGGAAAACTGAAATTCTTTCCTAATCCATCTAGGACAAGAATTGGTTACCTCTAATTTTCCTAAAACAATCCTAAACCAATTAGGACATATTCACGAGCCAAAATCCTAACACTGTGGCCATGCAGAAAAAGATAATCTCGTTCTTGAACTAGTGTTTGTGGTTTTTCCTTTGTTGTAATCCGTTTTATGACTTGTACTGCAACCTACTAAATTTCTATGTTTATGAGCTTTATGTATGTTTTTTTTAACAATATTTCTCATAATCTCGATTAATTTTTCGGTTACCATTGAAAGATCATCCATGAAAAAATTCACTGAAAGCAAAACCGTTTAGTTATCTAATTGTCCATGACAATTAAATAGACAAGACAGATCTATCAATACTGTATATACAAATTTATGTTTAAATATTAAATTTGAACATATGAAATTTGGTGAAAATTGTAACATTCGTTGATTATTTACAGAATGGTGTGTAGGATCCTTATAAACTGGACGCAATGAGAATGCAACAATATAAATCCTAGAAAATAAACAGTGTTTTGGAGTGGATTTCACTTTATTTACACAATTGCCACCAACCCATCGGTGCCATACAGATTGGAAATTTCTTTCCCACTTTTTCTCTCCCGACTCTCTCACTGCCATTTTCTCTCACGCCCGCTCACCATCTCACTCCGGGCAATACATGCATGAACTCGATGAGAAGGCACCATCTCTTATCTGCAAAGCGAAGAAGAACTCAGCAGATTGTATGTCACTCCTCCCCAATATTTTCTGTATGTTTTCTTCAATTATTTGTTTTTGGGTTTGTTTCTTTCCAGAAATAAGAAGAAAGAAACAGGAATAATATAATATTGGACAGTTAATTATTTATCTTGGAGTGTTATATTTATTCAAGGCATCCAAGAGAATTAGGTACTTAATTGATTGATTACCTGATTGAATTTCTTTGATTTCTCCGAAAGAATTTGTTTTTTTTTTCCTGGGGCTTTGGATGTTTTCTTGAATTTTACCACTTTGGTCGTGGCTTCCACTCAAATTTTCATTTAATTTAATTTTTTGGGTAGAAAAATGACCAAAAGCAGCTTCAAGCAAGCACATGAGTTTGGTAAGCTTTGGTGTTCATGTGCTGAATTTGTTTATGCTTTGTGTATAGTCTACTCAATTTATATCAGTTTCAGAATTTATAATTGTGATGTTTATATGTCTACGGAGTCAGTTGCATAATTGTGCGGCATCTTTTATATGCAAAGAAGAGACGTGCTGAGTCTCACTCCGGCATTCAGCCCTCAGTTCCTCTCATGATCTCTCACACCCTCTCTTTAATTTCAGAACAATATGAAGCAGCTCGAGCTCTCTGTGCATTGAATCAATGGCAGTCATTTAGAGGTGATTTTTCTTTGCCTTTTTGTTGGGTTAGTGGATTATTAGCTTAATTTGGGTAGTGAAGGTTCCGTTTTGGCTTAATTTCGATTTTCAACTCTAATAAAATATTGGGTTTTAGGGATTTCTTCTTAGTGATCATCTTCATATTCGATTGGTGATTTGGCGTGTGGATTGTCTACTTCTTTGATGAAAACGCTCACCGTTGGGACTAATATAGGTTTCTCATATTTTCTTGCACCATTTGTGTGGGATTTAATTTTCCTTTTCTGGGTTTTCTTATACTCAAGGTACAATTTACATTCTGGAATTCATGATTCAATTGGAAACCACAATGACATATCAACGTGTGTTGGATATTCATACGAAACAAGTAAGCTCTTATTTACCATTCCGCTTTCATTGACATTGGATTCTGATTTACCTTCTAAATGCAGATTTTGAACTTTACACAAGTTGTAGTTTTGTCTTTTCAAATTTCAGCAGATATTAGGAAAAACATAAACATAAAACCAATTGTTCGTTAGGAAATATATCTAGCACGGATATGAGTAATGTTTTTTCAGTTTCAATTTCCATTAAATTAAAGATTTTATGCATAATATTTCATAAAGTTCAGAATTGCTAACCGCAGTATATGATCGTTATAGTGGAAACCAGTGAACTTATAGGCTTAATGGGCTTACAATAAGCTAATAGTGCTATATTTTCCCTCGCCCTATATGTAGTTTAATATAATTGAACAAGTCCAAAGAGAATGATCAGAATGAAGGTTCGTATTAGATCCGATGTGCTTCCTCTTTCTATGCATTTTGGTTCAAATTAGGGTTTTAGGTCGAAACCCGAAACAAAAAGAGAATAAAATTTGAAGGATCTTCGGATTTTGTGTTTGGATGAGATGAAAAGATGAGAAATTTGTTAAGAAAAGTTGGTTGTGGTGAAATTTCATTCTTTAAAATCCATCAGATTATGCTTAAATTGTTAAATGTAGTTGTTATTGTTAGCTAATTCATATTTTTAGTCTTAAATTAAATTTATTGTTTCCCTTGCTTGCTTATACTTGCAACTACCTATCCTGGAAGTTTCAATAACAGCATCGCTGGCCAGCAGGATTTGAAACCTTTACCTTGAACCATTTCTTATCATAATTCATGGGTTGCTAGCGCAAATATAGTGCAATCTAATGTTTTGATGCATACTTGATTTGGTCTCAAATGCGATATGTTGTAATTCTTTCTAATTTCATTGTTTACCTATCTTTGTGTGGATCAGGCAGTACTAGAAACAGTTGCAAGAGTAAAGTCGAAGAAAAATTAGACGAAAGATGAAAAGTACATGCTTCTAACTTAAATTCAGTACAGTTTTTCATATATTCTCTGACAATGCCTTCATAATATCAAATTTTAAATCAAAATATCCAGTGCTGCAACTAGACTTGATGTAAACTTACTGGCTCATTACAGTTTTGTTAAGTTCATTTGTCTTCTCCTAACAAAAAATGCTGATTTTGAACTCATCTACTGGTTTCATTCTAGATTAATATCAGATTTAGTGGTCGTTATTGTATCTGCAACCTGTGGTGGCATTGCCTTTGCTTGCGCTGGACAACCGACCTGATACATACATTCATAAGTACATACGCGTGTACATATATTTCCAAACTTATTGAACTTATAGAGAAAACTTAATGCTATGATCTTACTGAATGTTCATATTCTGCTTCCTTCATACCAAAACTTGACATGTTATTAGTGAATATTTGCTAGCTGGATCCATTATGGACCTTGGAGGTTTCAACTTCGTCAGTGAAATGGTTCAAATATGTTTTACCCTGCACTTTTATTATCCAAGAAGAAATTCTTCAAATCCAAAAGTGTGCGTATATATATTCAGGGTATGGTTGCTTCCTCCTCCAAAACCAAAAGTGTACTTATATATATAAGCAACAGGAAGAATTGCTCAGATACCTGTAAGTGAGGCTTTTTTAGGTTGTATTATAAATGCATTGGCTAAACCTATTGATGGTTGGGGTGAATTGCCACATATGAAATTGAGCACAATTTTGCATAGCCCACTTGTTTCTCGAGAAGAGATGAGAAACATGCTCAATTTTCATGCCTTTGATGTTTTGGTTCTTTCTGAACCTAGAATTAGTGTATCCAAAGCTTTGGACGTTGTCAAGACTTTGGGCTTTTCTGGTAGCTTCATAGTTGATGCAGTGGGTTTTTCTGGGGGTTTTTACACTACTAATTTGTTAGTACTAGGGAAATAGTTGATTTTTCTACGTGTATATATATATATATATATATATATATATATATATATATATATATATGGGTTCGATTACAAAATTCTGTAGATTGAAAATGATACTTTATGTTGTCATTTACTTGGTACAAGAAGATGTTTTATTTTGAAAATGAAGGGTGCACCATACTTGGAACAAAATTCTTCAGACTGTTGGGGTGTGCCTATGGATGCTAACTTGGTTCTTAGAGACTGTTTTGCATTGCTTCTTTTGTTACTACGTTATATGATATGGAGGACATAATTTTTTTATTTATCATTTTGAAGGTTTTCTGGACCCCTGATTTTTGAACGTGCAAGTCATCAAGAGAAAATCCAGAATGTAAGCTCGGCTCAAGAAGGTTTATATTTTTGCAAGTCCATTTTTCTTTTGCTAATGTCAATTATTTGTCTCTCAAAGGGAAAGATACCTGACATATGACGTTTCTTTCAATCGTTTTGCCTTTTTTGTTTACTGAGAAACTTATGAAATTAGGAGGAAGGTTATGTTCTTCTATGTCGTTAGTCTATGGCAAGTGAATTGGGATCGGTCTTGAAGAGCTCTGCATGTTTACCGTTTCCTAGGTACGGTGTTCATCAATCTCAACTTTTAATTTATTTCTCATTTTTTATTTATTTTTTATTTTTTATAGTTTTGGGTTTGTAAAAACCCTCCATTGAATCGGGTGCTGGTATGGTCCCTTACAGGAGAAAAAAGTTTTATTGTTTTCCTTAAAATTTTAGTTTTTGTTAATTTTTTTTTTCCACAAAGGAACTTAGGTGGTAGCTGTATTACTAATTAGCTACAGAAGTTATATATTCTTATGAGTATGGTATGGATGCAGGTTTGCTATGTTGCTTTTTGGGATGAAATTACTTTAAATACAGAGGAAAAATTGATTGATATTGGGTTTTACGCAGAAATCTAAACACTTTGTTGCTGAAGGCGCTACGAGGTATGCAGACTGTTGGGAGATTTGGACATTATATTCTCTATCTGCTGCTATTTTATTACTTTTTTTTTTCTTGGAATTACAGTACAAGTATATAAATGTATGAACACTTTGGGTCGTAGATGTGGTGAGCTATACACGAATCATTTGAGATGCAGGGCTATTATAATCAAATTAGATGTGGCGAGCCATACACGAATCATTTGAGATGCAGGGCTATTATAATTGAATTAGATGTGGTGAGCCATACACGAATCATTCAAAATTTCTGGACTTTTTTGTTTTTATATATGCCGTTTGGCTATAAAATTTGTGATTACATGCCCAGATAAAATTTCACATCGAGATTTCAAACATTGTACTGCATCATGGATAAGAACAAAAATTGACCTTCTAAAACATATGTAAAGTTATAGTTTCCGGATACAAACTGTCCAGGTAAATAAAATCTTTTACTGTCAAGTCTTAGTAATTCTAGTATAACTAAGTAATGTCTTTTTCTGGTTTTGTCTGCCATGTGTGTTATGATGTGTTCTAGCTAATGGACTATCTAAAAATGTTATGGTTTTCATAGCGGTATTTACGCAGTCTTTCTCTCTCAACTGGGTTTTCTCTGTCGTTGGCCCAATTCATTCTGCAGCAGATTGTTCGACAAGTTGGTAGGGCAAATTGTACTTTGCTCTGCATATGAGCAATGTCTAAGTTTTACCTATTTTGATAATGCTTGGTTTGTACTTCTTGATTTTTAATTTGGTTTTTGTGTATTGAGTTGGATAGACAGTTCATAGGTTTTGTTCCATATTTATTCGGAGAAGAAAAATACAAAGAGGACAACACAATAACCCTAGCACGATTATGTATGGATTGAATTAAATCTATTAAAGAATTATATTTTGGGTGTGTTGTTAGGAAGAAACATCTACACTCCAAATCTTTATGAATTTGACTCCTTATAAAATAGGTTAATTGTATGCGTTACTTCTTTTAGCACTAAATCTTTTGTTAAATTTCATTTTTGTTTAGTTTTTGACTTTCCTTTGGGAGGACTTTTAATTAAGCATGCATCTTTGGTGTAATACAATTATATTCTTGAGGTTTGGATTTTTTACTCTTACTTTTCTGCCCATTATGATCTAACGGAAGACGTGGCATAGAATCGAGCACAATGGCGTTCTAGGCTTCATACAGTTGACCCCACTTAGTGGGAAATGCTTTGTTGTTGTTGTTGTACTTTTATGTCCATTATATGTTTGAGCATCTATCTTTTGGCTTATTATCAATGAAAAATTATTATACGAGGATTTTGACTATTGACTTATCAATGGTATATTTATTAGAAAACTAGATTAACATCCTTTCACAAAATTCAATTTTAAAAAAAACCGAGTGTAAGATCTAATATTTAATTTTGATCCTTTGACTTTATATTCAACTCAGCAACTTTCCATATAGGAGTTAAATAGTCAATTAATTAAAAGAATTATTTTTGTTTGTTCCTAAATCGCCCTTTTCCTATGATTTAGCTAATAAATATTGACTATTAGGCCTTTGAGCTTTCATGTTTATTTTGAAATCAATAAAAACAAATATTTTTACTAAATGTCTATACGGGTTGCACAATCAGGTCTCATTTATGAAGAGGAACATGTCCAACTCACATACACACTTCTCCTTTATATTATCTCTTATCTCTCTCAATTGTATATTCTCATGATTCGTATGTTTCTTGCATTATGGAAAAGCTAAGGCTAGCAAATCTATTTTTTACTTATGAATTGTGTTTATTCGTGTATGATAATTTTTTGTCTATGGAGATTGACAAGTACGTATTTTTAAATCTATGATTTGTGTACTGATATGAAGATACATGGAGTAAAGTTTGCATACCGAAATTACGTACCTATGTTTATGCCCTTATACTTCCGTACCTATGTCTATGCATTTATACTTCCGTACCTATGTTTATGCCCTTATATTCTGTACCTATGCCTATGCACTTATACTTCCGTACCTATGCCTATGCACTTATACGCTTATACTTCCGTACCTACGCCTATGCACTTATACTTCCGTACCTATGCCTTTGCACTTATACTTCCGTACCCATGTATAGCACTTTGTTAATGTACTTAAAAATTTTTATGGGTGTTCTTCTTTTTTCTTATGGAGATGGGAATTGTGTTAGTGATGATGTTTTGCTTTTCTTTTTTAATGTATTTTTGTCATATCTTTCACTATTATGTTCACAATTAATCAATATAAAAAATTTCATTTATTTTCTTGCACCTATTAGTACTTTCCAAAAATTTTAAAATTTTAGAATTTTGATTTAAGTGTATAAATGGGAGATTTGAGTGTGAAAGTCAATTTCCAATTTTTAGCCTTAATTATTAATTGAATATGTGGATGGCAAGTTTGTAAATAGTATATGTGATAAAGGCAATTAAATATGACATGGCGTTAAGATTTTAAAATAGGGACTTAAATTGGATAGAGAAAACCATGCAGGTTATAATCTAAAAGTAATCTTATTTAGGTCCTAAAATCTAAAAGCCCCTATATTTATTAAGGTTAGTTTAAGAGAGAATAAAAGATTTGTTTTCACAGATGAAATTAATCAAATGTCCCAGGCTCTACAGTTCAATTCTCTCGGTATGCACTATGGACATTATTCAAGAAATTGATGGTTGTTTTAGCATAGTGAGATTGCTGTTGTGTTGTACGGTTGAAGGATTATGCCTTTAGTTTTCTCTTTCATCAGTTCAATGCTAGAAATTGCAGTTATCTTGACACTATATGCTGCGAGTATCTTGACACACTATAATAGGTCTTCTTTTTGGCAAGTTTGTGTTTCTTATTCGCATTCATGATTCTGTAATCATTTACATTTGCTTTTACATGATATCTCATAAATTGGATGTGAATATATTTATTGTATTTTAACCTTTTTAGCCAAGCAAATGATTTGATTGATAACTTAAAGTCGATTTCTTTTTCTTTATGTCTACATATTACAGGGGCAACGAGGATGGGGGTTGAAGTCGAACGCTTGCATGGGACAGATTCCAAGATTATTCAGTAAGTCACTGATTTAAGTCAGATTAAACTGCCTTCATTTCTTTTTGTGTCCATGGTCTAATTTTACTTGGATGATTTAATTCTATGGGATGATTTATACTGCGTTTTTTTTCCATTTTGTATTTTAAATACGTTTAAGGTTGACGGAGTCAGCGATGGAATTCTGGATGCCGAAAAGAAGAAGCCTAGTATTGTTTCTTCTTTCTTTTTGAGTGAGCATCTCTTTCTTTTCTTCTAATTTTGCTTCTTTCTTTTTGTTGTCGAATGTTTCAAAATTTCAACTCACAAGTTCGTGTACATTGTTGAGGAGTGTATTTTGCCATTACTAGGCCATTATTCTGTCTTTTCAGTAATTGTTTCTTTATTTTTTTTCGTATTATTTCTTGCAAAACCTAATCATCATAGCAAAGCTTTTTCAAACAAATTTTTTTAAATGTGTTGTGAAATGAATGATGCAATAAAAAAATACAATGCGAGTATCTTTGCACACTATAATTGGTTTTCTTTTTGCCAAGTTTGTGTTTCTCATTCGCATTCATGATTCCATTATCATTTACATTTGCTTCTGCATGATTTCTCATAAATTGGATATCATTGTATTTTAACTATTTTAGCAAAGCAAATGATTTCATTGAACAACAGATGCATCAATTACATGCTGCAAGTGTACAATGGCGAAGGCATTACGGTGCCTTCAAATGATCGCTTTTTTTTTTTTTTTTGGTTTTTGACAGATTACATTAAATTTTATTATTGTTTATATGATGAAGTTCTCGATTAAGAGCAGCTGCACCTGCATTTTTGTTCAAGACTAGCAACTGTAATAGTACAATGTGGCAGATTCTCTTATTTATGTCTGGATGCGAACGGTTTTTTGTATCATATAGGAAAGATGAAAAGAAAATATGAGATGATATTGAAGAAAGCCTTGCAAAGTGTATGCCTGCTTAATTTAGATACCACAACTTCGGTTATTGTTTAGGTGAGGTGTTCTGTTTGTGTGAAAATCTTTGAGTCTCAAATATTTTAAGCATTGTGTCATCAACTTGAGATGGTTGTAAAGCAGTGCATGTAGCGTTGAAGTCATTTACTTAACATGCGTATTTGTTTCATTCGAACTGAAGTCATTTACTTAACATGCGTATTTGTTTCATTCGAACTAAACTTGCAGTGTCCATATTTATGCCAAGGATAAGTCTAAGACCCTTGAAGCCTCATTACTCTTTGTTAGGATTTCTGTTACAAAATTAGGGAGGGATCCTGTCCATTTATGCTTCTATTTAGTAAGATTGGGGCGGTAAAGATTTCTAGGGTGTTTTTTGGGTTGTTTTCGAACTGCATTCATTTCTTGCAAGACGACATTAAGAGGCATTTTTTCAGTCACACATTATGGCAGCACTTCGTTTTGATTTGTAGACAAACTATATGCTTGATTACTTGAAACTATGAGTACAATATTGAGGACACAATACGATCTGCAAATGAATGTTTCTTATAGCATGCATATCCATGCATAGCAAGCAAAGTATTACTTCATTGGTTCTTACGTATTGTACCATCATGTCAGTTACTTTGTGTAGAAATTATTCATGCATGTTCCGAGTCCCGACAAATACATTCAATCTCCGCAGCAAAGTACGGGCACATTTTCTAGTGGTCCCTAACTACAGCTATGTAAATCGTTGATAGAGAGATAATTACAATCACAATATCAATTACGACAAATAGGAAAATCAAACCAAAAAAGAAAGTATCTCGACAGAACACTTGTGTGTAATTGGTTATTTATGCAAGTACGAATTCCACATTACTAAACACAATTTGCAACACTCTGTAGTAATCAGGATGGTGCAGATATCAATTACATGTTTATGAAGTTTGTTGTAAACATCAAGAAAAAAAATTAAAAAAAATAAAATTCCACAACTTCACCTTATTTGATAGATTGCTTGTAGCAAGAATTCTAATGTGAAGTTGGAGCTGCATGTTCTCTATTTTCTTCTAGTTTTGAAGGGCCGATAGCTTGTTGATGGTAAGCATACCAAATGGCTCAGGAAGACAAGAAAGACTGAGCTGATAAATTCTGCGACACAAAATGCATTGTCGGACGCAACCCAGGACGCGTCCGTATACAAGCCAATGCTATATTCATTACAAGCACCACTGCCTTTGCCAATTCATTGGCTGGAGGCTCTAGTCGTTGATCTAACACATCTTTCAGAAGCAAGTCTGCATTTCCTTTCATTGACGTTGATGATTCTGATAGTTGGGATTCTAGGATATCCCCAGGGTGCCTTCCATCATGACTTCTAGTGCCACCACTCCGAAGCTATAAACATCACACTTGTCCGTCACCTGCATAATATATGCAAGCTCTGCGTTTAAAGAGAACAAAATATGTCAACTCTACAAAAGATAGTACAAAGTTGCACAACATTAAAAATTTTACATTACCTGGGGCCATGTATCCTAGTGAACCAACAATGTTGGTCCAGTTGGATGAATCAATACTCAACAGTCTTGCTGTTCCAAAATCTGAGAGTCGGGGCTCGAAATCTTGCTCGAGCAATACATTATTGACAGTTACATCACGATGCACAATTGGTGGTGAGCAGTCATGGTGCAGGTAAGAAAGCGCACGAGCAAGTCCTTGCACAATTTTTACCCTTGATGGCCAGCCAAGTTCAGTAACCCCTTCTACCCCATACAATGCTTTTCCGAGGCTGCCTCTCTCTAAGTATTCATAAAGCAAGAATATGCAACCCTTCCTTGTAGAGAAGCCATATAGCCTTATGACGTTTCGATGTCGGATAGTTGTCAAAGTTCGGATTTCATTCTGAAAACTTTGAAGATTGATCGCTGGAACGTCATTAGAGTCGTCCGTGTTAAGCCTCTTAACTGCAATAACTTGGCCTGATTGGAGCTCTGCCTTGTAAACCTTTCCAAAACCTCCTTCGCCAATGCAATATTTCTCATGAAAGTCATCTACAGCCTTCACAACTTCTGCAAACGTAAATTTTACTTCCTCTTGCAATATCATTGCTTCAAAACTCTCGAAGTTTTGAGAAGTTTTGATTACCTGAGGCCGGATCGTGGACCTCTTACGAAACATAAGAAACAGAGCAGCAATGGAAATTGCACCTACTGTGAAACCCATAAAGGAATAAAGGAAAACAGATACCATATTCTTCTGAGCACTTTTGGAATTTGTACTGGAGGACTTACATTCAGTTGGTCCCTCTGCACTCCACAAGCCATGGTTACCAACAAACGCACTTGTTGGCACCTTATTGAAAATGCCACAAGTTGGGAATGGCCCTGTTAAGTTGTTATACGAAAAGTCATACATACTTATATTTAGAGTCAACAGGTCAGCTAATGCTGATTGAATTTCGCCTGAGAGATGATTGTGTGAGGCATTGAAAACGTCTAATTCTGCGAGCATGCGCAATTCTGATGGTATTGCACCCGATAGTGAATTGCTGCTGAGATTCAAGAAGTACAAACCTGTTAAACCTACGGCAAGAAACAGAAAAATTGGTATTACCCCTGTCAAATTGTTATTAGACAATGAAAGAAGCTTGAGGTCCAACATACCTGAAATTCGTGGGATCACTCCTGTGAAGTTGTTAGCGGACAAATCCAGTCTCTGAAGGCGAGATAAATTGCCTAGACTCTGAGGAATCTCTCCTGTCAAGTGGTTATTGGACAAATAGAGTTGCTGAAGCTGAGTCAATTTGCCTAGACTCTGAGGAATCTCTCCTGTCAAGTGGTTATCGGACAAATAGAGTTGCTGAAGCTGAGTCAATTTGCCTAGACTCTGAGGAATCTCTCCTGTCAAGTGGTTATCGGACAAATAGAGTTGCTGAAGCTGAGTCAATTTGCCTAGACTCTGAGGAATCTCTCCTGTCAAGTGGTTATCAGACAAATAGAGTTGCTGAAGCTGAGTCAATTTGCCTAGACTCTGTGGAATCTCTCCTGTCAAGTGGTTATCGTCCAAATAGAGTCCCCAAAGCTGAGTCAATTTGCCTAGACTCTGAGGAATCTCTCCTGTCAAGTGGTTATCGGACAAATGGAGATAATAAAGCTGAGTCAATTTGCCTAGACTCTGAGGAATCTCTCCTGTCATGTGGTTATCGGACAAATAGAGTCCCCTAAGCTGAGTCAATTTGCCGAGACTTTGAGGAATCTCTCCTGTCAATTGGTTATAGGACAAAAAGAGTCCCTGAAGCTGAGTCAATTTGCCTAGACTATGAGGAATCTCTCCTCTCAAGTGGTTCTGATCCAAATAGAGTCCCTGAAGCTGAGATAAATTGCCTAGACAATGAGGAATCTCTCCGCTGAATTTGTTGGAGTAAAGGCTTAGATACTGCAATTGTCTCAACTGCCCAGTTTCTACTGAAATGGTTCCACTGAAGCTATTGTGGTGAAGGTTCAAAGAGACCAATTCCGTCCAATTGGAGGCAAGAGAAAGAAGGATTTGACCAATAAATCGATTATTATGTAAATCCAATTGAACGAGGCTTTTCAGATTGGACAAGGACAGAGGCAGTTCCCCGTTGAGGTTATTGGAAGACAGGGACAAGTGGGTGAGGTTTGTACAAAGACCAAGCTCAGAAGGAATTGAAGAGTTTATGGAGTTGTATGAAAGATCAAGGAACTGGAGCTCCCTGAGTTTGCCTATAGAGGGTGGAATTTTCCCTTCCAGAAGATTCCAACTCAGGTCAATATGTTGAAGACCAGAAATCAAACCGATATTGTCCGGAATTGGGCCAGAGAATCCGTTATAACTGCTGTACAAAGAGTTGTTGTTGAAGTCCAAAGTTATGAGGCTGGAGAGATTTCCAATGGCAGATGGTATAGGCCCTCGGAAATAGTTGCCACTCAGGTTGAAGTGGGTAAGATTCGGAAATAGAGAAAAATCGAAAAGAGCGAGTGTTCCAGTAATTTGCATATTGGAGAGGTCTATTTTGGAGACTGTATTGGTTTTGGTGCAGGCAATGGCAGTCCAGTTGCAGAGGCTGCTGAGGTTGGTGAGGGACCATGAATTGAGTAGCGAAGGTGGCCATGATGATGAAGAAAAGTCGTCCTTCCATTTGATGAGTGATTTTGCTTGTTTTCCTGGAGATATTGATGTCGTTTTGATCAGTGGCAATGCGAACAGCAGCAGGAGCATATAATGAAATGTCATGGTTTTGAGTTGCATGATGATCTGTTATTTTTTGGTGGAGTATTTCCCTTTGTCCAAGGCACAAATAAATCGGAGCTAATAACAACTTTGAGGTGCATGCAGACTTTATAATCCTTTCTTTACGCTTGGAATTTCGCACATGACCATTAAAGTACGCGTAATGCTTTTAATCTTCTGTTGCCTCTGACTTCCAATAAGCTCAATGGATTGCCGCTGCCGGGCCCGCCGAAAGCTTCATTGGGTCAGCCGTTCCGAGAAGCTACCAGAAAGTACAAGTTTTTTTGAATTTCCTTTGTTTTTTTGGTTGCAAGGTTTTTCTATTTTTCATTTACTTTTTATTATATGCATACGTTTGTGGTTCCTGAATTTTGAATTTCCATGGGTATTTGGCAAATTTGTCCATTCGTTAGCCAATTGGCTAATTTTGTCGAGTGAAAGTGTTTACAAATTTTTCCATTTGAATTTCTAGTTAATTAATCTGATTAATTGTTACTTGATTTTGCAAATGTTTTGGTAAATACGTGATCAAGGCATTGGTCACATCAAGTCATGATGTTTGTCGTGTTTGCTTGTGACAATGCCGTAACCCACACGCAGCTAGAATTAAACTCTGCTAAAATGACTTGATGTGCCATATCCTTTAGCCGTCCACCTAAGAAATTTTCAAAAACTAAGACATCTTTGAACTTTGTTCAGTCTGCGCAAATAGATGGGGCCGCGGGAAGACTAGACCGCGTCAATCAACGTTAGCACCACACATCTCCAAGCGTAAAGAAAGGTTTAGGAACTCTGCACCTCCGAAATTTCACCTAGTTTAGATTTATTTCGGAACTAAAAGAATCTGTTAACGGGTGCGTTTGGTACGCAGACGGAACGGGACGGGACGGAACGAATGTGTAATTTTTGAAAAAGACATGGGGTATATTTGTCTTAAAATGGTAAAACAGTGTGTTCCACAGACGTGGAACAAACCCGTTCCAGGGGGAGGTGGGACCCAAAAACACCCAAAATCTGTCCCGTGGAACAACCCGTTCCACCCATTTTTTGGCGCACCAAACGCGGGACGGAACGCCTCGTCCCGTTCCGTCCCGTCCCGTCCCACGTACCAAACGCACCCGGTTAACTGAATATAACAAACCATGAGTTCTACATGAGCATTTCTTCAATATGAAACCTAAAACTAAGCAGCATTCTCAGTGGGGAGCTGCCACTGTCCTTGTTCTACATGAGATTTAGTTACCGACCTCACGTACTTGTTCCTTGGCTTCCAATTTTCTTAGTGGGGAGCTGCCACTGCCCTTGTCCAATCTGAGCAGCATTCTCCAGTTGGATTTCTGCGATAATGTATTTACGGATCCAATCTTGCCTTCCGTGATCTCCAATTGGAGTCTAGTTGTCAACTAAAAATTGATACCCAAAGCTTTGTTGCGGGATTATAAATTTTAAGAAAAATTATGCCATAGACAATTAATATTATTCACATTAGAAATGTTAGAAGATTTTAACAAACAAAAGATTTAATCGATACGGTCCACATACAAACAATCATGGAACTTTTGTCTCTACATAAAATAAAAAATTAAAAATTAAAATTAAAATCGAAAAAGCAACCTAGACAAGGGAAAAAATCAAAGTTCACTGAAGCACCTAAAGTTTCTGTCCAGTACTCTTGATTGTCAAGAAAGCAACCTAGACAAGAAAAAAATATGAAATATTAAAATACATGCAATTAATTCATACATCAACAGGTTTATACTATAAAAAAATTATAAAAAAAAAAAGGATAAAGTATGGTTACATAGTTTGTTTTTGGTGGAAAAAATCTGATTTTATACCAGTTAGAGAGGACTTTTTTCAGTGATTTAATAGTCTCTTGTTTAGGTCAGTGCATTCTAATATTGTAAATGTAAGTATTGAGATTTTATGTGTTATGTATTGTGTTTCTCGTGTTTACATGTGACACATTTTCAAACCTCAACCCACACGCTAGACGCTGACGACTGATATTTATTCGTCAACTCCACACTTGACCAAGACATCCTTTCACAGTCCACGCACTCTAGGTGTTCGATCGAAAGCGCCCGTGCTATTTCAACACCGGCGTGATGGTGACCGACTTGGTAGATGGACCGCTTACGAGAAAGATCGAGAATTCGATGGAGATTCCCAAGGAGAAGCGGATATACGAGCTGGGTTCTCTTCCGCCGTTCTGGTGTTCGGCGGCGACGTGGAAGCAATTCACCACTGATGGAACCAGCAGAAGATTAGGGAATGCCTTGCCCTGTCGATCTTCTTTGGGCCCCTTACGACCTCTACAAACACCATCAAAGTCACCTTCAAGATCTGCATCTTCTTCAACATCATCACCATCAACAAACACATCAGCAATTTTTTATGTTCTAGCACAATTAAGAGAGGATTATTGTTTGATTATTTACCTTTTTACAGAAATCATTGATGCATAGGAGGAAATATTATTTTACCAGATGTAAATAAATAGTGAGAGAGATTTGAATAGGGTGAAATAGGACCGGCGATGGGTAGACAGGAGGGATAGGGTTTTGTTTTAATTAATTTAATTGTTAAATAAAAATTAGGGTAAACAGCCAACTTAGTTCCTAAATTATCACATTAGTGAAAATTAGGTTCCTAAATTATTTTTTTCAGAAAAATTAGTGCCTAAATTATAAAAATCTGCCAATTACATTCCTAATGTTATATTCGAAGCTACTATATTCAATTTTTTGTCAATTTAAGTCACGTTACTTGCATGTGATACACATTGGAGGGTAGATTGGTAGTTTTTATAAAGAAATAGCGTATGAAGTTAACTTTAGAGGATAAATTGATAGTTTTTCATAAAGAAATAGTGTAAATTAACTTTTAAGGATAAATTAGACATTAAATTCGTAACCTATATGAAATGTTAAGGGCTTATAAATAAGAAAATGATGGTATTGCACTTTAAAGTGTGTCAAATGACTTAAGTTGATGAAAAATTGGATAAAATAGCTTTGAATATAATAATAGAGATGAAATTAGCAATTTCTAATGAATTTAGGGACTTATTTTACCCAAAAAATAATTCAGTGACCTAATTTTCACTGAGGTGGTAGTTCAGGGACTAAATCGGCACTTCATCCTGAAAATTAATCATTAATTATTTTTGTATTTCAATGTGGATCCCGCTCCTACCACGTCATCATTTAACAGTCAAATTGACAAAAAATTCTGACATTGCAACGAATTCATAAGTTGAAGTATGATATTGCAATTTTTAAAACATAAGGTATGAGATTGTTTTTCGACTCATAATTAAGGTAGTTTTTTTTGTAATTTACACATTCTTTTTCGATTATGTGCCGTGTTTGTCGTGTTTGCATGTGACACATTTACATGCCTCAACCCACACGCGTAACGTTGAATCTGATATTATATGCATCAACTTCACACTTGACCAAGACATTTCAATCCTTCACACGCATGTTGGGGCTGGACTTTGTTCAGTCTGTGCAAATGGATGGGGCCACGGGAAGACTAGACGGGGTCGCTCAACATTGGCGCCACACAGCTCTTGATTGAGTTGAAAAATCCTTCCCGAAATTCCAAGCGTAAAGAAAGGATTAGAAACTCTGCACCTCCAAAATTCTTACTAGCTTGGATTTATTTGTGGAGGTGATAGAAGCAAAGGGGAGGACCATGCAGAAAAAGAGTCGTTCTTGAACTAGTGTTTGTGGATTTTACATTGTTGTAATCTGTTTTATGACTTGTATTACACACTACAAAATTCCTATGTTTTATGAGCTTTATGTATGTTTTCTTGAACAATATTTCTCATAATTTTTCAATTACCATTCAAAAATCATCCATGCAAAAATTCATTAAAAGCGAAAATCATTTAATTACTAATTGTGGCATGACAAATAGAAGACGACGATGACAGAGTTGTCGATAACATGTATATAACTTTGTGTTCTAATATTAACTTGGAATCTATAAAATTTGGTGTTAATTGTAATATTCAGTGATTATTTACATAATAGTACAGAGGATCCTTATAAGGTCGACGTACTAACGAGAATACATCACATAAATATGCTATTAACTAAATTCTATAAATACTAAAACCGAGCTGCTGTTCTAAAGCACAATGAAATGACGGATTTGTCATCCTCAAACGTTCTTTTCTTTCATTTATTTTAAGGAAAACTAATGAAAAATGTTTGAAAACTTTGAGTTTTAATGATAATGACAAAATAAAGGGTAAAGTAAATAGTACCAGGTTTGACTTTTTAGTGTAAAAATGTGGTTTTTCGTTAAAGTGAACAGTACCGTGGGCTTTTCGTTAAAACTCCCTTTATTTTATGGGGGTACAGTGAAAAGACAAGAATGCCCATTCTTAGGCGTGGTTCGCTCGTGGCTTTCCTCCCCCACCACTGCTTTCTTGCTTCAGTCCGAATCGACACGTTCCCTGACCTTTTCCTTGTTGCTGCAGTTCGAATCCACATGACAACCTGCTCATCCAAATTAATTTCTGTACGTTTCATTTGGCAACCCTATTCTTCCACATCGTTCTAAACCCAAAACCCAAAACCCAAATCGTTGTTGCTCATCCAAAACCCAGACAACCGCCACCACCACGTTTTACAAATTCCTCTTGACTGAAGGTAAGCGAAAATTGCCCTCTTCATCTCCACAAGTAAATTTGATTATCTATTAATTTCTCCCAATTTTTTTTGGTTTCAAATTTACATCGATTGCTAGGGTTTTGGAAGGGTGTATGGGTTTGGGTAATATTCATAAACCAGGTTGCACAGACACTTTGAAACTCCAAAGTGTCAGAGTTTGTTTTTAATCCTCCAACATTTGACGCATTTTAGACTAGGTTGCATGGACACTCCGACTCGCCCCTGACACAGGTTGGACACGACCCGACAAGGGTATTTTTGTAAATTTGAAAAATATTTTGAATCAGTTTGAAAACATTGAAACATTTGGGGCAATTTGAAAATACAAAACCTAAAGCCTAAAAACAAAGGAAAACTAATGAAAATGACTTGAAAACTTTGAGTTTTAACCAAGAACCATGTAATAACTTTATTTAAGGGAACTTTAACAAAAAGCACCTGGTACTGTTCACTTTAACGAAAAACCACATTTTTACACTAAAAAGTCAATCCTGGTACTATTCACTTTACCCTTTATTTTGTCCTTATTATTAAAACTCAAAGTTTTCAAGCCATTTTCATTAATTTTCCTTTTATTTAATGGTTAGACAAAGCCTAATACTAAATCAGTCTAATTAAAATGCCCCAAATATTGAGTTTACAATTTATCCCTAACGGCAAGCTTTTGTCCGTTAATCTCTCTTCATTATGGATCTCTCTCATATTTTCTCCCCCATTTTTTCTTGACATTCAAAACCTTCCATTTTTCTTTCTAATCTCGCATAGCAACTCCATTTCTATCACTATGTAAAAACCACAGCTTCGACCCCAAACCTAATTTTGAGCCGTCTCCATCTCTGTGACAATCAGAAACGATCTCTTACAAGCAAAACGGTATGATTTCATCACTCTCTCTCTCTCCCTCCCTCCCAAAATTTCTCTCTCTCTCTCTCTTCTCTGTAAAGATGAGCAAGTGATCTGCACTTTCCAGATACAGTTTTGCCAACATTTTTTTTTTCCAGATACAGTTTTGCCAACATTTTTTTCTAGAAACAGTGTTATGTTTTTGTTTTCTAGAAATAGTGTTATATTTTGGTTTTTTTTTTTCAAATACAGTGTTTGTTTGTTGATAGGAGCATATTTATGCGACTTAGTTAGCTTGTTTCTTGGCATTTATTTAGTTAGTTTCTACTTATTATAGTGATTTAAGCTATTTTCGTGTGTTTGTAGGTTCAAATGACAAAGTTGGCAAGAAAATGCATTTTGGTGCAGTTTTGGGCTGAATTGGAGTGCATGCATGTGGGGCAAGTTAAATGGACGTTTTTGGTGCTTAAATGAGGTTAGGAACATGCTACAAATTTGGAGAAACAAATGCAAGTTGCAAGAATGGTTGGTGCACTC
This sequence comes from Malus domestica, assembly GCF_042453785.1. Classification (NCBI taxonomy): domain Eukaryota; kingdom Viridiplantae; phylum Streptophyta; class Magnoliopsida; order Rosales; family Rosaceae; genus Malus; species Malus domestica. The sequence goes on from NC_091665.1 coordinate 31,188,299, forward strand.
ACCTAACCTACCAGAAATTAAATGGATGGTGCACCTACCTAAATTGATGGATGGTGCACCTACCTAAATTGATGGATGGTGCACTCATCTAACTCACCTAAATTGAATGGAATGTGCACTCACCTAACTCACCTAATCCATCTTCTCCCTATAAATACCCATTGCCATGCATTCATGTAAGAGACTCATCCACCCTTCACCATAACTTACCTATATCCATCCACCACCATAACCTATCACTCATCCATCATACCACACATTGTGCCGCTGCAAAGAAGAAAAAGGAGGATTGCTTGGAGTTGTGCTAGCCATTCAATTTGGATTGTTGAAGCATTCTAGGTGTATTCTACTTTGGTTTTCAATGTTTAATTTCAATTGTTAACTAAACCCCTTTTGGCTAGGGGGAATTTCGAAACCATGAACATATTTGTGTTATGAATTGATTAATTCCAGTTGTGATTTCATAAAGTGTGAATGCAATTTGCTTAACTGTTTTATTCAAAACTTATTCTTGTATGTTGATTAAGAAGGCCTACATAGTTTGCATGCTTGAATTTGATGCTAAAATATAAATGAGTTTCACCTAATCGTTACAAATTTATATTCATGAGTAGTGAAGGTTGCTAGTCACAATCGCATTAATTGAATTCTTGGCAAACATATCATGCATTCATAGTTACGAATGTCTCGTCAACACTTTTGATTTTCATGGAACGTAATGATCTCTGATTGTATCTCTATTATGCATTCATGTAGGGGACCTTTGGAGAATGATTTGGGTTGTCGCATGCATTCATCCAATTCAATGAGTAAAGGAAAATCTGAGAGTTAATTAGTGCATTACGGTTAATCTGGGGTGTTGAGCTTTATAATTTATTGAAAAGCAACTGGAAATCGTTTCATAAGCAAGTGTGTCATGTGTGGAGAAGGATCATCTAGCTAGCCCATCATCCATTTAATTCACCAAATTCGTCAAAAATCTGTATAGTTCTAGTTTATGTTTTGTTTTACTTAAAATTCGTTAGTTTTGTGTATCAAATTAGTTAGAATCTATCTTAGTTTGTGTTTTTAAGTGTTTTGAGTCAAGTTAAAACCAATTTTCGTTCAAAGTCATTCCTAGTGTCTAGTTTGAGTTTATTTAATTGTTTTAAGCTGTTTTGTGACATGCTTGAACTAGTGTTTGTGGATTTTACGTTGTTGTAATTTGTTTTATGACTTGTATTACAAACTACAAAATTCCTATGTTTTATGAGCTTTATGTATGTTTTCTTGAACAATATTTCTCATAATTTTTCAATTACCATTCAAAGATCATCCATGCAAAAATTCATTGAAAGCGAAAATCATGTAATTACTAATTGTGGCATGACAAATAGAAGACGACGATGACAAAGTTGTCGATAACATATATATAACTTTGCGTTCTAATATTAACTTGGAATCTATAAAATTTGGTGTTAATTGTAATATTTAGTGATTATTTACATAATAGTAGAGGATCCTTATAAGGTGGACGTACTAATGAGAATACATCACAGAAATATGCTATTAACTAAATTCTATAAATACTAAAACCCAGCAACTGTTCTAAAGCACAATGAAATGACGGATTTGTCATCTTCAAACGTTCTTTTCTTTCATTTATTTTAAGGAAAACTAATGAAAAAGGCTTGAAAACTTTTAGTTTTAATGATAAGGACAAAATAAAGGGTAAAGTGAATAGTACCATGTTTGACTTTTTAGTGTAAAAATGTGGTTTTTTGTTAAAGTGAACAGTACCGTGGGCTTTTCGTTAAAACTCCCTTTATTTTATGGGGGTACAGTGAAAAGACAAGAATGCCCATTCTTAGGAATGGCTCGCTCGTGGCTTTCCTCCCCCACCATTGCTTTCTTGCTTCAATCCGAATCGACACGTTCCCTGACCTTTTCCTTGTTGCTGCAATTCGAATCCACACGACAACCTGCTCATCCAAATCAATTTCTGCACGTTTCATTTGGCAACCCTATTCTTCCACATCGTTCTAAACCCAAAACCCAAATCGTTGTTGCTCATCCAAAACCCAGACAGCCGCCACCACCACGTTTTACAAATTCCTCTTGACTGAAGGTAAGCGAAAATTGCCCTCTTCATCTCCACAAGTAAATTTGATTATCTATTAATTTCCCCCATTTTTTTTTTTGTTTCAAATTTACATCGATTGCTAGGGTTTTGGAAGGGTGTATGGGTTTGGGTAATATTCATAAACCAGGTTGCACAGACACTTTGAAACTCCAAAGTGTCAGAGTTTGTTTTTAATCCTCCAACATTTGACGCATTTTAGACTAGGTTGCATGGACACTCCGACTCGCCCCTGACATAGGTTGGACACAACCCGGCAAGGGTATTTTTGTAAATTTGAAAAATATTTTGAATCAATTTGGAAACATTGAAACATTTGGGGCAATTTGAAAATACAAAACCTAAAGCCTAACAACAAAGGAAAACTAATGAAAATGACTTGAAAACCGTGAGTTTTAACCAAAAACCATGTAATAACTTTATTTAATGGTTAGGACAAAGCCCAATACTAAATCAGTCTAATTAAAATGGCCCAAATATTGAGTTTACAATTTTATCCCTAACGGCAACCTTTTGTCCGTTAATCTCTCTTCATTATGGATCTCTCTAATATTTTCTCCCCCATTTTTTCCTGACATTCAAAACCTTCCATTTTTCTTTCTAATCTCGCATAGCAACTCCATTTCTATCACTATGTAAAAACTACAGCTTCGACCCCAAACCTAATTTTGAGCCGTCTCCATCTCTGTGAAAATCAGAAACGATCTCTTACAAGCAAAACGGTATGATTTTGTCACTCTCTCCCTCCCTCCCAAAATTTCTCTCTCTCTCTCTCTCTCTCTCTCTCTCTCTCTCTTCTCTGTAAAGATGAGCAAGGGATCTGCACTTTCACCGACATCGGCAAAAAAGCCAAAGGTGAATTTTTGCCCTTCCCTCCTCATTCATCTGATTATTAACGTTTCAATTTGATGAAGAAGAAAAGAAGATTTCGAGGTACTATTTTTAATTTTTCTTCTTCAGTGGAGTTCATCATTTGTTTCTCCAGGAAATAAATTTGAGATTTGTTAGCTTTTTGTTCAGTTTTTTTTCTTTTCAGATACAGTGTATTTTTTTTTCCAGATACAATTTTGCCAACATTTTTTTCCAGAAACAGTGTTATGTTTTTGTTTTCTAGAAACAGTGTTATATTTTGGTTTTTTTTTTCAAATACAATGTTTGTTTGTTGATAGGAGCATATTTATGCGACTTAGTTAGCTTGTTTCTTGGCATTTATTTAGTTAGTTTCTACTTATTATAGTGATTTAAGCTATTTTCGTGTGTTTGTAGGTTCAAATGACAAAGTTGGCAAGAAAGTGCATTTTGGTGCAGTTTTGGGCTGAATTGGAGTGCATGCATGTGGGGCAAGTTGAATGGACGTTTTTGGTGCTTAAATGAGGTTAGGAACATGCTACAAATTTGGAGAAACAAATGCAAGTTGCAAGAATGGTTGGTGCACTCACCTAACCTACCAGAAATTGAATGGATGGTGCACTTACCTAAATTGATGGATGGTGCACTCATCTAACTCACCTAAATTGAATGGAATGTGCACTCATCTAACTCACCTAATCCATCATCTCCCTATAAATACCCATTGCCATGCATTCATGTAAGAGACCCATCTACCCTTCACCATAACTCACCTATATTCATCCACCACCATAACCTACCACTCATCCATCATTCCACACCTTGTGCCGCTGCAAAGAAGAAGGATGAGGATTGCTTGGAGTTGTGCTAGCCATTCAATTTGGATTACTGGAGCATTCTAGGTGTATTCTACTTTGGTTTTCAATGTTTAATTTCAATTGTTTCTATTTAATTGCAAGTATGAGGAACTAAACCCCTTTTGACTAGAGGGAATTTCGAAACCATGAACATATTTGTGTTATGAATTGATTAATTCCAGTTGTGATTTCATAAAGTGTGAATGCAATTTGCTTAACTGTTTTATTCAAAACTTATTCTTGTATGTTGATTAAGAAGGCCTACATAGTTTGCATGCTTGAATTTGATGCTAGAATATAAATGAGTTTCACCTTATCGTTACAAATTTATATTTATGAGTAGTGAAGGTTGCTAGTCACAATCGCGTTAATTGAATTATTGGCAAACGTATCATGCATTCATGGTTACGAATGTCTCGTCAACACTTATGATTTTCATGGAACGTAATGATCTCTGATTGTATCTCTATTATGCATTCATGTAGGGGACATTTGGAGAATGATTTAGGTTGTCGCATGCATTCATCCAATTCAATGAGTAAAGGAAAATCTGAAGGTTAATTAGTGCATCACGGTTAATCTGGGGTGTTGAGCTTTATAATTTATTGAAAAGCAACTGGAAATCGTTTCATAAGAAAGTGTGTCATGTGTGGAGAATGATCCTCTAGCTAGCCCATCATCCATTTAATTCACCAAATTCGTCCAAAATCTGTCTAGTTCTAGTTTGTGTTTTGTTTTACTTAAAATTCGTCCAAAACCCAATCCCTTTTACTTTAGTGTATCAAATTAGTTAGAATCTGTCTTAGTTTGTGTTTTTAAGTGTTTTGAGTCAAGTTAAAACCAATTTTCGTTCAAAGTCATTCCTAGTGTCTAATTTGAGTTTATTTAATTGTTTTAAGCTATTTTGAGTCATTCTAGTTAGTTTTGAGTCTTTTCAGTTTGTTTTGAGTTCTTTGAGTCTAGTTAAGTGTTTTCAAGCCTAGTTTAATGTTTTTGAGTCAGTTTAGAATAGATTAGCAATCCATCCTAATCCCCGGTCCAGAACGATCCCTACTTATCCATACTACAATTGTCAACAATAGGGTTTAATTTGTGTGTTAAGTTAATTTTCGCATAATTTGTACACAAACAAAACAAACACTGTATCATATTATTTTTCCTAAAACAGTGTTATGTTTTGGTTTTTCTAGAAACAGTTTAATGTTTTGGTCCTTTTTTTTCGAGAGACAGTGTTAGTTTTTTCCAGAAATAGTGTTATTTTTTTGTTTTTCTGGAACAGTTTTATATTTTCGTATTTTTTTTCTAAAGGTAGTGTTAGTTTTTTTCCAGAAATAGTGTTAGTTTTTTTTTTCAGAAACAATGTTAGTTTTTCGCCGGTTTGTTCCGATGGTGGTTCTGAATTTTTTTCCATAAACAATTTTAGTTTTCCAAAAATAGTGTTAGTTTTTACACATTGTATCTGATTTTTTTTTTCCAGAAATAGTGTTATTTTTTGTTTCCAAAAACAGTGTTATGTTTTTATTTTTCCAGAAACAGTGTTATGTTTTTTCAAAAATAGTTTTATGTTTTGGTTTTTTTTTTTCCAGAGACAGTGTTAGTTTTTTTCCATAAACAGTGTTAGTTTTTCTTTGATTTGTTTCGACGATGGTTCTGGTGCGTTTTGCACTTCTTTTTCTCCAGTTTGTTCACATGAAGGTTCTAGTACGTTTTCCACATCTTTTTCGCCGGTTTGTTCCAACGAAGGTTCTAGTACATTTTGCACCGCTTTTTCGCCTGTTTGTTTCAACGGAGTTTCTGCCATTGAATTTCTTTGAACTTGTTTCGGCGGCTTTGTTCTGATGAATGCTTCATTTTTCAACTTTGATTTGGTGGTTTTTGAAATGGGGGAATTCGATTTGATAGGAAGACAGAAAGTTATTATGGCAGTTTCGTGTTGGTTTGAGGTTGGTGAAGAATCAGGACAATATCGAATCATTTAGGGGTATTTACGGAAGTGTAGATTTGTAGTGGGTTGGGCTTGTAAGTTTGGACCGTGGACAAAAGTTTTGGATGTTTTTTTATTAAACTTTGAGCCCTTTTGGTTAAATAACATTTTGGGATGGTTTTTGGTTAAATATTTGTTGGTCCAAACACTTTTCATTAAAGCTCTCTAAAAACAACCCAACCTAAGCTAACTTGATTCTCTAATCTGCGCCTTCCTTCCACTTCTCTTCTCCCATGCACTCTTCCTCTCTACGGCCTCCACTCCAGTTGCATTCTATTTTAATTAGAGGTGAGTGGTTGATGTTTCACTCACCCTCTTTATTTATAAATGATGTTAGGCTTATTTTTTTAAATTTGTTGGTTGTTTAATTTGTTATTGGGCATAAATATATCGTTTCTTGTTTTAATTATTATACTTGTGTTATTATAATTATTATGTATATGTTATTTTAGTTAATATGTCTAATGAATGAATTTGATGAACATGATTATTTTGTTATATTATCATTCACATTATTATTTTTAATATATGCTATATTTATTATATTTTAATTGATGTGTCCTAGCTGTGTCTATATCATATTTTTTAAGATTTGCCGTGTAGTCGTATCGTCGTGTCGCGTGTCGTCGCATCTGTGTCCTTATCTGTGCAACCTAGAGTCTAGATTTCGTTACGGAGCTGAAAAAATCTGTTAACTGAGGTTAATTGCATATAACAAACCATGGGTTCTATTTGAGATTTTCGTCAATTTAATTACGCGGCAAGATATAGGATCCATAATGAGACCTAAAACCAATACCCAAACTTGCACCCTACGTTAGATAAATTATTTGGATAATTTAAATAATTTGATGAGAGACTTGAGTTCATTATATATTTCACTTGTGAATGCGGTGAAGTTGATCAATACGTAAAAAGTCTTGGTCTATGAATTGATGATCATTTTTCTTATCAAATATTTTGCTTTATAAAAGTAAGTAACCAAAATGATGAATGAGAAGACTAGCTCGGTCCTCCGCGTGATTCGTGGTGGCAAAGATTCACCGAAGGTTTGGATTACATAACATCAACTATACATGATACAGTTTGCGGCTAAGCCTTAGATGAAATGAAACACACATAACCATGAAATCAGATAGGAAGCTGCCTATTACGATTTCGTTTAATTGTAATTAATTTTAAGAATACTGTATTTTCCTTTATTCTCTCATTAACTTGGAGTAGTCCCCCGAGTCTTGTAAATTGCCTTGTATAGACTCCTATTTCCTGTATAAGTTTGGCTCTACAGCCACATCAATGAAATATGAAATTCCAATTACTACAGACACCATGGATTCATCTGATCCATACTTCCTACATTCCTCGGATCACCTAGGACTTCATCTTGTCTCCAAGGTTCTTGATGGAGATAACTAAGCCATGGTGTCGTGCCATGACAATTGGTCTTAGAGTAAAAAATAAGAATGGCTTCGTTGATGGAGGAGATGCAACGATACGGTCCTCACTTGGTTAGCGTATTCCTTATGCCAAGAGCTACTCAATAGTATCATATACCTAAGTACTACGGCTACAGCTTGGTCTGATCTCAAAGATTGGTTTTCACAAGGGCTGCAGTCTTGGGTTTACATGGCTTAACAAATTATAAATTTGGTTTCCACGCAGAGTTCCCAAACACTACACTTTTCAACCACTCAATACAACTATAAGAGCATCTCCCTATTTTGCCTCATGAACCCCCTAGGTATTTTTGTCTACGCATTTGTCGAGTCCCTTGGGGCCATGTTTTGCTGATGTAGCGCAACAAATCTAATTCGCCTCGTAAATTGCCTGGTCTTTTAGAGATGTTCTAACACAACTCCATGGCGCGTTCCTTTGGCGAAACAAAATTCTGACACAACAATTTCTCTGCAACCAGAGGGAGTGGCAATTATATTCTAAAAAATGATTCAAGTAAATAAAACAAGATAAACAAAACAAGCAAACTACTTGTATGTCTTAAATGGGTAAGTTTTTAATAGTCCGAACTACTGTGTAGTACAACTTTATATTCATTAAATCAGCAAGTAAGCAAAAACAATATTTCCTAAATTTAATGTTGATCGTTTATTTTTTGTGCTACTAAATAATCCGAACTATATCTCTGCTGCTTCATTAAAAAAAATTTAGTCTAAACTATTGAAGAAAATTGGTCTTCTTCATAAAAGAGTGTAACTTGTTTTTTTTTGCCAAAGCTTGAGGTATCCCACCTACACCCCAAAGGGTAGGATTAATCACCAGCGAACCTGAAAAGACAAAAGGCATTTTAACCCACCCTTGACCACGGTCAAATGACACATGTCCTCCCAAAGTTTTCAACAGTGAATCACCGTAATTTTACTAGTTTCATACCTTGAATCTAAGGCTGAGGAGCAAACTTGATTTGAAATTCTACCATATTTCCAATGGACCACTTGTCGTGGTTATAAAAGAGCATAACTTGAGACTCGACATTCTTCAATTCAGTTCCTTAATCATACAAAAAAATCCAGCTTTAATTTTTGTATTTGTAATTTAGGGCGGGAGAGAGAGAGAGAGAGTAAAAACCACAAAACGCAGAGCTTTATATGTAATGTAAACAAGACTAAGGACCAATGTATTTATTTATTGAACAAGCTAAGGACCCATGCTTTAGATAGGACAAAAGACTTTGAGGCCAAAGCGTGATTAATGAAAAATATTGTAAAACTATAATAAGCAAGCAAACACTGATATTCTCACCCAGTATCTTTCTTCCCACCCACCATTTAATAAAAATTTTAATGACATATTCTCTATCTGCTTCTATTCTATTACTTTTTTTTCTGCTTGGAATTACATTACAAGTAAATAAATGTATGAACACTTTGGATAGATGTAGTGAGCCATACACAAATCGTTTGAGATGCAGGGCTATTATAATCGAATTAGATGTGATGAGCCATACACGAATTATTCAAAAAATTTCTGCACTTTTTTGTTTTTATATATGTTGTTTGGCTATAAAATTTGTGATTACGTGCCCAGATAAAATTTCACATCGAGATTTCAAACATTGTACTACATTATGGATAAGAACAAAAATTGACCTTCAAAAACATACGTAAAGATATAGTTTTCGGATACAAACTGTCCATGTAATAAAATCTTTTACTGTCAAGTCTTAGTAATTCTAGTATAACTAATTAATATGTATTTTTCTGCTATGAGTATTATGATTTGTTCTAGCTAATGGACTATCTGAAAATGTTATGGTTTTCATAGCGGTTTTTCCCATTTTCATTGTAGTCTCTCTCTCAACTGGGTTTCTCTGTCGCTGGCCCACTTCATTCTGCTGCAGATTTTTCCCATTTTTCACTTCCGTTGAGGTAAAAGCCCAAATCTGTGTATTTTTGTGTTTGACAAGTTGGTAGGGCAAATTGTTCTTTGATCTGCATATGAGCAATGTCTATGTTTTACCTATTTTGATAATGCTTGGATTGTACTTCTTGACTTTTAATTTGGTTTTTGTGTATTGAGTTGGATAGACAGTTTATAGGTTTGGTTCCATATTTATTTGGAGACGAAAAACACGAAGAGGGCAACACAATAACCCTAACACGTGGCCAGGGTACATTCCTTCACGTGATGTTTACCTCCCGCACCGCACGCTCACCTTAGATCCAAGTTTGGTGCACAGCCCTGTCGTACATACCACATTAGGTGGTTCCGACTTGTAGGTGACCCGCAACTATTCGCACAGCCTTCACGTGATCGTAGCACTTAAGCGTACTTATTTACACACAACCCTGTAGTACAAACCACATTAAGTGGTTCCGACTCGTGTGCAGTAATTGGTAAATGAGTTATAGGCTTAGCCGTACAGGTCACATTAGGTGACTCCGGCTGACATATCAGTTTACATTGATTTATTTCACATGGTTTACTTATTTCATTTTTGGGATACTTGACATGGCATATACTTGGTTTTCACTACTCTCAAGCTTGATTTCTACATACGTATGTATTACTATTTTCTGGAAAATTATATGGGTTTTACAATGAGGGATTATTATGTTCAGAAAAGAGAAATGTGTTTTCAAACGTTTTGTTTTTGCCCACTCACCCTTTTGTTTTTCGCCCCTCCAGGTTTTAGCTGCTGAAAGTTCGTATCGACGAGGATTCTTGACGAATCTCAGTATGGGTGGTTACCTTTGAGGGTATGATCTTTACCCACACTACTATACTTACTTATACTTTGACGTCGCGTGTGAAATGGGTCCATTCCCGCTCACAGCGCACTTTTGTCTTTAGGCACTTTTAGGTTTAAATTTATTCACATTTTCCATATCACTACACTTTATGACTTCGTCACCTTCTAGGTGTCAGCCAGCACAGTTCGATTCGGAGTCCTAGTGGACATACCGGGTCGGGGTGTGTCATTAGCACTCCAGAAATCTCATTTTGCACTCTAAACTTTCTATAATTAGAAAGAAAATTACACTTGTGAGGATTATAGAATGAGATTTCTAAAGTACTAATAACAGTTTCCATTCGTCAATTAGAAATTATTATGTGAGTATTTTGACTATTGACTTATAATTGGTATATTTATTCAGGAAAACTAATGAAAAGGGCTTGAAAACTTTAAGTTTTAACGATAAGGACAAAATAAATGGTAAAGTGAATAGTATCAGAATTGACTTTTTAGTGTAAAAATGTGGTTTTTCGTTAAATTGAACAGTACGGGGAGCTTTTCGTTAAATTTCCTTTATTTATTAAGGTTAGTTGAAGAGAGAATAAAAGAAAGATTTGATTTCACAGATGAAATTAATCAAATGTCCCAGGCTCTACAGTTCAATTCTCTTGGTATGCACTATGGACATTATTCAAGAAATTGATGGTTGTTTTAGCATAGTGAGATTGCCGTTGTACGCTTGCAGGATTATGCTTTTAGTTTTCTCCTTGATCAGTTCAATGCTAGAAATACAGATTTGCATTTTCTTGATTTGAATTTGTTTTAGCATAGTGAGATTTGCGTTGTACGGTTAAAGGATTATGCTTTTAGTTTTCTCTTTGATCAGTTCAATGCTAGAAATACGGATTTGCATTTTCTTGATTTCAAATTGAGTATTTTTTTTCTTTCTCAATTCTGCCACATAGATAAGTATAAAAGTTCTAGGAAGAGATTGAAATTGGTGAAATGCTCATTGAGGCTGGTAAGGAACTGAAATTGGAAATTATGGAGTGACAACTTTGGTTTGATCTGAGTGTTAAGTCATTTGATGAAACTTTTGTTGCAGTTATCTTGACACATTATATGATGTGAGTATCTTGACACACTATAATAGGTTTTCTTTTTGGCAAGTTTGTGTTTCTTATTCCCATTCATGATTCTGTAATCATTTACATTGATATCTCATAAATTGGATGTGAATATATTTATTGTATTTTTACTTTTTTAGCCAAGCAAATGATTTGATTGATAAGTTAAAGTCGATTTCTTTTTCTTTATGTCTACATATTATAGGGGCAACGAGTATGGGGGTTGAAGTTGAACGCATGTGTGGGACAAATTCCTAGCTTATTCAGTAAGTCGCTAATTAAGTTAGATTAAATTGCCTTCATTTTTTTTTGTGTCCATGATCTAATTTTACTTGGATGGTTTAATTTTATGTGATGAAGGTTTTTGCCATTTTGTATTTTAAATATGTTTAAGGTTGAAGAATGAGTTAGCGATGGAATTCTGGATGCCGAAGAGAATAAGCCTGGTATTGTTTCTTCTTTCTTTTTGAGTGAGCATCTCTTTCATTTCTTCTAATTTTGCTGCTTTCTTTTTGTTGTCAAATGTTTCAAAATTTCAACTCACATGTTCGTGTGCATTGTTGAGGAGTGTATTTTGCCATGACTTGGCCATTATTCTGTCTTTTCAGTAATTGTTTCTTTATTTTTGTTGTATTATTTTTTGCAAAAGGGTTATTATACAAAATGGTCCCTGAGATTTGCATGATCAATAGAAATGGTCCCTGAGATTGTCCACCATCCATGATTTTGGTCCTTCCGTAAAAAACTCTTTGGGCAATTTTTAAAGCTTCGTAACTCAATTGATTCTTAACTAAATTCAACTCATAATATATCAAAATGAAGATAAGAAAGTGTAGAACAAGATTATACCTATTTGGAAGCCCAATGATTGCCGGAGATGGCCGAAAAATAGCCTGAAAGGTGACTGGTCCGCAGGAAAACTGGAAAACTTGCCGGAAACTGGGTAAACTTTAAACGTTTATAACTTCTTCAATACTTAACAAAATCAAGTGATTCAAAAACGAAAATCATACTTCTCGACAAGATGAAGAGAATGGTATATTTCTTTACTGATAACTCACCGTGGTTTGGCCGAAAAATGGTTAGCCACTTTCAAGCCGTTGTCCAACCAAACCACGGCGAGTTAGCCTTCAAAAAAGGTATCATTCTCTTCGTCTCATCAAGAAGTATTATTTTAGTTTTTGAATCACTCGATTTAGCTGAGTATTGAAGAAGTTATGAACGTTTAAAGTTTACCTAGTTTTCGGCGAGTTTTACAGTTTTCTGGCGGACCAGTCACCTTTCAGGTTATTTTCCGACCATCTCCAGCAACCATTGGGCTTCCAAATAGGTATAATCTTATTCTAAACTTTCCTATCTTCATTTTGATATATTATGGGTGGAATTTGGTTAAGAAACGATTGAGTTACAAAGCTTTGAAAATTGCCCAAAATAGTTTTTAACGGAATGATCAAAATCATGGACGGTGGACAATCTCAGAGACCATTTCTACTGATTTTCAATCTCAGGGACCATTTCTATTGATCATGCAAATCTCATGGACCATTTTGTATAATAACCCTTTGCAAAACCTAATCATCATAGCACAGTTTTTTCAAACAATTTTTTTTTTAAAATGTGTTGCAAAATGAATGATGCAATAAAAAATACGATGTGAGTATCTTTGCACGCTGTAATAGGTTTTCTTTTTGGCAAATTTGTATTTCTCATTCTCATTCATGATTCCATTATCATTTATATTTGCTTCTGCATGATTTCTCATAAATTGGATATCATTTTTTTTCAACTTTTTTAGGCAAGCAAATGATTTCATTGAACAAAAGATGCATCAATTACATGCTGCAACTGTAAGTTGGCGAAGGCATTATGGTGCCTTCAAATTAGCGTCTTTTTATTTTTATTTTTATGGTTTTTGACAGATTACATTAATTTTAGGGTTAATCTCAGTTTACTATCTTGAAGTTTCGTGGTTTTCAACATTTGGTATATAAAGTTTTTTTCATCCCAGAATCATACCTCAAGTCTTAGTTTTTGGATAGTTTCATACATCCGTTAAGTTTTTTGTTAGAACTTCTGTTAACTGATGACATGGCGTCCACATAGACAATACTGAACGCCAAGTATCAATATGGACCCACTTCAATATTAAAAAAAAAAAAAAAAAAAAAAAACCACCTGTCTTCTACCTCCCCCAACCCTTCCCCTTCCTTCTTCTCTCTGCTACCCGCACCCACTTCAGGGTTGTAAACCCACTAATTCTCTCTTCTTTACCCTCTCTCTCTCTACCCCTCATGTATTCTCTCTCTTTCACTATTGCACGCTGCAACAACTGCGTCGTTGGCTCCATTATCGTCCGCAAGCTCCAAGCCCTAGATTTCACCAACCTCGTCCTCTGCACCAGCTCCGAACTCGACCTCACCCTCCAAGGCAACGTTCAGTTCTTCTTCACCGTCGAAAAACGCTAATTCGTAATCCTCCTGGATGATTTCATCTCCGTATGTGGGTTTTGCCCTTGCTTGCATCCTGGCTTCGAAGTTAGCCAAATCCACCCTCTGAATGTGTAATTCCAGGGGCACCGGGCACACCAGGAGGAAAATTGAAAAGGCCATGAAAGCTAGCCATATCCGTTCTCCAAGATCCTTTGTATTTGCCTCCAAGATGGAACAACCCTGGCCGCCAATCAAGTGGAGTTCATCTATAATAAAAGACTAACCCTTTGAATCAATTTCCATCTTTCATCCTTCAATTTCCATTTTTTAAATCAATTTCCAATTTTTCGAATCAATTGAGTTGTGATAAATTCAGAATTGAGCAAAGGGTTGGGCTCGGAAGTCAAAGAAAGCTGCGAAAGGGTGAAGAATCTGAGTATTTGATAGGATTGTGATTAGCTTGATCACGATTAAGGGAAATTTAGTAATTCTAATATGTATGAGCTGTTTCTAGTTAGTAATTAGCTTTACGTGTAAAAGCCAGCTGGATGTTAGTGTGGGAGAAAAGAATATAAAGGCCAATTGTGGCTAAGGTTTTAAATATTGATATTATGGGCGATTTTTCGCCGATAATATCGTTTTTTTCGGAGGACAATATTTTGATACTCATCCATTTCATTATCGACAATATATCCACATTTTTGTCAATATTATCGCGATAATATCAAAAAACGATATTATCAGCATTTTAATGCATTATTTGGACAATATATCCCGATATTATCGATAATATCAATAATATCGCGAGATAATACCCAAAAATACTTAAAAATGCTAAAAAGTCTCAACACATACTACACTTGATCATAGCCCAAAGGCCGAGCAAGACATGCTTTTCTCAGCTTGGGAATGTGGCTTTTATAGGCCTTCTTGCTTGCTCACTGCCCTCGCGTGGGCTATGTGGGACTTGACCCAATGGGAGAGAAAATCGGAATTTCGGCCGGAAATTCATACCCACTTTAAATGGCCTTAACTTTATCAAAACTCAACAAAATCAAGCAAGAAAAAAATGAAAGTTGTAGCCCTCGAAGAGACGAAGAGAATGGTACCTCACACGACGTCTGAATCGTCGTGGTTTGGTCGGAAAATGCCTCGAAAGCCACTGAAGTCGCCGGAAACTGGGTAAGATTCAAATGAGTTTAACTTTTTCAATACTCAACGAAATTGAGTGAAACAAAAAGGAAAGTTGTACTACTCGACGAGACGAAGAGATTGATACCTTGCATGCCGGCCAACTCGCCGTGCTTTGGTCGGAAAACCAAAACGTTTTGCCTCAAGGGCTGGTACATGTGAACTTGTGACTCCAACTAGGTAAGAGCTAGATCTAATTTGGGGCCTTCTATCCTATATTTGTGGACAACCATCAAATGCTAAAGATTAAACAAACATAATATGTTCTACTGCTTAGCAAAAAAAGCTACAAACCCTTTGCTTATCAACAAGAAAAAACAAGTCATTGCACTAGATATACTTTCAAATTACGTTGAGTAGCAACCTGATATATGTATTCGGACAAATTATAAAACAATTGACACACTCCTGGCTTCCAAAATTCAATTCTTTTACTTTATATAAACTTGAAAAAACATAATCGGCATCCAAATTAAAGTTTAGTCTTATTCAACGTATTGATTTTCAATCGTTAATTGATATACTATAATTTGGAACTTCAACGCCTAGACGCATGCTTATGTGTAAGAAATTTAAAGTGTCAAATTCGGCACATTATTCTTAATCATTTTATTCACTTCCTTTTTTTTTTTAATATCATGAATAAAAC
This sequence comes from Malus domestica, assembly GCF_042453785.1. NCBI lineage: Eukaryota > Viridiplantae > Streptophyta > Magnoliopsida > Rosales > Rosaceae > Malus > Malus domestica. The sequence continues at coordinate 31,203,696 of NC_091665.1, forward strand.
CTCCCAATATTGTACTAATTAATTATATATAAATGATTATGGTGTGTTTAAACTTCTTTCATTAATTACTACATATTTTCTACACTCACAATGTTTGCCAGCTCGGTATATAATCAACTTAAATCAGTTAAATCCATCATGCAATGCATTTCCTTCCAATTTTTTGTGATAAACTAATAGATAATTGACTAAATAAACATCCTGCAAAGTTTCATTAAAAATTTCCAAGTTTTTCTTACAATTTCCGTGGTTTCCATGTAATTTTTATCGATATCGATATTATCCCGATATTTCCATCGATATTTCCGTGTTTTCGGACTACCGATATTTCTGATATTACCGATATTTTCTTCCTTGATTGTGGCTTTTGGAAGGGCACGGTCATTTTATTGAAAAACAATATATACCAAAAACAGTTGCAACTCTATCTCTCTATCTCCCTCCTCCATACCCTGCTCTATTACTTGGCTACTTGCAGGTCTCGAGTGAAGGACCTGAGGAATTGATCTTATCATTTGGTATCATCCTCTCGATCCTGCTTCTCCCTCTTGTATGCCCCGCCACACCTCTAATTCTCGCATGTCGGACGTGGACTCGCGCCTCTCCACCGTAGAAGTTGCACTGGAAGCTCTTCCTCAGCTGATCCAGTCTTCCGCAGCAACCTCGGACGCACGATTTACATCCATGGAAACGAAATTCGCCCTGCTCCTGGAGCATCTCCATCGCGATCTCGGATCTCATGGCGATGCTGGGTCTTCTGCAACTCACCCTCCTTCGGTGACCGATCCAACGAATCATCCCCTGATCGTAACTGATGAGGGCGATTTTCGTTGCCTCGAGACTCTCCGTTTCCAGCGTCGCGATTCTTTCGACGGCGAGGGTTTTGCTCAGCGCCCTCCGTGGCCGCATCGCCTGGATTTTCCCCGTTTTTCTGACGGTGACGATCCTTCCGCTTGGATCTATAAAGCTGAGCAATACTTTGCTTGCTATCACACTCCAGATCACCAAAAAATCATGACAGCTTCTTTTCACTTCGAGAATGAGCCATTGTAGTGGTTTCGATGGCGAGATTGCATTCATTCCACTCTAACTTGGGGTCAATTCACCACTGCCCTATGCCAGGAATTTGGGCCCCTGGATTTTGAGGACTGCACTGAATCATTGTTCAAACTACGGCAAACAGGTACCCTCCAAGATTATATTGTTGAATTTCGTCGCCTTGCCAATCGTACTTCGGATGTAGGCCCTATATTGTTGAAGAGTTATTTTCTGGGTGGTTTCAAACAAAAATTACGTTATGATGTGAAGTTACTTCGCCCAAATTCTGTTTATGAAGCCATATCAATTGCTGCCCAATTGGAGGCTAAGCTCACTGATTTAAAACAGTATTCTCCCAAACTTCTTCCACTAGCCAAAACTACGCTCGTCTTACCTCCACCATCCACGGCTCGGCTTCGTCCTCACACCCTACCCTATAAGAAACTCACACCCGAGGAGATACAATGAAAGAAGGATAAGGGGGAGTGTTGGTTTTGCGAGGAAAAATGGGTTCCTGGGCATAAGTGCTTGCATAAACAGCTTTTGATGCTCGATGTGTCTGATGATTTGGTAGTCGAGGAGGAACAATTGGAATCACTGGCCTCTGAGTTGCACAGTATGTCTCTTAGTGCTTGTGCTTTCTATGGTACCACAGCTAAACACTATGTCCAAACCATGAAAGTTGATGGGATCATCAACAACTTGCCGGTCACCATCATTTTGGATTTAGGAAGCACTTATAATTTTATGGATTGCAGGCTCGTGGAAAAATATGGTTGGCAGCTTCAACCCACAAAACCATTTGAGGTGACAATAGCAGATGGGGGGAAAAATGCGCAGTCAAGGGTGTTGTCAACATATGCACATGGCGATTGGGAGGTACAAGTGCAACACAAATTTGTTTGCCTTACCATTAGGTGGTTGCGATGTTGTATTGGGGGTACAGTGGCTATCATCAATAAGCCCCATGCTCTGGGATTTTCAGCAACTCACTATGGAGTTCTCGATGGATCAGGCCACTTTCAAACTTACACAGTTTGCAGCCCCACTTCCTTCTTCCCAGTTACATGACATCAGTTTATGCAATCTTGACAAAGAGTTATACAATTCTACTTTGGGCGTCTTACTTTACTCTTTGGAGGGCAGCAAGCAAGAGGCCTCTGATTTGAGCACCAACAGTTGCAGGAGCTGCAAAGGGTCTTAAGTACTTTTGAGGAAGTCTTCTTGATTCCCAGCACATTGCCACCTCTAAGGGAGCATGACCATCAAATTCCCTTGATTCCGGGGTCAAAACCACCTAGCATTAGGCCTTACCCTCTACAGAAAAGTGGAATAGAGAAAGCTGTGTAAGAACTCTTGGATTATGGTTTTATCAGACCTAGCCACAGTCCATTTTCGTTTCCGGTTTTGTTAGTCAAGAAGAAAGACGGATCCTGGCGGTTGTGTATTGACTATAGGGAGCTAAACCACATCACCATCAATGACAAATACCATATTCCCTTGATTGACGATTTGTTGGATGAGTTGCATGGTGCCCGATATTTTTCTAAATTGGACTTGCGCTCGGGGTACCACTAGATTCGAATAAACACTGCCGATATTGAGAAGACAGCATTCTGAACCCACGAGGGCCACTATGAGTTTTTGGTTATGCCTTTCGGCTTAACCAATACTCCGGCTACTTTTCAAAGTCTTATGAATGCATTATTCATACCCCATTTAAGGCAGTTTATCCTTGTTTTTTTCGATGACATACTCGTTTATAGTAAATCATGGGAGGAACACCTGTTACACTTGTCCAAAGCCTTAGAGATCTTGCAACAACATCAATTATTTTTTAAGAAGCAAAAATTTTCTTTTGGTCAACATCAAGTGGAGTACTTAGGCCATATAGTTTCCAGAAAAGGGGTATCTGCAGATCCAGCAAAGATTCAGTCCATTCTTGATTGGCCTTCTCCTCGCAATGTCAAAGAACTCAGGGGATTTTTAGGCTTGACAGGATATTACCACAAATTTATTCCAGCTTATGGAAAGATTTGCCATCCTCTATATCAGTTGACTAAGAAGGATGGGTTCCATTGGTTACAAGATGCTGAGTTGGCTTTCCAGCAGCTTAAAACAGCCATGACATTGCCTCAACTGCTTGCACTACCAGATTTTTCAGTCCTTTTTGTGTTAGAATGTGATGCTTCAAGTGTCGGAATAGAGGCTGTACTTCAACAAAAAGGGAGGCCAATTGCCTTTACTAGCAAAGCATTGGGGCCTCGAAACCAAGCTTTATCTACGTATGAAAGGGAACTGATAGCTATCGTCCATGCTAGTCAAAAGTGGCAGAACTATCTCCAAGGCCATCATTTTGTCATTAAAACGGACCACCAAAGTCTAAAATACTTCATCAGCCAACGGGCAACCACTCATTTCCAGCAAAAGTGGGTCTCCAAGCTCTTAGGATTTGACTACGAAATCCAGTATAAGCATGGGGCGGATAATGTTGTTGCCAATGCTTTGTCTAGGGCTTCGGGTTCCAACCTCTTACCTGAAGACACTTTGCAAGGTCCTGAATGCACAGCAATAACCTATCCCTATTTTGGGTGGTTAGATGATCTCAAGAGACATTTGGAGTAAGATCTTTGGACAAATCTCTCTCCAAATACCACCTAGACAATGGTTGTTTGAAGTATAATTCCATAATGGTCGTCGCACCGGATTCGAGTTGGAGGAAGAGATTATTTGAGGAGCATCATTACACTCCCATTGCAAGCCATGAAGGGGTGTTTAAAACGTATCAAAGGTTGAAAATGAGTTTTTACTGGATTGGTATGAAGAAGGGTATCAAGCAGTGGGTAGCCGAGTGTAGAATCTGCCAACAAAACAAATACGAGACCATCTCACCTCCGGGACTTATACAACCCCTTCCTATTCCTGAAAAGGTGTGGAATGACATAAGTATGGACTTTATCACTAGCCTACCCACTTGCAAAGGTAAATTAGTGATCATGGTTGTGGTTGATCGCCTATTCAAATATTCCCATTTCATTGCACTAGGGCACCCGTACACGGCTAGCATAGTGGCTCAAACATTTGTGAAAAATGTGTTTAAATTGCATGGCATGCCTACCACCATTGTCAACGACCGGGATATTATCTTTCTGAGTATGTTTTGGAAAGAGTTCTTCAAGCTACAAGGGTCTTGACTTTGCATGAGCTCCGAATATCATCCCCAGAGTGATGGGCAAAGTGAAGTGGTTAACCGTTGCCTGGAGACTTACTTAAGGTGCTTCACAAGCTGCTAGCCTAAAAAATGGCTCCAATGGCTCTCATGGGCTAAATGGAGCTATAACACCTCTTTTCACTCTTCTGCACAGTTCACTCATTTTGAGATAGTTTATGGATATCCTCCTCCCCACATTGCTGCATACGAAAGAGGTACTGCTAAACTTGAAACAGTTGAACAAGGATTGATAGCTCGAGATCAAATGATGTCCATGTTGAAAACAAATCTCTTGGTTGCACAGAATTGGATGAGGGTTCAAGCGAACAAACATAGGAGTGAAAGGGTATTTGAAGTTGGGGATTTCGTGTACTTGAAGTTAATTCCCTATCAGTTACAGTCCTTGGCTATGCATGCTTATCACAAACTACATCCCAAGTATTATGGACCCTTTGAAGTGTTGGAGAAAGTTGAGACCGTGGCTTACAAAATTAAACTTCCTCTTGAGTCCAAAATACATCCTGTATTCCATGTGAGCTGCTTAAAGAAACACTTGGGTGCAAGGGTCGAACCTATTCCCCTACTTCCCTTGGTGACAGATGATGGCCTACTCACTCAAGAACCAGAAGAAGTGCTCCAACGAAGAATGTACAAAAAGGGCAGTGCAGTTGGGGTTCAACTACTAATCAAATGGAAGTTCTGTTCAGCGGCAGAAGCCACATGGGAATACTATGACTCTTTCACTGCTCGATTCCCAGAGTTCAAGCTGTGAATTGTAACCTTGATGACAAGGTTGTTTTGGAAGGAGAGGGTAATGATAGGATTGTGATTAGCTTGATCACGATTAAGGGGAATTTAGTAATTCTAATATGTATGAGTTGTTTCTAGTTAGTTATTAGCTTTATGTGTAAAAGCCAGCTGGCTGTTAGTGTGGGAGAAAAGAATATAAAGGCCAATTGTGGCTTTAGGAAGGGTACGGTCATTTTATTGAAAAACAATATATACCAAAAACAGTTGCATCTCTATCTCTCTATCTCCCTCTTCCATACCCTGCTCTATTACTTGGCTACTTGCAGGTCTCAAGTGAAGGACCTGAGGAATTGATCTGATCAGTATTGCTCATCTGTGATTTCCGACGGGGCAGAGGAACACACAACAAATACCCATTCATGGTCACGAGCACCGCTGATCTGAGCTAAGCGTCCTAAGGGTTGACTGAAGTTGCGAGTTCGGCGGGGCGGTTTTGATTGGTGGGATGTTGAAGTTTTTGTTGGAGGATGGCAAAATTGTTGGATCTTGGTGATGGAGATGGTGGTGGTGGCTGTTGTGATGGGCAGCGACTGTGGGTTTGGGGGAGGACTGGTGAGTGACAGTTTCTGGGAGTTGAGACTTTCGGGGTTGTCGGGATTTGAGTCACTACTTAATGGTTAATTTAATAGCAAACTTAACGGATGCATGAAAATGTCTCAAAATTATGACTTTATGTACCACTCTGAGATGAAAAAAATTCATGTATTAAATGTTGAAAACCAAGAAACTTCAAGGTAGTAAACTGAGATTAACCCTTAATTCTATTATTGTTTATTTGATAAAGTTCTCGATTAAGAACAGCTACACTTACATTATTGTTCAGGACTAGCAACTGTAATAGTACAGTGTGGCAGATTCTCTTATTTACGTCTGAATTTGAACAATTTATTGTATCATATAGGAAAGATGAAAAGGGAATATGAGATGATATTGAAGAAAGCCTTGCAAAATGTCTGCCTGCTTAATTCAGATACCACAACTTCAGTTATTATTTAGGTGAGGTGTTCTGTTTGTATGAAAATCTTAAGTCTCAAATATTTTAAGCATTGTGGTCGACAACTTGAGATGGTTGTAAAGCAGTGCATGTAGCGTTAATGCCTTTTGCTTTACACGCGTATTTGTTTCGTTCGAACTAAACTTGCAGTGTACATATTTATGCTAAAGATAAGTCAAGACCTTTGGAGCCTGATATTCTTTGTTAGAATTTCTATTACAAAATTAGCGAGGGATCTTGTCCATTTATGCTTCTATTTAGTAAGATTAGGGTGGTAAAGATTTTTGTGGTGTTCTCTGGGTGTTGTTTTCAAACTGCATTCATTTCTTGCATGACCGCATTAAGAAGCATTTTTTTGGTCGCACATTATGGCAGCACTTCGTTTTGATTTGTAAACAAACTATATGCTTTATATTTGTCTTAGGTTACAGTATAACGTTTGGCAATTGAATTTGTAAGACATTTTAGCAATTTTTTCACAAGCTTCCTATTCCTGCCAGATGCTCAAGTATTGTGTCTTCTACTTTTCTGTGTTTTTCACGCATGGTTGATTACTCGAAACTATGAGTATAATATTGATGACACAATACGATATGCAAATGAATGTTTCTGATAGCATGCATATCCATGTATAGCAAGCAAAGTATCACTTCATTGGTTCTTAGGTATTGTACTATCATTTTAGTTACTTTGTGTAGAAACTATTCATGCATATTCTGACTAATACATTCAATCTCCGCAATGAAGCACGTGCACATTTTCTAGTTGTTTCTAAAATTATATTTGAATATCTTATGTGGTCATATTCAAATATGTTTTTATAATATTTTTATTTGGATTTTGAATATCCAAATAGGTTAAATGTATTAAATTTTATTTTTTTTTAATTTATAGGCATTCAATATTGGAGTTACGCAAAAAAAAGAAGTGAAAATAGCAATTTGGGGTGTCTAGAGTAATTTCCATGCTATGTTTGGTATGCGCAGGACGGAACGGGACGGTTGTTCCGTTTTGCGTTTGGTAAACGCGTGACGAATGGAACCAAAAAAAATTAAATGACTAACTTATCCCTGTTGCATTTGTTGTTTGGTGCAATGTTTATGTGATAGGACGGGACAAGACAATTTTTTAGTTGTTCATATTTGAACACATATATGCTTTATGTGATATGTTTTACATTAGTACTTACTGAATATCAATATTTTTTTGTCATTTTCTTAATTCATTTTATTAATAGTTTATTATTATTATACACACTTTTTTATTTGACTCTCTTGCTTGTCTCTCTACTTTCTCTTCTTCCATATGCTTCTTGTTCTTCGCATGCTCAGATTGCTCCTAGTAAAAATCAAACTTAGTAAATCAAGCCCATACTTTCTCTTCATTTCTTTTTCTTTCTCTTCAATTCAAACCCATATTTCTCTTCTTTTAATTTCTCTCTCTTCAAATCAAACACAAAAAAATCTCAAATTGTTTTTTTCAATTTACAGAGGCTTCGTCGGATCGTTGGATTTGCAAATTCATTTCAATGAATTTTTGCAGCATCGTCGTTGTCCTTCTCCCTAGGCTTATGGTGACAGCACCAGAGAAGAAGGTGGAGCGCGGAGGGACTGACCAAGCAACGGTGGAGGAGCTTCAACATCGTCAACAACGACCTTGGTCTCCTCTTCGTGTTTTTTGTTGTCGTGACGGTGACAGTGGTGGCGGTGCTTGTGGCGCTTGGATGACTTCTCAAAAGCCTTGTCATCGTCGGAAGAGGCCCGGCGGTGCTTGCTATGCGAGTCTTGGGTGTCGCTAGCAATGGTCTCGTTGTGGGACTAGCAAGGAGGAGGGAGGCGGCAAAAGGAAGGTGGGGTTGGGTTCGGATGGGTTTGATGAGATTGGGTTAGCCATGGTTAGGTTGTTAGGTTTGTGGTGGAGAAAGAGGAGGCTACAGGAAAGAGGGAGGGTAGAAGAGAGGGAGGCTATGGGAAAGAGAGAGGGTAGACAATGGAATTCATGAAACAGAGAAGGGTACTATTGTCCAAAAAAATTATAATTTTTTGTTCCATAAGCTGGAACAAGTCGTTCCAGAGGAAATGTGGAACGAAAAAATGACTAAAATTCGTTCTGCAGGACAGCGCATCCAGACAATTTGGCGCACCAAACGTGGAACGAGTGCGTTCTGTCTCACTGTGTTCTGTTCCATCTCACATGCTAAATGATACTTTAATTACTAGTCTATTCTAAAATTGAGAAGGAATTTGACTGTAGCTTAACTACAATATAAAGTTTGTTATTCGATTTTGCCATTACAACAAAGCCATCTAAATTAGGGCTGGGTTGGAGAGTAATTATTAAAAGATATGAGGGTAATTTTGTCCGTAGGTTTGGATGCCCTCATGTACACGTGTTGGGCTGACCATCAGATGGGTTGCAGATGGGGATCAACGACTGTGTGGTATTTGGTGAGGAACAATACTTGGCTACTCAAAGATGAGTATGAACTTCTACTCAAAATTCTTAGTATTTTAATCACAAAACTTTGTACTTATGATCAAAATCGTTCATATTATGAATCACATTATAAAGATCATCTCTGCAAAAAATAAATTAAAACTAAGGTCATTTTATCAATTTATTGTAATAAATACATAGACGGTTCGTAATGCTTTTACCATTACCGTTCATTTGTTTTTAAACAGTTTGATGACCAAATGACCTTAGTATTAATTGATTTTTTTCAGATGCGATCTTTATGGGTTGATTTATAATATAAATGGTACTGATTATAAACAAGAAATTCTATAAATTGATCACGAATAATTTTGAAAAATTTTGAGTAGGAGTTTTTATTTGAGTAGCCAAGTACTGTTTAGCCAAGTTTGATGACCTACTGTTCTTTGGCGAGGGGATGGGTTACCGAGAGAGAGCCTTCAGCTTGCAAAAGAGGGAGAGAGAGAAGAAGAGAGAGCCTGAAGAATTCCAACGCTTCTCCTGAACGAGGCTTAGCTGAGCAATTCCACTTCTCTCTCTCACAAATCTGCTTTCGTCGCTCTCGACTTCTGCTTCCATCTCACAGAGGGTAGAGTTGCTATTGGTCAGATGGAGGAATGGGTGTGAGATTCGGTGAGAGGAAGAAGAGGGAGGAGCAGGGAGATGGGCTCGAGTCCGCGAACGGCAGAAGAGATCTTCAGGGATTACAGTGCTCGGAGAACCGACGCCGTCCACGCTTTAACTAACAGTACTCCGATCTCTCTCTCCTCAGTTTCTCTCTCGTAATTTCCTTTTGGCTTTGGAAATCTCTGACCTTTTGGGTGATTTGTTTTCTCACTGATTAATTGACTGTTCTGCAAAGTAAATTTATTGATTTTTGGAGCGAAATTTAGCTCGAGTAACTGAAGAGATCAATTACAGCAGTTGGGAAACGTACAATGAGAATTTGAGTTCTGGGTTTTGGAAATTTTCTTTCTTTTTTGGGAGTTCTGGGTTTTTGGAAATTCAAATTCTTGCATTCGCAAATCCATGTAAAACCCTTCAATTTTGTTTTGTTTTAACTTTTGAGGTATGTTGGAAATAACTTTGGTAATCTTGATTTTGGTTTGGTTCAGCTAGGGTCTAGACGAGTCTACCTGCTATGGTGAAGATGGAAGATGCTAAGCCTGAAGTTTCAGCTTCCAACAATTCAAATTCCGAGAGCTGCGATTCTGGTCTTCTCCAAGATCGATTTACTTATTTGTGCAAGGTTGGCGCTTTTTGCCCCCTATCTATTGTCATCGAATTTATCTTTTTATTCTTTCTTATTGTAAATGTCATTTTGTTTGTAAAGTTTAGTTTATAAACTGTACTTCTATTTACTTTTTGAATTTCTTTTTTGTTTATGTTGTCGTTTCTTGATTTTAGTTTCTATGGATTTATATGGTTCTGATTACAGATGGTATTTGTCATTGGACGAGAACTCTTACAAGCAAGCTGCAAATATGTTCAAAGAAACCAAGATCTGTTAATATCAAATGCTTCAGCTATTGGCAATGGAACAGTATGTATTGTTATTTCTCCATTCTATAGTCATGTTAATAATGTTATGTTGAAATAAGGTCTGAGGTGATATCCTTTTTCTGGAATTTTCTCTGACAAGCGACAACCCCATTAGGCCCTTGAGATGGCAGGTGAGGTACTTTTACTTATCCAATGTTGTCCCTTCCACCTTATGTTGTTTATTGTGGCTTATACCATTTATTTATGGGTTATAACATGTATCTTCTCTTCTTTGCATGTGGCAGTCCTCAACTTGAGTTGTGTGACTCAAAAGATGGGGCAAGGTAACATTGTTATTTCTTTTCCTTATAAGTAATTTGGTTTCTATAGATACCAACATGTTAGCGAATCATAATATCATAACATCGAGTGCAAAACAATGACATCACCATGGCTGCAGTCATTCGGGGAAAAAATAACATACATGGAACATTGTTTGTTCAACAGACATCTACACAATTTATTATATAAGAGAAAAGCAAAATGCTTAAGATCAAATAACTTGCAGCTGGAATGAGGTTGAGCAGAGCTGTTTAAGAGTAGAGAGCTATAATTGTACATATTTAACAATTATGTATCTTTGTTAGTAAAGGCTTTCGCCTTTTGGGTTCAGTTCTATCTTCTCTCGCCCCCTTATATGATTGATTCAATGGAAAGGGGTTTAGTGCTTAACGATAAAGATACAATTTTTAAACAATTCGTTTCCTTTTCTTTTTAATTTGGATCAAATTCACAATCTTATCGATTAATTTCAGAAGTTGGGAATAAATTTTGGAATGTGTTTGCATTTGTCCATGCCACGATAGTTTAAATGAGAAAACTAATGGACTGATTAATTTCAGTAATTTCATTAAACCCAGATTTTGGAAGTGTTGATGTTGCGGCTGTAGTGGAGGGGAATGAGAAAACTAAATTTTAGAGTTTTCTGCTCCTGTGTTATGTTCCCTAACCTTGGTTTTGTATTATCTTATTCAGGCAAATGAGAAAACTGAATCCATTGTGATTTGCGTTCTGACAGTGAAGATGTATTTCCATAATAATCTTTTCAAATAAATGTTACTTTTTGACTTGAGAACTGTAATTTACCTTTTTTATTTTATCTTTTCCTGTATATTTGATTCATAGGGCTCTTGTGTTGTGAATTGTGACTGAAAATTTGATCCTCATATGGATATAGGCAAAAACCACTATTTTTTCCTTATTACTTTTCTTTTAAATGTGTTCTGATTCTGAGATTGCCTCTTTATATAATGTACAATTTTTGTAGTTGCCTTCAATGCTATTGTCAATGGCTCGGGTGCTCAAAAGATCTGTACAATATGGTTTTGGCAATACTGTGGGTATTGGGGTGAATATCATAAAAGCAAACTTGTGTAACTATAGATCTGCAAATGTTTGGTAGATAGAGCAATTTGGGAATTTGTTCACCGAAACATCTACGGATATCATGTATATCATTTTGTTTTTTACGTGAATGTTGGTTGTTGAATGCCTTATCATTTTGGTTTTTAACTTGCCATTGTTTATCTATATCCAAAATGAGTCTGAATCTTTTCAAATAAATGTTACTTTCCGATTTGAGAATCTGTAATTCACTTTTTATTGGTCATTTCCTATATATTTGATTTATAGAGCTCCTGGGTTGTCAATTGTGACTACTCCTCACATGGATTATAGGTAAAACCACTATTTTCTTTTCTTATTACTTTTCCTTTAAATGTGTTTTATTCTGAGATTCTCTCTTTTTATATTGCAAATTTCCAACACTTATGCAAACTTCATAGCATAGAGGAAATCAATGTTTTCCATTTTGGGTACAAAGAACCAAATATGTTATCTATGTCTTTAATGAACTTATTACTTTTAATTGTTTAGTTTAACCGATGTTTGGATGCTTAAAAATATTCTTCGTTTTTAGTTCATTCTGCTCCTCAGTTTATCTTACGTCTTTGAACCAAATGCAAATACCAATCTTGCATTGTTAAGCCCCGAAATTAGAACAAAAAAGCTTGCATGAAATTTGATGTTCTCTCTGATTGAGAACTCATTTTAATTCTACTTGAATTTTTCTCTGATTGATTTCTGGGTTTATTAAATTGTGGGTTACTATTTCAAAACCCTCAGCAGAGCGTGGGCATTTTTTCTAATATGGTCCTTAAAATTCAGCTACATAAATATTTGACAGAGATTACTAGAATCACAATATCAATTATTATAATGAACGGCAAAATCGAACCAAATAATTAAGAAAGTATCTCGACAGAATACTTGTAACTGGTTATTTATGCAAGTACGAATTTCACGGAGCTAAACACCATATTTTTCAACCACACAATTTGCAACACTCTAGTAATTAGGGTGTGCAGATATCAAATACATGTTTATGAAGTTCATTGTAAACATTAAAAATAAAAATAATAAAATAAAATTCCACAACATCTCCTTATTTGATAGACTGCTCTAGCAAGAATTCTAATCTGAAGTTGGAGCTACATATTTCTCCTAGTTTTATAGGGCCGATAGCTTCTTGATGGTAAGCATACCAAATGGATCGGGAAGGCAAGGAAGACTATGAGCTGATAGTTTCTGTGACACAAAATGCATTGTCGGACGCAACCCAGGACGCGTCCGTATACAAGCCAATGCTATACTCATTACAAGCACCACTGCCTTTGCCAATTCATTGGCTGGAGGCTCTAGTCGTTGATCTAACACATCTTTCAGAAGCAACTCAGCATTTTCATTCGTTGACGTTGATGATGCTGATAGGTTGGACTCTAGCATATCCCTGGGGTGCCTTCCCATCATGACTTCTAGTGCCACCACTCCAAAGCTATAAACATCACACTTATCCGTCACCTGCATAATATATGCAAGCTCTGCGTATAAAGAGAAGAAAATTTGTCAACTCTACAAAAGATAGTACAAAATTGTGCAACATTAAAATTTTACATTACCTGGCGCCATGTATCCTAACGAACCAACAATGTTGGTCCAGTTGGATGAATCAATACTCAACGGTCTTGCTGTTCCAAAATCTGAGAGTCGGGGCTCGAAATCTTGCTCGAGCAATACATTATTGACAGTTACATCACGATGAACAATTGGTGGTGAGCAGTCATGGTGCAGGTAAGAAAGTGCATGAGCAAGTCCTTGCACAATTTTTACCCTTGTTGGCCACCCAAGTTCAGTAACCCCTTCTACCCCATACAATGCTTTTCCGAGGCTGCCTTTCTCTAAGTATTCGTAAAGCAAGAATATGCAACCCCTCCTTGAAGAGAAGCCGTATAGCCTTATGATGTTGCGATGCCGGATAGTTGTCAAAGTTTGGATTTCATTCTCAAAACTTTGGAGATTAATTGTTGGAATGTCATTAGAGTCATTCGTGTTAAGCCTCTTCACTGCAACAACTTGACCTGATTCGAGCTCTGCCTTGTATACTCTTCCAAATCCGCCTCTCCCAATGCAGTGTTTCTCATGAAAGTCGTCTATGGCCTTGACAACTTCCCGAAATGTGAATTTCACTTCCTCTTGCAATATCATTGCTTCAAAACTCTCGAAGTTTTGAGAAGTTTTGATTACCTGAGGCCGGATCGTGGACCTCTTGCGAAACATAAGAAAGAAAAAAATGGCAATTGCAACAGTTGCGAAACCGCAAAAGGAATAAAGGATAATGGATACTTTATTCTTGTTAGCCCTTTTGGAATGTGTACTGGAAGACTTACATTCAGTTTGTCCATCTGCATGACTCCACAAGCCATAGTTACCAACAAAAGCACTTGTTGGCGCCTTTTCGAAAATGCCACAGGTTGGTAATGGCCCTGTCAAGTTGTTATACGAAAAGTCGTAGCTACTTAGAGTTAACATGTCAGCTAATGCTGATGGGATTTCGCCTGAGAGATGATTGCGTGAGGCATTGAAAACCTCTAATGTTGTGAGCATGTGCAATTCTGATGGTATTGCACCTGATAGTGAATTGCTGCTGAGATCCAAGTAGACCAAACCTGTTAAGCCTGCGGCGAGAAACAGATGAATTGGCATTACCCCTATCAAATTGTTATTAGACAATGAAAGAAGCTTGAGGTCCAACATACCTGAAATCCTTGGGATCACTCCTGTGAAGTTGTTAGCAGACAAATCGAGTTCACAAAGGTGAGATAAATTGCCTAGACTCTGAGGAATCTCTCCTGTAAAGTGGTTATTGGACAAATGGAGTCGATAAAGCTGAGTTAATTTGTCTAGACTCTGAGGAATCTCTCCTGTCAATTGGTTATGGGACAAATAGAGTCGCTGAAGCTGAGTCAATTTGCCTGGACTCTGAGGAATCTCTCCAGTCAAGTGGTTATGGTCCAAAGAGAGTCGCAGAAGTTGAGTCAATTTGCCTAGACTCTGAGGAATCTCTCCTGTCAAGTGATTATGGTCCAAATAGAGTACTTGAAGCTGAGATAAATTGCCTAGACTATGAGGAATCTCACCTCTGAATTCGTTGGAATAAAGCCTTAGATACTGCAATTGTGTCAACAGCCCAATTTCTGCTGAAATGGTTCCGCTGAAGCTATTGTCTTGAAGGTACAAAGAGACCAATTCCGTCCAATTGGAGACCAGAGAAGGAATGATTTGACCAATAAATAGATTATTATCTAAACGCAATTCAACGAGGTTTTTCAGATTGGACAAGGACAGAGGCAGTTCCCCACTGAGTTTATTGGAAGACAGGGACAAGTGGGTGAGGTTTGTGCAAAGACCAAGCTCAGAAGGGATAGAAGAGTTTAAGGAGTTGTATGAAAGATCAAGGGACTGGAGCTCCTTGAGTTTGCCTATAGAGGGTGGAATTTTCCCTTCCAGAAAATTATGACTCAGGTCAATATATTGAAGACCAGAAATCAAACCTATACTGTCCGGAATTGGGCCAGAGAATCCGTTATAACTGTTGTACAAAGAGTTGTTGCTCAAGTCAAGTTGTGAGCCTGGAGAGATTTCCAATGGCATATGGTATAGGCCCTCGGAAATAGTTGCCACTCAGGTCGAAGTGGGTGAGACTCGGAAATAGGGAAAAGTCGAAAAGAGCCAGTGTTCCGTTAATTTCCATACCGGAGAGCTGTATTTCGGAGACTGTTCTGGTTTTGGTGCAGACAATGGCAGTCCAGTTGCAGAGGCTGTTGAGGTTGGTGAGGGACCATGAATTGAGTAGCGAAGGTGGCCATGATGATGAAGACAAGTCGTCCTTCCATTTGATGAGTGATTCTGCTTGTTTTCCTGGAGATGTTGACATCGTTTTGATCAATGGTAATGCGGACAGCAGCAGGAGCATATAATGAAATGTCATGGTTTTGAGTTGCATGATGATCTGTTATTTTTCCGTGGAGTTTTTCCCTTTGTCCAAGGCACAAATAAATCGGAGCTAATAACAACATTGGAGGTGCATGCAGACTTTACAATCCTTTCTTTACGCTTGGAATTTCGCACATGACCGTTAAGCTCAATGGATTGGTACCAGAAAGTACAAGTTTTTCTGAATTTCCTTTGTTTTTTTGGTCGCAAGGTTTTTCTGTTTTTCATGTACTTTTTATTATATGCGTATGTTCGTGGTTCCTGAATTTTGAATTTCCAAGGGCATTTGGCAAATTTGTCCATTTCGTTAGCCAATTGGCTAATTTTGTCGACTGAATGTTTACAAATTTTTCCATTTGAATTTCTAGTTAATTAATCTGATTAATTGTGACTTGATTTTGCTAGTGTTTTGGTAAAAGACATGATTAATTGTGACACATTTCCATGCCTTAACCCACACGCTGCTAGACTTAAACTCTGCTAAAATGACTCGATGTGACCAATCATTTTGAGTGCCATATCCTTTAGCTGTATTTTTTCAAAAATAAGACATCTTTGAACTTTGTCCAGTCTGCGCAAATAGACCGCGTCAATCAACATTAGCTTTAACACCACACATCTCTTGATTTTGAGTTGAAAAACCCTTTCCAAAATTCCAAGCGTAAAGAAAGGTTTAGGAACTCTACACCTCCGAAATTTAGTTTAGATTTAGTTACAGAACTAAAAGAATCTGTTAACTAGGTTAACTGAATATAACAAACCATGGGTTCTACATGAGAATTTCTTCAATATGAAACCTAAAACTAATATCCAAATTTGCACCCTCCGTTAGATTTGGTGTCAAAACATACTTTGAATTAAATATGTCGTACTCACATGTGTGCCACATCATCAAACTAACAATTTTTTTTAAAGAAATGCAACACTTACCATCTATTTGAAGGAAAAATTCCAACTACCATAGGTCAACTCAGGGAACTTCAGTCCCATGATCTTGGAATCAATTCCTTAAACTCTTCCATCCCTTCTGAGCTTGGCCATTGTACCGACCTCACGTACTCGTTCCTGGCTTCCAATTTTCTAAGTGGGGAGCTGCCACTGTCCTTGTCCAATCCGAGCAGCATTCTCCAGTTGGATTTCTCCGATAATGTATTTACGGGTCCAATCTTGCCTTCCGTGATCTCCAATTGGAGTCTACTTGCCAACTAGAAATTGATACCCCAAGCGTTGCTGCGGGATTAGAAATTGTAAGAAAAATTATGCCATAGACGATTAATATTATTCACATTAAAAATGTTAGAAGATTTTAACAAACAAAAGATTTAATCGATACAGTCCACGTACAAACAATCGTGAAACTTTTGTCTCTACATAAAAAAATTTAAAAAAAAATTCGAAAAAGCAACTTGGGCAAGGGAAAAATAAAAGTTCACTAAAGCACCTAAAGTTTCCGTCGAGTGCTCTTGATTGTCAAGAAAGCAACCTAGGCAATAAAAAAAAATGAAATATTAAAATGGCTTATTATATTAATACCCCACAAATTGTTGAATAAACCCCACATATTTAATACACACCACATTTACTTTTTCACTTAAAAATTATCTTAATACACCCCACATATTTTCCCATAATACCCCCACGCCCCACATTCTCAATATACACCTTATATTTTGTACATACACCACACATCTTTTATACACCCCACAGTTCTCAATATATACTCCATATATTTCGGGTAGTTTGATTAGCACAGAGCTCCGCAATGAAGCTGCTATAGTAAACCGCAATGATTCAATTTTTTTTTTTTCTTTGATTTGGTCTTAAAACAGAGCTCCGCAATGAAGCTGCTATAGTAAACCGCAATGATTCAATTTTTTTTCTTCTTTGATTTGGTATTAAAAACAAAAGAGCTCCACAATGAATTTGAATGTAATTTTTCTTACACAACCTCCATTAAAAAGTAAACCTTGTTTTTACAAATGTACTCTCGCCTTGCAATCAATATATTTCAATTCAGTTTGTAAAACATAAATCAGTCACAATCAAGACATATCGTTTCGGTGGTGGCTATACTATTTAGACCTGGTAATAGCTTAAATTGTTCCACACGATCTTGGTAGTTGGCGTAAAGGTGTCGAGCGTTATTTACTGCAAGAGTATGCCAATTTTGTGCAACCGGTGGCATGGGATGTCTTGGTGCCAAACGTAGCTGTACAAAATAAAAGGAGTCAATTAGCTTTCAAAAACAACGTTCAATGTTGCAAAAAAAGTAAGTCAACTTTTAGTACCTGTATAAAGTCATTGTCATTGACTAAACCAATTGCAATCTCAGGAAGATTAGTGGGCTCATCATCTCCTAATACATATAAAGGTAGGAATGTGAGGCATTGCAAACGAGATAAAAAAATCACTACTACACGATAACATGAAGCTATAAGATGGCCCATATCTGGCATGCTCATCCAATAGAGTTCCAGTGCATATGAATCTTCAAAATAGTCAAGTGCTTAGTCAATCTTAACACGCCTCTCTTTCCAACCAAAAGCTTGCTCATATAGGAATGGGCAACCATGTACTTCCGCCAATAGGTCCTTACGTACCCTTGGCCATGAATCTTGGCCAAATCTCATTGCCTCAGCTATGACTCTATATCCACAATTACCATCTCCAAGGACATCAATTGCAATAGTAATGTATTGTTTTATTACCTCAGGGAACTGTCCTATATATTGATGCGTAAGGGCGGCCGGATTGTGTAAAATTGAGCTATAAGTCTGTATAGTAATCAAGGGTTACTTAGTGAATTCACAATTAGTATATCAAACATCACAACTATAAAGATAAGTGTATACCTTCAATTTGCGTGGTCTTCCCCTTGGTTTCTTTTTAGAGGGTTGTGGCTGGCTATCATGGCCTGAAAGAGCTTCTGCAATCTCAAAGGCCGATGGCAAACGACGAGTAGAAGTGTCAACTTTACGTGGACGTCCTTTGGTTTTAATTTTTTTAATTGGTTCTGTAAGTGTCGTAGAACTTGGGTTCATCAACTCCTCTATTTTAATGCATAGTTGTCGTCTAGATTCATTAGTTTGACCCTCAAACCAATTGACAAACCATTCAATGAGTGCTCTTATTGGAAGAATTGGGGGACTAAAAGTCGAAGGTTCAATGATCATGTCCAACTTTCTCCAACGATGATGTATACAATCAATTGGAATTGGTTGACTACTACTCCTATACTTTGCAATTTCATGAGCACATGGGAGTTGGTGTGTACAACGAAGAGTACAACCACATGATACAACATCATCACCAACTGAGTCGATTCTATTAAAAAAAAAAATTATATGTGTAACTATACACCATAAAGAAACAACAAATCCTCAATTTACCTTTTTGCTTCACACACAATTATGTTTAATGCTTCAATGGATACAAAACCTCTTAACTCTCTCAACTCTTCATGCTTCAAACCATGGTAGACAAAACATCGACTCTGCTCAAATGAGGCATTTAGTTCAGTGTGTTGCAACTCTAATAACGCGTGAATATTATTCCACAATATATCAAAGCTAAGCTGGCTAGAGCTAATCATCTGTTTTAGCTTTGAATGTGCACTTTCCGCCCTGTTCATTAGTAAAAATTAGTAGACATAATAACAACATGGCTATATATTGAGTAAAACAAGAATAAAATTACATGTTACTTGTTTTGTACCAAAATGCATACAAGTGTCAGTCCATGCAGCCACAAACTTTTCCTTGTGCTCATTCAGCCATGTAGTTTTCAAGTAATCAATACCTTCATGAAATGAACTAAATTTGGATTCAAAGGCATGCCAATTATGTAAGTACTCCTCTTCTGTTGATGAACTTACCAAGGTTTGCCAATCATTAAAAAACATATTCCAAACCTCCTCTAATGTGAAGAGTTTCTTGCAATTGGTTGCAACTGCTTGATTTATATGCCATCTACACAATAAATGTCGAGTACTAGGAAAAACATTACGAATGGCATTCATCAGTGTTAAATCTCGATCAGTGACAATCACACCAAGAATACAATCATCATTCATTAGAGTTTTCAATCTTGTCAATGCCCATGTGTAATTGTCTTCCTTCTCATGGTCAATGAAAGCAAATGCAACCGAAAATGTAATATTAGTTGAAGTTACCCCTACAATCTCCAAGAGTGGAAAACGATGCCTATTAGTCTTGTACGTGCAATCCATGATAAGTACATGTGGGAAACAATGTAAGATATCGACATTAATTGGGTGAGTCCAAAACAAGTCACTAACAACATTATCAACACCAATACTTCGATGATGCTCAATATAGTTGTACTCAGCCAACTTACATAACAATTGTTGCATTTCTGATCTCCCTGCTTTTTCTTTTGTCCGATGATAGTGTCTTGCATTGTATATTGTCCTCATCGTTGTTACATTAAGTGGATCTTTTTTCCTTATGGTGTTCAAAATAACTTTGGGTCTCACTAAACTTGTAGACATGTCAACTAAAAGTTCATTTTGCTCTTTAGTTAATCGTCCAACAAAAGAATGCCCTTCAAGATATTGTGAATAAGTATGGTTATGCACCCCACACTCAACCTCCAATTTCCATTCATCTCATTCTCCAACGTTGACTCCTTTCAACATAAATGGACATCTGCATTTTTTAGTACTAGTATTCCTAGGTTCTATCTTCTTCTTATTATTTGCATCAGAATTTTGGTCATTAATATCAGACTTCCTCAATATGGATCGATACTCGCCATGTCTCTCACAAGCAAATGTTATTCGAGCTCTCTTCCTCCTTCGATCAACCCCTCCCGTGTCAGACCTCTTAATGACAATAACCATATTATTCTTTTTTCCTTGTGTGCGAGCCCAATCAAGCAAATCATTTTTACTTTTGAACACCTGTACATACAAGATCATTGCCATTTGCCACTAACAAAATGTTTGTAGACATGTTAAGATTCCAACCCATATGTTTTTCCCTATTATGAACCTAATGCACTATGCTGCATAAAAGAATACAAGAGTTTCCATGAAATTCACAGATGCACATTCAATATACTAAAAATAGTTACCTCGTCAGTTTTAAATGCGTTTGTGTAATCAACGACGCTCGTTGTTGCAACCTCAATGTCCCCTATAGAGGTATTGCCTTGTATGCTATCCTATTTAAATACACCAAAAATTATTATCAAATCCTCATTTATTTATTAAGAATCATACACCTCAATTATTTGTTAAGAACCATACAACTCAATATCAATAGGCAGAGTGACTTTCTTTTTGGTAAAGGAAAAAAATAGGAGAGCTAGATAATAACCCAAATTCTCATGCATAAAAACAAAGAATACGAAATCAATTAGACAGTTTGGCCTGTTGCTTACATCCACCCTCAGTTTCTTGGGAATTTATATATCCTCCAAATTCAAATGTGGATTATGGTAACTCCGAAAACCTTACACACCACTATTAGACAGAAATTTCACCCAAAATCTTAGGGACTCAAGACCAGAAATACACAGCACAATCTAGAAGCTTCTCTGCTGTGATTGTCACTGGGGAGATTCAAAGGTTTACAAATAAATGCAATGGTATATATCATATTAGTGAAGTGACCAACACTCTCACTGTTCTAAATCTTTCTCTCTGTGAACTGAACTCAACCAAGAGGAGAAGGTAAATAGATTTGGTCTCTAGGAATTCTCTCTCAAATCTAGGAGGAATGAAGAGGAGTAAACAGATGAATAACAAGAAACGTTGTTTATAACATATTTTATCAAAGGCACAATCTACTATGAAAAGATGCGTAACTTCAACCCCATAAAGTGTCGTCAACTCCACAGAGCAAAGAGTAGACCGGGGGGTTAAAGAACTAAAATGGTTTTGGATTCTGCCAGGAACAATGAACAAGGGACTACACGTCACTCAACGAACTGGATATAGAAGTTTAAACATCGCAACGAACTCAAGATTAAATTATTATCGATGTCATCGAAATCACTAAAATAATGAAAAATATGAAGTCTTACCTCATGTGAAGGTTCCGAAACATTGATTTCATGTTCCATTCGTCAAAAACAATTTTTTCTCAATCAACATGTTTGTAGTTTCATTGGTTAGAGTTTTGTTCAACAATGGAGGGTGGGAGGGTTTTGATAGTTGAGAAGATAAATAAGGGTTAGGGTTTAGTGATTTGGGGTGTATTTAGAGATTTTTATTTTATTTTTTTTAAACCTAATAAGGTCAAAATTGTCATTGCATAATGGGGTAAATAAATCATTTAATATTAAATTTTAATGTGTGGTGCATTCAACATTTTATGGGGTGCTAATAAAAAAAGCCTATTAAAATACAAGCAATTAATTTATACATCAACAAGTTTATACTATAAAAAAAAGGATAAAGTATGGTTACACAGTCTTTTTTTTGGTGGAAAAGTGTTGGAATTTAGGATTATTTTATTGTTTGAATTTGGGTTTAGCCCATTAGTATTAGGGTTTCGTTTTCTTACTTATTAGGGTTATATTAGTTCTCTATATATATGATGTTTTGTAGCTCGTAGAATTATCAAGTTATTCGCAATGTAGTCTCTTGAGTTATGTAGCTGTCATGGCAATCTTTTGTTCACTTAATAAAATTATATTAGTTTATAGTTAGTTTGTTAGTTTGTTAATCGTGCACTTTGATATTCAACTTAGTATCAGAGCAGGTTTGATCCTCCGGGTTAAATCTGTTCTTGGTAGCTAGTTTGTTTGTCTTGTCATCTTCTTGGTTGTGATTTGTTTTTTTCGTTGTGGCCTAGGCTAGGGTTTCGCAGTTGCCACAAAAAAAAAAAAAAAAAAACTGAAGCTTTATTGCACGAACGGCCTGCAACCTGATCAACCCCGATCGACCCACTTAGCGACCTGTAAAGCAGCCACAACCCAAGTCCGCTGATCCGCCGCCGCTCTGATCCGTAGACCATTGCCATCACCATCGCATAATCAAAACTACCCTTGCCGTCGTCACAACCGCCTCACATCTCCGCCTGAACCATGATCCAGACCCGTGAAATCATCTACCCACCACTGATTGCGCTGCCTTCGCACCGTACCCACATCATCTCCGCCGCTTTGATCTGCACTTCACTGCCCTGCTATCCCATCGCGTCAAGAATCCCAGAATTGAGATCCCATACCTGCACTCGGATTTGTTTTCTCTAGAGAACATTGCCCAGATAGAAGAAAGGAATAAGGAAATAGAAGCTGAAAAATAGAAAAAGAAAACAAGAAAAGAGGAAAAAAGGAAAGAAAAAAAAAGGTATGGAGCTCACAATCTGTTGGGCTATTATGATTTGCTTGGAGGCCATCGGTTGGGCCTTGTTGATTGAAGCCTGGATTGTTCATTTGCTCGTTTGATTGCTCGCCGGTTTGCCTTGTCGTGTCTGCCTAAAGGAGCTTGCCTTGTCGTGTCCGCCTAAAGGAGCTTATCTTGTCTTGTCCGCCTAACGAAGCTTGCATCCACGTTTACTTGTTGGCAAACTCATGACGTGTACCGCCGTGAGTTTGATGGGGGTGTTAGAATTTAAGATTATTTTATTGTTTGAATTTGGGCTTAACCCGTTAGTATTAGGGTTTCGTTTTCTTGCTTATTAGGGTTAAGTTAGTTCTCTATATATATATGATGCTTTGTAGCTCGTAGAATTGTCAAGTTATTTGCAATGTAGTCTATTGAGTTATGTAGCCGTCATGACAATCTTTTGTTTACTTAATAAAATTATATTAGTTTATAGTTAGTTTGTTAGTTTGTTAATCATGCATTCTGATATTCAACTAAAAGAATCTAGTTTTATACCAGTTAGAGAGGACTTTTTTCAGTGATTTAATAGCCTCTTGTTTAAATCACTGCATTCTAATATTGTAAATGTAAGTATTGAGATTTTATGTTATAGCTAAACAATCAAACTAAAAACCAAGTTAACACCCATAGAATTATCCCCTGCATTCTCAAGAGGACCTAATTCACTTCTTAATTCTACCTAACATGTATAACACTTAACACTTCATCTGTAGCTTAAAATAATAAAACAATAATGAAAATGGTAGAAATCAGACATTAATTTTGAAATCCTGAACAAATACAAATTAGAAGACAGGACATTAAAGTAACTGGTAGATTGAAGACTGACTAGGTTGAGAGTGGAGCTTGCTCTGCACTTCACAAAAAGTCATAGAAAGTACCGACTCTTAGGTACCGTTTGGTACGTGGGACGGGACGGGACGGAACGGGACGAGCCGTTCCGTCCCACGTTTGGTGTGCCTAAAAATTGTGGAACGGGTTGTCCCATGGGACGAAATTTGGCTGATTTTTCGTTCCACCTCTTCCTCCTGGAACGACCCTTTCCACATCCGTGGAACACAAATTTATAACATTTTATGACAAAATTTCTCCTTATCTTTTTCAATATTTACATCATCTATTCTGTCCTGTTCCATCCCATCCCGTCCTGTTCCGTCCCGTCCCGTCCCATCTGCGTTCCAAACGGTAGCTAAGAACAATCGGGTTAGTCTATGAACAATGAGTAGGTAAGGAAAACATATTTTCCAATCGAATAGATATTTATGAAAGAAAATAAGAGAATCAGGATGCCTATTCTAATATCCTAAGCAGGAATTTGGGAATTTTCCCACAACCTACACTAAAAGTGGGATAGCTAAGGAAAACAATAAGCAACAATTATTTTGTTAACAAAGAAAGAGATATGTTATCCACACACCTCATTTTACTTCTCACACACCCCTTGATAATTTTTGTCTATTGATCTTCTTTAATTCATCCGATCCGACGGTCGAAAATTAAAAACATGCGTGTGAAGTAAAATGAGATGTGTGGATATCACACCCCAAAAAAAAAGTCTAATTGTGTGAACATGCGCAATTCAATGGATTGCCGCTGCCTGGCCCGCCGAAAGCTTCATTGGATCGGCCGTTCCGAGAAGCTACCCGGAAGTACAAGTTTTTCTGAATTTTCCTTTGTTTTTTTTTGTCGCAAGGTTTTTCTGTTTTTCATTTACTTTTTATAATATGCACATATTTGTCCATTTGAATTTCTAGTTAATTAATCTGATTAATTGTTACTTGAAGATTTTGCAAGTATTTTGGTAAAAGACATGATCAACTCGGTTCACTTGCTGCTCTGCTGCTTGCTTTATTTGAAATCACTCATCAGAACATCTACTGTACTCTTCTAGATATTCTTTTCCTTTTTGATTATGTGTTATGTGTTGTGTTTCTCGTGTTTACGTGTGACGCATTTTCATGCCTCAACCCACACGCTAGACGCTGACGACTGATATTTATTCGTCAACTCCACACTTGACCAAGACATCCTTTCACAGTCCACGCACTCTAGGTGTTCGATCGAAAGCGCCCGTGCTATTTCAACACCGGCGTGATGGTGACCGACTTGGTAGATGGACCGCTTACGAGAAAGATCGAGAATTCGATGGAGATTCCCAAGGAGAAGCGGATATACGAGCTGGGTTCTCTTCCGCCGTTCTGGTGTTCGGCGGCAACGTGGAAGCGATTCACCACTGATGGAACCAGCAGAAGATTCGGGAATGCCTTGCCCTGTCGATCTTCTTTGGGCCCCTTACGACCTCTACAAACACCATCAAAGTCACCTTCAAGATCTGCATCTTCTTCAACATCACCACCATCAACAAACACATCAGCAATTTTTTATGTTCTAGCACAATACACAGAGGATTATTGTTTGATTATTTACCTTTTTATAGAAATCATTGTTGCATAGGAGGAAATATGTTTTTTTATCAGATGTAAATAGTGAGAGAGATTTGAATAGGGTGAAATAGGACCGGCGATGGGGAGAGAGGAGGGATAGAGTTTTGTTTTAATTAATTTAATTGTTAAATAAAATTTATTAATTTTGTATTTCATTGTGGATCCCGCTCCTACCACGTCATCATTTAACAGTCAAATTGACAGAAAATTTAACAAATGTCTAACATTGCAACGAATTCATAAGTTGAGGTATGATATTGCAATTTTTAAAATATGAGGTATGAGATTGTTTTTCGAT
Source organism: Malus domestica (assembly GCF_042453785.1). Lineage (NCBI taxonomy): Eukaryota > Viridiplantae > Streptophyta > Magnoliopsida > Rosales > Rosaceae > Malus > Malus domestica. The sequence continues at coordinate 31,229,196 of NC_091665.1, forward strand.
CCATAATTAAGGTAGTATTTTTTTGTAATTTACACATTCTTTTTCAATTATGTGCCGTGTTTGTCGTGTTTACGTGTGACACATTTACGTGCCTCAACCCACACGCTTGACGTTGAATCTGATATTATATGCATCAACTCCACACTTGACCAAGACATTTCAATCCTTCACAGTCCACGCACGCTGGGGCTGGACTTTGTTCAGTCTGTGCAAGGGCCACGGGAAGACTAGACCGGGTCACTCAACATTGGCACCACGCAGCTCCTGATTGAGTTGAAAAATCCTTCCCGAAATTCCAAGCGTAAAGAAAGGATTAGAAACTCTGCACCTCCAAGATTCTTACTAGCTCGGATTTATTTGTGGAGGTGATAGAAGCAAAGGGGAGGAGCATGCAGAAAAAGGGTCTCGTTCTTGAACTAGTGTTTGTGGATTTTACATTGTTGTAATCTGTTTTATGACTTGTATTACAAACTACAAAATTCCTATGTTTTATGAGCTTTATGTATGTTTTCTTGAACAATATTTCTCATAATCTTAATCAAATAATTTTTCAGTTACCATTGAAAGATCATCCACGCAAAAATTCGCTTGAAGAGAAAGCCATGTAATTACTAATTGTGGCATGACAAATAGACGACGACGACGACAGAGTTGTCGATAACATATATATAACTTTGTGTTCTAATATTAACTTGGAATCTATAAAATTTGGTGTTAATTGTAATATTCAGTGATTATTTACATGATGGTACAAATGATCCTTATAAGGTGGACGTACTAATGAGAATACAACATCACAGGAATATGCTATTAACTAAATTCTATATATACTAAAACCCAGCAGCTGTTCCGAAGCACGATGAAATGACGGATTTGTCCTCTTCAAACGTTCTTTTCTTTCATTTATTTTATGGGGGTATAGTGAAAAGACAAGAATGCCCTTTCTTAGGCGTGGTTCGCTCGCGGCTTTCCTCCTCCACCTTTGCTTTTTTGCTTCAGTCTGAATCGACACGTTCCCTGACCTTTTCCTTGTTACTGCAGTTCGAATCCACACGACAACCTGCTCTTCCAAATCAATTTCCGTACGTTTCATTTGGCAACCCTATTCTTCCACATCGTTCTAGACCCAAAACCCAAATCGTTGTTGCTCATCCAAAACCCAGATAGCCGCCACCACCACGTTTTACAAATTCCTCTTGACTGAAGGTAAAGCGAAAATTGCCCTCTTCATCTCCACAAGTAAATTTGATTATCTATTAATTTCCCCCAATTTTTTTGGTTTCAAATTTACATCGATTGCTAGGGTTTTGGAAGGGTGTATGGGTTTGGGTAATATCCACAAACTAGGTTGCACGGACACTCTGAAACTCCAAAGTGTTAGAGTGTGTTTTTAATCCTCCAACATTTGACGCATTTTAGACTAGGTTGCATGAACACTCCAACATGCCCCTGATACGGGTTGGACACGACACGGCAAGGGTATTTTTGTAAATTTGAAAAATATTTTGAATCTGTTTGGAAACATTGAAACATTTGGGGCAATCTGAAAATACAAAACCTAAAGCCTAAAAACAACCGGACCTAACCTAACTTGATTCTATAATCTGCGCCTTCCTTCCACTTCTCTTCTCCCATGCACTCTTCCTCTCTTCCTCTCTACGGCCTCCACTTCAGTTGCATTCTATTTTAATTGGAGGTGAGTGGTTGATGTTTCACTCGCCCTCTTTATTTATAAATGATGTTAGGCTTTTTTTTTTTTTAATTTGTTGGTTGTTTAATTTGTTATTGGGCATAAATATATCGTTTCTTGTTTTAATTATTATACTTGTGTTGTTATAATTATTATGTATATGTTATTTTAGTTAATATGTATAATGAATGAATTTGATGAACATGATTATTTTGTTATATTATCATTCACATTATTATTTTTAATATATGCTATATTTATTATAAGTTTATTATATTTTAATCGATGTGTCATAGCTGTGTCTGTGTCATATTTTTTAAGATTTGCCATGTAGCAATATCACCGTGTCGCGTGTCGTCACATCTGTGTATGTCTGTGCAACCTAGAGTCTAGATTTCGTTACGGAATTGAAAAATTCTGTTAACTGAGGTTAATTGAATATAACAAACCATGGGTTCTATCTGAGATTTTCGTAAATTTAATTACGCGGCAAGATATAGGATCCATAATGAGAACTAAAACCAATATCCAAACTTGCACCCTACGTTAGATAAATTATTTGGATAATTTAAATAATTTGATGGGAGACTTGAGTTCATTATATATTTCACTTGCGAATGCGGTGAAGTTGATCAATACGTAAAAAGTCTTGGTCTATGAATTGATGATCATTTTTCTTATCAAATATTTTGCTTTATAAAAGTAAGTAACCAAAATGATGAATGAGAAGACTAGCTCGGTCCTCCGCGTGATTCGTGGTGGCAAAGATTCACCGAAGGTTTGGATTACATAACATCAACTATACATGATACAGTTTGCGGCTAAGCCTTAGATGAAATGAAACACACATAACCATGAAATCAGTTAGGAAGCTGCCTATTACGATTTCGTTTAATTGTAATTGATTTTAAGAATACTGTATTTTCCTTTATTCTCTCATTAACTTGGAGTAGTCCCCTGAGTCTTGTAAATTGCCTTCCTATTTCCTGTATAAGTTTGGCTCTACAGCCACATCAATGAAATATGAAATTCCAATTACTACGGACACCATGGATTCATCTGATCCGTACTTCCTACATTCTTCGGATCACCTAGGACTTCATCTTGTCTCCAAGGTTCTTGATGGAGATAACTAAGCCATGGTGTCGTGCCATGACAATTGGTCTTAGCGTCAAAAATAAGAATGGCTTCGTTGATGGAGGAGATGCAACGATATGGTCCTCACTTGGTTAGCGTATTCCTTATGCCAAGAGGTACTCGATAATATCATATACCTTAGTACTACGGCTACAGTTTGGCCTGATCTCAAAGATTGGTTTTCACAAGGGCTGCAGTCTTGGGTTTACATGGCTTAACAAATTATAAATTTGGTTTCCACGCAGAGTTCCCAAACACTACACTTTTCAACCACTCAATACAACTATAAGAGCATCTCCCTATTTTGCCTCATGAACCCCCTAGGTATTTTTGTCTACACATTTGTCTAGTCCCTTGGGGCCATGTTTTGCTGATGTAGCGCAACAAATCTAATTCGCCTAGTAAATTGCCTGGTCTTTTAGAGATGCTCTAAGAGCAAGTCCACCGGAGTGAAATTTGCCCAGCACCCAGTCCAAATATCAAGCTGAGGGTCAGGGAATCCACTCCAGCCCGTTCAGTTGCCTGGCACCCAGCCCAAGTCAGACAATAGACCAGCCCATTTTTAACAGACCCAAGAGTCGGCCTATTTGGTTGGCACGTGGACTGGACTGGACTGGACTCGCGCTTGGCAGCGAGTAGGGGACAAGGGGGGCAGGCGCTGTCAACCCACTTGTGCTGCAGCGACGTGGCATGCTCAGAGCTGTTGGATTTCCAACGGCTAGTTTTTCTAGACCGTTGGATTTCCAATGGTAACAAAAATTTAAATTTTACTTTTAAACTGGACCGTCCGATCACAGATCAACAGTCCACGTTTCCCCCCCCCCAAAAAAAAGGGCCCAACGGTCAGATTTATGACTGTTGGCCACGTGGCAGATCCTTGGCTCTTGGATTTGAATATTTTTCAAATCCAACGGTCCAGATTAATTAACTACATTAAAATTAATTAAAAATTATAAAAAAATACATAATTTTTTTTTTAAAATACATTAAAATTTTAAAAAAGTTTTTTTTTTCCTAGAAATACCTAACCCTCATCTTCCTCCTTACACCACATTTCAATATTTTCTACACTTTCCATACCATCTACATTTCAATATTTTCTACACTTTACGAGAAAAAAATGTCTTCGTGGAAGCTCATTGAAGATGTTACGTTGTGTGAATGTTGGGTTCACACTACTCATGACCCGATTACGGGTAATGAGATGGATAAGCGAGAAATGTGGAGTAAAATTACGAAAGTGTTTTGCGATGTACATGGAAAAAACGCTAGAACTAGCCATGTTTAACATAATCTCGTAACTCGGGATCTATTTCTGTGTTCTGTTTGTATTGATTGATGACAAGATGTAGCCATAAAATATTGATTTTGACATTTTATTTTTGTTTTTATAAAAAGGTTGTATGATTTGTAAAGATCCATGATTGATGGTTTGGTGTTTCTGGGTTCGTGGGTTACGTTGATTGTTGAATGCCTTATCAATTTGATTTTTAATATGTCATTGTTTATCTATTTCCATAATAATCTTTTCAAATAAATGTTACTTTTTGACTTGAGAACTGTAATTTACCTTTTTTATTTTATCTTTTCCTGTATATTTGATTCATAGGGCTCTTGTGTTGTGAATTGTGACTGAAAATTTGATCCTCATATGGATATAGGCAAAAACCACTATTTTTTCCTTATTACTTTTCTTTTAAATTCTATATATACTAAAACCCAAACGGGTGGAACACTGTTCATGAACAGTGAAAGTAACAGTGATCTGACGAAATTGCCCTTGCTTGGTCTGTTTAATTTCAATTGCGCCATATTTTACACGTGTTTGTCATCGGTGAAATGGAAGCAGGCTGAAAAATCTGGGGTGTTCCACCTGTTTCCTTGCTCTTCTTTTCCTCTTCTGGACTCTTCTTTTCCATCGACTTCTCTGTCACTAAGTCGCAACCAACTACAACACCGATTCACCCTCCATTTCTCCTGCTTAGCAAAAGAAAATCAAAGGGGTTCACCTCCTTGGGTTCCGTAAGATGCTGGAAGCATCTTTCGTTTCTCTCTTTCTTCTTCTTTTCTTCCACCTCTTCGTTCGCCGAAGCAACTAAAAATAAAAAACCTACTCGCGGCTTCTTCCTCCCGATTTCGGAGCTTCTCTCCCTTCCACACACACTCTCTCTCTCTCTCCCCCCCTCCATTGAAGCACCTCTATACACAGCCTATCGTTTCTCCCGTAATTATATATTTAATTATTTGAAAGTTAGTTCTTCTGTGTAAAATTCTTGAACTTTTGATTACCTGCAATTTTCAATTTTCTACAGTATAGGATTTTTGGATAATTTCATGATTTAGCGATCCTACTAATGATATATCAAGTAGAATCAATATGAGGAATAGATTCTTCAATTTCGTAGCTTCCAAGCCTAGACAAGAGATTTTTTGCGTTTGTTTATGTCTGATTTGCACCGATTTTGGTCGGATCTATTTCTGATTTTGTTTTCCGTTTGAGCACCGGTTGTTTTTGCATTGCTGGGAAGCTAATTTTCTACAACTGAGGTATGTTTTCTAACTGCTGTGTTTTGATTATTTTTGGATGGAATTGTAACCGTTTGGTTTTGGGTTGGCTCTGTTCCTGTGCTAGAGTTTTCCTGGCAAAGAGGATATTTTGCGGTTTGGTTCCTTGTTTGGTCAGTCTCAGTTTTACCGACGGTTCCGGCGGTCCTGTTATTTTTTGGGTAAGTTATTTCTCTTTTTTATTTTTCCTGATTTGACAACTCCTTGGTTGGTGTTAGATTAAAATGTGTGTGATTTTTTCGAAAAATTACTGGTGACATGGATTAACAAGATTCTTGAGTGAAAAACAGGCTTTTTAGTGCGGTTAAACAGAAATATAGAGATTTATTGTAAGAAAGTTATGGACGATTTAATCAAATTAATTGTACTGATAGAGATATGAATGAGCCTAATGTTTATTCTTTTCACTCAAACATCATTATACCATTACAGAAAATCAGGAATTTGAACATCAGCTTGCGACTTCGCCGTCGTTTTGAACGCCACCAACTTCGATGCAGTCCTTGGAGACACCCCTGCCTCCTTTGCCATAGTCGAATTCTTTGCTCACTGGTCAGCTTTTCTAATTTCTATGTAAACCATTGATTTTATTTGGGAAATAAATGGAAACCCTTATGTTTTTGCTTAAAGTATTGATCTTTGAGTGTTACTCAGTAGATATTAGATCGATTGCCCATTTGAAAAAGAAGTGAGATCACATGGATGATGGATCATGTGAGGTTCTCCAATTATTTGAGATCACATGGAAATATTTACGTTGTCATAACTAAAATGATCTGAAAGCTTATTGAGAATTGTTGTCATTTGCTTTTCATTGTAGCGTTACTTTCTTAAACTGATTAGAGCTAAAGATTGCTAATTCCTTAGCATTCAGTGCATATGCTTATTAATGTCTGTTTGTTATCTTAGAGGCATATGGTGGTTTAGTTGCACTCTGCACACGTGCAACTCAAGGCTGACCCCAAATTGTTCCTCCTGAAATGATGTTGTGCTTATTTGTAAATTTTCCTGCTCATCTACAATTCATCTTTTGTCTCTTGATATCTTTTACAGGTGCAAAACGCCATAGAGTATTTAAACATCATCGGGGCCTTTGATGAGAATGAGAATCTGACTGTTTTAGGTGGGGAGAGATTTATTATTCTTTTAATATTTCAATTATGCATTGTGATGCTTGCAACTCTTTGTAATGGTTGTGAGTTTAAATTTGAAAATAATTAGCCTAATGCAGTTTAAATCACTTGACAGTTTAAATGCAGGTTGTTATATAGAGCTTAGGATTTAGGTTTTCCAGTTCAATCAAAGCTAATTAGACAAAATCATGAATTAATTAAATGTGGTGTCTTCCTTTCTCCTCTGTTTCTTTTGTTGTTGGGTGAAAGTGAGCATGGGTTTATGATAACCTATTTAAAAGGAAAGCTGGAGAGAGAGAGGGTAATAAAGTAGGTGCATATAGGGACTCAAAGGTTAAGGCATACTGATGCACAGATTGGTATGGTAAAAATGAAAAGAAAGTGAACCCAATAGAATATAGAAAATGAAGTGTTCATCCAGTGGAAGAATTTTTAGACAAGATGAGAAGATGTAAACAATTGGAGGTCCATACCATTTTCCAAGTTCTTTATTAATGTGAATGTTTATGTTATTCTGATTAGGAACTTAAGTGAATAAATCGCTTTCAAATTTGTAAACAAATAATTGTTTACAAAATAATGAACTTTGTTAAACAAAAATAATTGCTTACAATAGAGAATAACTGTAAACATTATTGAAGTATATATTTAAATATTTTTAATTTATATAAATAGATAGGTTGCTATTGCATTCTGTGCCTAAATCAAATCACTAACTTGAAACCATGCTCTTTATTTGGGAACTGTGTGTATTTCTTATTTGAATTAGTATGGTTTGTTTTTCAAATTTGATTTTGTGTGATTTCATTTTGATAGATATTTCAGAATTTCAGAAAGCAAGTGCGGTTTGATCAATTAAGGCCAACCTGATTTACAGAGGTCTGATTAGAGGTACACTACTAATTACCTCACTTTTCTCCCAAGAGTATGCTGCTTTTTCCAAAAGGAAAAAGATTAGCTTGGTTTGATCTCTTATTTGAATTGGGTAGATCTGGTTTGATCTCTTAATTTGTGTTGTGCAAATTTTGTATGAATTAATTTGGGTTGGGCAGAGGAAGCAAATAATTTTTTAAATTAATAAATTTAGTTTGGTTTTTACATATGTTGATGAATATTATTTACCAAAGCATGAACATGTGTCAAGAAACTGTTCGTTTCAAACTATTCATTACAACTTTGCACCAACTGTTTTTGTTATGCCTAATAGTTTTAAAACCTGCAGCATCGCGCGGGCTCCTTTGCTAGTGTGTTCTGATTCTGAGATTGCCTCTTTATATAATGTACAATTTTTGTAGTTGCCTTCAATGCTATTGTCATTGGCTCGGGTGCTCAAAAATATCTGTCAATATGGTTTTACCAATAATGTGGGTATTGGGGTGAATATCATAAAAGCGAACATGTGTAACTATAGATCTGCAAATGTTTGGTAGATAGAGCAATTTGGGAATTTGTTCACCGAAACATCTACGGATATCATGTATATCATTTTGTTTTTTACTTGAATGTTGGTTGTTGAATGCGTTATCATTTTGGTTTTTAACTTGCCATTGTTTATCTATATCCAAAATGAGTCTGAATCTTTTCAAATAAATGTTACTTTCCAATTTGAGAAACTGTAATTCACTTTTTATTGATCTTTTCCTATATATTTGATTTACAGAGCTTGGGTTATCGATTGTGACTACTCCTCACATGGATTATAGGTAAAACCACTATTTACTTTTCTTATTACTTTTCCTTTAAATGTGTAAATGTGTTTTATTATGAGATTCTCTCGTTATATATTTGCAAATTTCCAGCACTTATGCAAACTTCAGAGCATACAGGAAATCAATGTTTTCCATTTTGGGTACAAAGAACCAAATATGTTATCTATGTCCTTAATGAACTTATTACTTTTAATTGTTTAGTTTAACCGATGTTTGGATGCTTAAAAATATTCTTTGTTTTTAGTTCATTCTGCTCCGCAGTTTATCTTACGTCTTTGAACCAAATGCAAATTCCAATCTTGCATTGTTAAGCCCCGAAATTAGAACAAAAAAGCTTGCATGAAATTTGATGTTCTCTCTGATTGAGAACTCATTTTAATTCTACTTGAATTTTTCTCTGATTGATTTCTGGGTTTATTAAATTGTGGGATACTATTTCAAAACCCGCAGCAGAGCATGGGCATTTTTTCTAATATGGTCCCTAAAATTCAGCTACATAAATATTTGACAGAGATTACTAGAATCACAATATCAATTATTATAATGAATGGCAAAATTGAACCAAATAATTAAGAAAGTATCTCGACAGAATGCTTGTAACTGGTTATTTATGCAAGTACGAATTTCACGGAGCTAAACACCATATTTTTCAACCACACAATTTGCAACACTCTAGTAATCAGGGTGTGCAGATATCAAATACATGTTTATGAAGTTCATTGTAAACATTAAAAATAAAAATAATAAAATAAAATTCCACAACATCTCCTTATTTGATAGACTGCTCGTAGCAAGAATTCTAATCTGAAGTTGGAGCTACATATTTCTCCTAGTTTTATAGGGCCGATAGCTTCTTGATGGTAAGCATACCAAATGGCTCGGGAAGGCAAGGAAGACTATGAGCTGATAGTTTCTGTGACACAAAATGCATTGTCGGACGCAACCCAGGACGCGTCCGTATACAAGCCAATGCTATACTCATTACAAGCACCACTGCCTTTGCCAATTCATTGGCTGGAGGCTCTAGTCGTTGATCTAACACATCTTTCAAAAGCAACTCAGCATTTTCATTCGTTGACGTTGGTGATGCTGATAGTTGGGACTCTAGCATATCCCCGGGGTGCCTTCCCATCATGACTTCTAGTGCCACCACTCCAAAGCTAAAAACATCACACTTATCCGTCACCTGCATAATATATGCAAGCTCTGCGTATAAAGAGAAGAAAATTTGTCAACTCTACAAAAGATAGTACAAAATTGTGCAACATTAAAATTTTACATTACCTGACGCCATGTATCCTAACGAACCAACAATGTTGGTCCAGTTGGATGAATCAATACTCAACTGTCTTGATGTTCCAAAATCTGAGAGTCGGGGCTCGAAATCTTGCTCGAGCAATACATTATTGACAGTTACATCACGATGAACAATTGGTGGTGAACAATCATGGTGCAGGTAAGAAAGTTCATGAGCAAGTCCTTGCACAATTTTTACCCTTGTTGGCCACCCAAGTTCAGTAACCCCTTCTACCCCATACAATGCTTTTCCGAGGCTGCCTCTCTCTAAGTATTCGTAAAGCAAGAATATGCAACCCCTCCTTGAAGAGAAGCCGTATAGCCTTATGATGTTGCGATGCCGGATAGTTGTCAAAGTTCGGATTTCATTCTCAAAACTTTGGAGATTAATTGCTGGAATGTCATTAGAGTCATTCGTGTTAAGCCTCTTCACTGCAACAACTTGACCTGATTCGAGCTCTGCCTTGTATACTCTTCCAAATCCGCCTCTCCCAATGCAGTGTTTCTCATGAAAGTCGTCTATGGCCTTGACAGCTTCCCGAAATGTGAATTTCACTTCTTCTTGCAATATCATTGACTCATAATCCTCAAAGTTTTGAGAAGTTTTTATTACCTGAGGCCGGATTTTGGACCTCTTGTGAAACATAAGAAAGAAAGCAATGGCAATTGCAACAGTTGCGAAACCTAATAAGGAAAAAAGGAAAACAGGTACTATATTCTTGTTAGCACTTTTGGAATTTGTACTGGAGGATTCACATTCAGTTAGTCCCTCTGCATGCATGGACGGAGGGAGGTAAGGCCTAGTGGGGGCACATGCCCCTTCTCATCTTTTTTGTTTCATTACAAATTATTCAATTAATCATATTAAAATAATGAAAATCCTTTTTTAGTTTTTAAATGCCCTTTTGTCTTGTATATTTTTCTCACGCACTAATGTCTAAACCTTGTTGAGTTGCATGTACTTGGTTAATTAGTATAAATGAGCATTAGATTGTCAACAATTAAAGACAAAATTAGATAATAGAGTAATAAAATTAGGCATTTTGTAATTAATTTTTTCAGCATTTGTAAAAGAACTAGCTTTATTTGTCCAAAAAAGAGCTCAAATTTTTTAAGATGCCCCCTCTTGGTAAAATTTCTGGCTTCGTCCCTGTCTGCATGACTCCCCAAGCCATGGTTACCAACAAAAGCACTTTTTGGCGCATTATTGAAAATGCCACAAGTTGGGAATGGCCCTGTCAATTTGTTATATGAAAAGTCATAGCTACTTAGAGTAAACATGTGATCTAATGCTGATGGGATTTCGCCTGAGAGATTATTGTGTGAGGCATTGAAATACTGTAATAATGTGAGCCCGCCCAATTCTGATGGTATTGCACCCGATAGTGAATTGCTGCTGAGATCCAAGTAGACCAAACCTGTTAAGCCTGCGGCGAGAAACAGATGAATTGGCGTTACCCTTGTCAAATTGTTATTAGACAATGAAAGAAGCTTGAGGTCCAACATACCTGAATTCCATGGGATCACTCCTGTGAAGTTGTTAGCGGACAAATCGAGTTCATAAAGGCGAGAAAATTTGCCTAGAGAGGAATCTCTCCTGTCAAGTGGTTATTGGACAGATGGAGTATATAAAGTTGAGGCAGTTTGCCTAGACTCTGAGGAATCTCTCCTGTCAATTAGTTATGGGACAAATTGAGTCGCTGAAGCTGAGTCAATTTGCCTAGACTCTGAGGAATCTCTCCTGTCAATTGGTTATGGGACAAATAGAGTCGCTGAAGCTGAGTCAATTTGCCTAGACTCTGAGGAATCTCTCCTCTCAAGTGGTTATGGTCCAAAGAGAGTCCCTGAAGTTGAGTCAATTTGCCTAGACTCTGAGGAATCTCTCCTGTGAAGTAGTTATGGTCCAAAAAGAGTACTTGAAGCTGAGATAAATTGCCTAGACTCTGAGGAATCTCTCCTCTGAATTCGTTGGAATAAAGCATTAGATACTGCAATTGTGTCAACAGCCCAATTTCTGCTGAAATGGTTCCGCTGAAGCTATTGTCTTGAAGGTACAAAGAGACCAATACCGTCCAATTGGAGATCAGAGAAGGAAGGATTTGACCAATAAATAGATTAGTATCTAAACACAATTCAACGAGGTTTTTCAGATTGGACAAAGACAGAGGCAGTTCCCCATTGAATTTATTGGAAGACAGGGACAAGTGGGTGAGGTTTGTGCAAAGACCAAGCTCAGAAGGGATAGAAGAGTTTAAGGAGTTGTATGAAAGATAAAGGGACTGGAGCTCCCTGAGTTTGCCTATAGAGGGTGGAATTTTCCCTTCCAGAAAATTATTACTCAGGTCAATATATTGAAGACCAGAAATCAAACCTATATTGTCCGGAATTGGGCCAGAGAATCCGTTATAACTGCTGTACAAAGAGTTGTTGCTCAAGTCCAAAGTTGTGAGGCTGGAGAGATTTCCAATGGCAGATGGTATAGGCCCTCGGAAATAGTTGCCACTCAGGTTGAAGTGGGTGAGATTTGGAAATAGGGAAAAGTCGAAAAGAGCCAGTGTTCCGTTAATTTCCATACGGGAGAGCTGTATTTCAGAGACTGTTCTGGTTTTGGTGCAGACAATGGCAGTCCAGTTGCAGAGGCTGCTGAGGTTGGTGAGGGACCATGAATTGAGTAGCGAAGGTGGCCATGATGATGAAGACAAGTCGTCCTTCCATTGGATGAGTGATTCTGCTTGTTTTCCTGGAGATATTGATGTCGTTTTGATCAGTGGCAATGCGAACAGCAGCAGGAGCATATAATGAAATGTCATGGTTTTGAGTTGCATGATGATCTGTTATTTTTTGGTGGAGTATTTCCCTTTGTCCAAGGCACAAATAAATCGGAGCTAATAACAACTTTGGAGGTGCATGCACTGTTTATAATCCTTTCTTTACGCTTGGAATTTCGCACATGACCATTAAGGGACGTGTAATGCCTTTAATCTTCTGCTGCCTCTAACTTCCAATAAGCTCAATGGATTGCCGCTGCCGGGCCCCCCGAAAGCTTCATTGGGTCGGCTTCCGAGAAGCTACCAGAAAGTACAAGTTTTTCTGAATTTCCTTTGTTTTTTTTATCGCAAGGTTTTTCTGTTTTTCATTTACTTTTTATTATATGCTTATGTTTGTTGTTCCTGAATTTTGAATTTCCATGGGCATTTGGCTAATTTTGTCTAGTTAATTAATCTGATTAATTGTTACTTGATTTGGCAAGTGTTTTGGTAAAGACATGATCAACTCGGTTCACTTGCTGCCGCTGCTGCTGCTTGCTTTATTTGAAAATCAATCGTCAGAACATCTGCTGCACTCTTCTAAGGAGGTGGATTGTCTGTCCTCCTATTTCCATACTTTTCTCATCTCCTTCTGTTTGTGTGGTCACGGTTAAGGCACATTAACATTTTATATTTCTATTACTTTTTATTTTATTATTTCTATAAAAATTAATATAAAATGTTGACGTGCCTTAACCGTGACTACACATCACAGGAGGGTATGAGAAGAGTATGAAAAATAGGAAAGCAGACAATCCACTCCCTCTTCTAGATGTTCATGTTGGTATCTTTTTGTTTGTTTTCCATGCCTTAACCCACACGCTGGGGCTGGACTTTGTTCAGTCTGCGCAAATAGATGGGGCCGCGGGAAGACTAGACCGCGTCAATCAACATTAGCACCACACATCTCTTGATTTTGAGTTGAAAAATCCTTTCCAAAATTCCACAATATCAATTATTATAATGAATGGCAAAATTGAACCAAATAATGACGAAAGTATCTCCACAGAACACTTGTGTAACTGATTATTTATGCTAGTACGAATTCCACAGAGCTAAACACTATATCTTTCAATCACACAATTTGCAACACTCTGTAGTAATCAGGGTGGTGCAGATATCAAATACATGTTTATGAAGTTTGTTTGTAAACATTAAAAATAAAAATAATAAAATTAAATAAAATTCCACAACTTCTTATTTGATAGACTGCTCGTAGCAAGAATTCAAATGTGACGTTGGAGCTACATATTTCTCCTAGTTTTATAGGGCCGATAGCTTGTTGATGGTAAGCATACCAAATGGCTCAGAAAGGCAAGGAAGACTCTGAGCTGATGACACAAAATGCATTGTCGGACGCAACCCAGGACGCGTCCGTATACAAGCCAATGCTATACTCATTACAAGCACCACTGCTTTTGTCAATTCATTAGCTGGAGGCTCTAGTCGTTGATCTAACACATCTTTCAGAAGCAACTCTGCATTTTCATTCATTGACGTTGATGATTCTGATAGTTGGGACTCTAGCATATCCCCGGGGTGCCTTCCCATCATGACTTCTAGTGCCACCACTCCGAAGCTATAAACATCACACTTATCCGCCACCTGCGTAATATATGCAAGCTTTGCGTATAAAGAGAAGAAAATATCTCAAGTCCACAAAAGATAGTACCAAATTGTGCAACAAAATTTTACATTACATGGCGCCATATATCCTAGCGAACCAACAATGTTGGTCCAGTTGGATGAATCGATACTCAACAGTCTTGCTGTTTCAAAATCTTAGAGTCGGGCTCGAAATCCTGCTCGAGCATTATTGACAGTTACATCACGATGAACAATTGGTGGTGAGCAGTCATGGTGCAGGTAAGAAAGTGCACAAGCAAGTCCTTGCACAATTTTTACCCTTGATGGCCAGCCAAGTTTAGTAACCCCTTCTACCCCATACAATGCTTTTCCGAGGCTGCCTCTCTCTAAGTACTCATAAAGCAAGAATATGCAACCCCTCCTTGAAGAGAAGCCATATAGCCTTATAATGTTTCGATGCCGGATAGTTGTCAAAGTTCGGATTTCATTCTCAAAACTTCGGAGATTAATTGTTGGAATGTCATTAGAGTCATCTGTTATTTGTTCGCGAGTTTTTCCCCTTTGTATGAGGCACAAATAAATCGGAGCTAATAACAACTTTGGAGGTGCATAGTTTATAATCCTTTCTTTACGCTTGCAATTTCGCACATGACCATTAAAGAACGCGTAATGCCTTTTAGCTTCATTTGGTCGGCCGCTCCAAGGAGCTGCCAGAAAATGTTTACAAATTTGTCCATTTCATTAGCCAATTGGCTAATTTTGTCGAGTGTGAAAATGTTTACAAATCTGTCCATTTGAATTTCTAGTTAATTAATCTGATTAATTGTTACTTGAAGATTTTGCAAAGTGTTTTGGTGAAGACATGATCAACTCGGTTCACTTGCTGCTCTGCTGCTTGCTTTATTTGAAAATCACTCGTTAGAACATATGCTGTACTCTTCTATATTCTTTCCTTTTTCGATTATGTATTGTGTTTCTTGTGTTCACGTGTGACACATTTCCATACCTCAACCCACACGCTTGATGTTGGAGCCTGTTATTTATTCGTCGACTCCACACTTGACCAAGACATCCTTCACGGTCCACGCACGCTGGGACTGGACTTTGTTCAGTCTGTGCACATGGCTGGGGCCAGGGGACAGCTCTTGATTGAGTTGAAAAATCCTTTCCGAATTTCCAAGCGTAAGGAAAGGATTAGAAAATCTGCGCCTCCGAAATTTCAGAGTTTACACCAGGTTGCATGGACACTTTGAAACTTCGAAGTATCGGTGTGTTTTTAGTCTTTCGAAATTTCTCGCAGTTTAAACTAGGTTGTACGGACATTCTCGATTACATGGTATAGGCAGGTTGCCAGTTGTGCAATCCCCTACCATTCCATCGTTACTCCAAGCAGTTGTTCTGTAGATAATATCAAGTCTCGATAATTTAATATATTATTTAAGAGATAATTATTATGACTACAAACCATAATATTATCTCTATAATAACTAAAATTTACCTTAACAACTCTCATTTAACGGTCTAAACTCCTGCTTACTCAACTGCCTTGAACACACTGGTCGATGGTGCAATATTCGGTCCAAACAAAGTTGTGACGTGGTAGATACTTATGCCTCATTCATGCCATGTCACAATTTTAACAGGTTTACTAACAAATTTGACAGAAAATGGTAAAGTGAAGTGAAAATTAGTTTCAGGGTACAAAGTGGTGAAATTTGAGTTTCAAGGAGTAAAGTGAGAGTAGAGTAGAGTTCCAGAGACCATATGTGAAAATCTGGTCCCCAAATTTCACTATTCAAATACCTTATTTCGTAGTGTTACGACACGTTATATTTACGGAGTAGAATTTTTTTTTCAAAATTTATAAAATGACTAAAATGCCCCTAGGGGTACGAGTTGACTTTTGTTCACCTTGTGTTCATGACACGTGTGAAGTTTTAGTTAGTATATTCTTGTAGAGCTCGATCACATGAGCACATAGGCGAAATGCCGTTTGCAAATCGAAGCTATGACGATAGAAGTTTGTTTCAAATAGTAAAATATGGATTTAATATTATATAGAAGCTCACTTTGATTTGGGAAGGGACCAATGAGAGAAGAGAGGGAGAGAGACTGGCCAATCAGAAGGATAGAGAAGCCAACAACCCAGACACCTCTTTGACTCGCGTGGGACCCGATTGCGACCCGGGTTTTCTCAAAACTTCTGACAGATTTTTCAGTGAGAACCACTCATCCCCACCTACAATCATCACCATGACACCCCAGTGTGCTTTCCCACTCAAACCCGACTGGTTTTGACCTTAGTTTTGTGAAGAACAATACTAACGAGTTTCGTGAGTTCCTTGTCGGTGACCTGCCATTTCTGAAGGTGATTTCGTCAACCACCACTATAATTAGACTCCCCTTGAGCCCAGAAACATGACCCAAACAAGTTTGGGGTGCGAAGCAACCAAGAAGTCAAATGAACGAACACACTTTTTAGGCTTTCCAGCGGTTCAAAGAGTTTTCAGGCGTTTCCCTATCGAATTGGACCTCGGCCCATGTATATATCTTACTCCACTCTTAAAAATCTACAAACTAGTGAAATTTGAACAATTTTGGCAAAATGTTCGAAAAATTCAGCGAGTCTTGGCCACCAGTACATGGGCCCGATGACCTACTTCGTTCCCTTTAGCTAATTTCGATGCTCGAAATCTAGTTTTGACATTCATTTGACGAGTCTCAACCATTTGACTGTAGTTTCGTAAAGGTCCGCCACATGACCTTTGTAGTAAATGAAGATCTGATAGTTGGATAGTCATGAAATTATAGTATGTTATTATATGTATAATTTGTGGTTCTTAGAAACTTATAGATAAGAAATCCGATGCACAGATCTTCCTGGATTTAATTTCTAAGTTGTAGGAATGATCGTTGACCGTCACTTAAAAATTGCGACTGGCAGAGATCTGACCGTCGGATCGTCATGAAATTTTATTATGTTGTTCTAGAAACATATTAAGACTCTTAGAAAGTACAGATCGAAAATCCAATGAGTGGATTTTCCAAATTGGATGACTAAGGTTGTTGACTGTTTCATTGACCACGTTGACCGAGGGTTGGCTTTTGGTCAACTTGTCGTTCTTAAATACTAATATTAGTATTACTAGAGACCTAATGGAGCTTAGTGAGCTTACTCCAGTCAGCGGGCCATCTTAGGATGTGCCCTCAGTTTACATGCAAGTGGTACTTTATCGTGATATACATGCTTATTGAACTTCTATATGATAAATGATATGTATGATTACTAGTATGAAAATATGAGCCTGGGACCCTAGTAGAACCATTCAGTAGAACTTGTATGCCTGTTTGACAAGATGTTTAGTTGTCATGAGAAATTGATAATGTATGTGCTTACGTTGTAAATAATAGTTGTTGAGGTAGGGTAGGTGGTGTGTTGATTTGACTGCACCATGCAGTAGTGGTACACAGATGGTCTTACTTGGTATATCCGCAATGGGGACCATACATATTTTAAAGGTGATCACGCTTGGTACATCAGCGATGGGTGATCGCTACTTATACGACTAGACTACGCATATGGTTCTGTTTTCCGCGATGGGGAACCATACGTATTTTAAGAGTGATCATGCTTGGTATCTCCACGATGAGTGATCACTACCTAGAGTTATGGGTTACGGTCCTGCTTGATATATCAATGATGGAGGAACATATGTATTTGAAGGGTGATCATGCTTGGTATATCCACGATGAGTGATCACTACCTACACAATTAGACTATGCTTATGCTTCTGCTTAGTGTATTCGCGGTGAGTGATCATTACCTAGAGCTATATGTTATGGTCCTGCTTGGTATATTCGCAAAGGGGACCATACATATTTTAGGGGTGATCATGCTTAATATATCCGCAATGGGTAATCACTGACTACACGATTAGACTATACCTATGGTTCTGCTTGGTATATCTGTGATGGAGGACCACACGAATTTAAGGAGTGATCATGCTTGATATATCTGTGATAGGCGATCACTACCTAAAGCTATAGGTTACGGTCCTGCTTAGTAAATCCGCGATTGGGGACCATAAGTATTTTGGAGGTGATCATGCTTAGTATATTCGCAATGGGTGATTACTGCCTACACGATTAGACTATATCTATGGTTCGACTTGGTATATTCGCAATCCGGGACCATAAGCATTCTAGGAGTGATCATGCTTGGTATATCCGCAATGAGTGATCACTACGTAAGGTTATAGGTTACGGTCATGCTTGGTATATCTACGATGGGGGACCGTCTGTATTTTAGGGGTGATCATGCTTAGTATATTCGCGATTGGTGATCATTGCCTATCTCGAATTGTATGGACTGATTGATATATCTGCGATGGGCGACCTCTTTCTAATTTGTTTCCGTTGAGCTAGACTGGAACCTTAGATTCTAGTGAATAGAGATTGCTCATGGTAGACATTTGTGTTTGTAATTTAGGGTTACAATGTTATTACTTGAAATCCATGTAGCAAAATACGAAAATTTTCTTTATTAGGCTTCGTGAATTGATACTTGATCTTATTGATTGATTAAAATAATTAAATTATGCATCTTTGAGTCATTGAATCAATTATTTGCTATGATTGGGAAGATGGGTTTGAAAACAATGTGATATATGTGAATGACGAAATGACAACCATGGTCGTGAATTGATTGCTCTAAGTAGACTGGAATCAATGTTCTTCGAGTTCTATTGAGTGATTCTAGAATTCTATGCTTTTCTACTAGAAAGTACTATGATAATTGTGGAGTCTATTGAATGGTGAACTACGCATGGCTTGATCCCGTCTGAGGGTACGTAGGCAATTTAACACAAAGGTTATATGCAGCCATAAAGTAAATGAAAAGTTAATGCGCCATTGGACCTTGAATTGTGTTTTGTTCATGTCTTTGAGGCAAGGCATGATAGATGTACAGGTACGTGGTGACATCATGTCTCGATTTTGGATGTATCTAGGGATAGGGGCGTGATACCATAGCCACAAATAAGCCTTTGGATTTTTCTTAACTTTTAAATTTCAAATAAAAAAGAGTTATCTCTAAATTAAGTTAGAAGAAATGTGTCCAAATATTAACAATGAGGCACAAAAGAGACACCCAAAATGGGAAAGAAGGGGCCACATTGGATTGGTGTCGGGATGAAAGGCAATCATTGTCGTACGTGTTTCAATGCAGTTGTTGGGCCAAAGCAAATCAAATCAAACAAAACACATGGTTTTGAACTTTTGAGGTCCATAAAAATAGTGATAAGATAATTTGATCGTTTTTGTCACACAAGTCTATAAAAATATAAAAAAAACTAATGAAAATGATTTAAAATTTTTGAGTTTTAACAATAAGGACAAAATAAAAGGTAAAGTGAATAGTACCATGATTGACTTTTTAATGTAAAAATGTGATTTTTCGTTAAATGAACAGTACCGCGGACTTTTCGTTAAAACTACCCAAAAATATCTCTAAAACAAGATAAACTTATCTATATATTTCAATGGACCGAGCGTGTGGCCACAACCGTTTGAGTTCATATCTCTTTGTATTATTGATATAAGACATGAACCAGACTGAGACGGTTGTAACAACTGCGTCCATTGAAATTTTTTGGCATCCCTTATAAAACTAATAATGCAAGAGAGAGGCCACCATTATACTCCATAGCTGTTTCTTATTCACGTACGTACTCTCCTTCCTGAACTTGAATCCCATTAAAAACATGAGCAACGAAGAAGTAGCCTATGATCTCACTCCGTTGATCAAAGTATACAAAGACGGTCGAGTCGAGAGACTCCAAGGCACAGCCACAGTTCCTCCGTCAACAGTCCAATCCAAAGACATTGTCATCTCCCAACAACCACCCGTTTCCGCAAGGCTTTACCTCCCCAAATCCACCGAAACCAAACTCCCTCTTCTCGTTTACTTTCACGGCGGAGGCTTCTGCATTAATAGCGCCTTTTCTCCCAAGTATCATAATTACCTCAACTCCTTAGTCTCCGAAGCCAAAGTTGTGGCCGTCTCTGTTGAGTACAGGCTTGCCCCGGAGAACCCTCTCCCAGCCGCCTACGACGATTCGTGGGCTGCTCTCAAATGGGTCGCTTCCCATTTTGATGGAACGCGAAATGTTGATGAAGAAGAAGACGATTGGCTAAGTAGCTACGCGGATTCGCAGCGTGTGTTTTTCTCTGGAGACAGCTGTGGAGCTACTTTAGCGCACTACATGGGAGTGAGAATAGGCTCTGAGGGGCTGGTTGGTGTTAAGCTGATTGGGGTTGTGTTGGTCGATCCATATTTTTGGGGGGAAGAGCTAATTGGGGGAGAGATCACTCTCCCTGCAGCTGAAAGGGAGTTTATTGCTGCATTGTGGCGTTTTACCTACCCATCGACTATTGGATCAGATGACCCCCTTATCAACCCTCAAAAGGATCCGAAATTTGGGGAATTGGGGTGTGGAAAAGTACTGGTTTTTGTGGCTGAGTTAGATGTGTTGAAATACAGGGGATTGTACTATGGGGAGGCGCTGAGAAAGAGTGGATGGAATGGAGTTGTGGAGGTGATAGAAACAAAGGGGAAGGACCATAATTACCATTTGTCCGATCCTACCTGTGAGAATGCTGTGGCCATGCAGAAAAAGATAGTCTCGTTCTTGAACTAGTGTTTGCGGTTTTTCCATCGTTGTATTCTAAAGCCTACTAAATTCCTATGTTTTATGAGTTTTATATGTATGTTTTCTTGAACAATATTTCTCATAATCATAATCAATTAATTTTTCGGTCAACAATGAAAGATCATCCATGCAAAAAATTCATTAAAAGTGGAAGCCGTTTAGTTATCTAATTGCGGCATGACAAATAGACGAAGACAGAGTTGTCAATAATATACATATGTGTGGAGCCAAAAATATTCACTAGGCGACACGTGGACTTTTGGACAAAAGAGAACAAAAATACCCTTGAGGCATACCAGGATTCCTACGCGCAAGCAGCGGGCAATCATCTTTCAATCAAGTCAAAAGTGCCCAAAAAAGGTAACAATTAAAAACCTCTTTCATCAAATCCTTTCTATAAGGTATTTCCCAAAACCTAGTATTTTCTATTTCATTATTTAGCTAATCAATTAGCTAAATAATATATACCTACCATATTTCCTAAAATCTTCCTTTAAAATCATAATAATTGACTAATTAAGGGATTAATTCCTAATCAATTCCTTAATTGTCAATTAAAACATCCATTCAACCCCAAAAACAAGTGAAGGGCCGGCCACCTATTGTTAGAAAAGGAATTGGCCATGTTTTGTTTATCTCTTGATATTTGCCCATTTCATCCCATTAATTAGCTAATTCATTTGGTAATAATTTTATTTTGCCAAATTAATTAGTCAATTAATCACATAACTCCCAAAATCATCTTAAACCTAAATTAAACCCAAAAAACCCTAGCCACCTCCTATCCCTATAAATATACTCTCATTCTCACCAAAAAGAAGATTCGAACACTTTGGCAAAAATCCCAAAATTCTCTAAACACTCTTTCTCTCTAAATTCTAACTTTGGCATCGGAGGTTCTTCGGCCAAAGCCCCCCCCCATTCATCGTGGGCGCGTGAGGCTCTTGGCCTTAACCTAAGGTGTTAATTGTTTTGTAGGTGCAAAATCGTCCAAGATCGAGGAGGAAGAAATTTGCATCCACAATATGTATGTAACTTTGTGTTCAAATGTTAAATTTGAACATATGAATTTGGTGCAAATTGTAATATTCATCGATTATTTACAGAATGGTACAAAGAATCCTTATAAGATGGACGCAGTAACGAGAATACAACATCACATTCACATAAATATGCTATTAACTAAATATGGTCCCTAAATTACAGCTATGATATATTTACAGAGATAATTACAATTACAATATCAATTACAATGAATAGCAAAATCAAATCAAATAAGAAAGTATTTCGACATAACACTTGTGTGTAATTGGTTATTTATGTAAGTACGAATTCCAAAGAGCTAAACATTATATCATTCAACCACACAATTTGCAACACACTAGTAATCAGGATGGTGCAGATATCAAATTACGAAATTTGTTGTATCCCTTAAAAACAATAAACATAAAACAAAATTCCACAGAAGCTCCTTATTTGATAGAAAGCTCGTAGCAAGAATTCTAATGTGAAGTTGGAGCTATATATTCCCTATTTTTTTTTCTATTTTTATAGGGCTGATAGCTTGTTGATGGTAAGCATACCAAATGGCTCAGGAAGGCAAGGAAGACTGTTTGGAGTCAATCATATTGCAAGAGGAATTAAAGTTTACATATGCTAGAGTCCCAGCTACCAGAATCATCAAAATCGAGGAGGGACAATGTAGAATTGCTTAAGATTTGTTAGGCCAAAGGTTGGAGCCGCCAACCAATGCATCTGCAAAGGTTGGAGCAGCACAAAAACTCTCAGCTCAAACCCTGCCTTGCCTTCCCGAACCGTTTGGTATGTTGACAATCAACAAGTTAACGGCACTACAAAAAGTAAAAGAAAAGTAGATGACAAGGGGGAGTAGTTCAAACTTCCCCATCAGTATTCCTGCTACAAGCAAATCCATCTAATTTCTCATGTAATACATCTTCAAAACCCTAATTACTCATCTGTATTATTCATGGAATGCGGATTATATGTGTGACAAATTTTCTTAATCGTAATGCTTTAAACCGATATTCCACAAGTTCGAAGTAAACATTGGAACAGAAAGTTCAATATTTTTATGAAAAAAGAAAACACAAAACCAGAGGAAGAAAAAAAAGATAGACAAAATTACAACAATTCGAAAATCCTAAACCTGGTTCAAGAAAGAGACTATCTTCTTCTGCATGGCCACAGCATTCTCACAAGTTAGATCGTCTAAATGGAAACAATGCTCCTCCCCTTTTGCTTCCATCACCTCCACAACCCCATTCCATCCACTCTTTCTCAGCACCTCCCCGTAATACCATCCCCTATCTTTCAACACATCTTTTTCCGCCACGAAAACTACCACTTTCCCACACCCCAATTTCCCCAGTTTTGGATCCTTTTCGGGGTTCATGAGCGGGTCATCGGATCCACTACTCAACGGGTTGACAAAACGCCACATGGCTGCCATAAACTCTCTCATCGCTGCAGGGGCATTGAGCTCTACCCCAATTGACTCTGACCCCCAGAAATATGGATGGACCAACACAACCCCAATCAGCTTAACACCAACCAGCCCGTCCGATCCTACTTTCAATCCCATACGGTGCGCTATATTAGCTCCGGCGCTGTCCCCAGCGAAGAACACGCGCTGCGAATCCGCATAGCTAGTTATCCAATCTTCGTCTTCTTTTTCACCGCCTTTTCGCGTTCCATCAAAATGGGAAGCCACCCATTTGAGAGCAGCCCATGAATCGTCGTAGGCAGCCGGGACAGGGTGCTCCGGGGCAAGCCTGTACTCAACAGAGACGGCAACAACATTGGCTTCAGAGACTAAGGAGTTGAGGTAGTCGTGATACGTGGGGGAGGAAGCGCTTTCGATGCAGAAGCCACCGCCGTGAAAGTAAACGAGAAGAGGGAGTTTGGTGGCAGCGGATTTGGGGATGTAGAGCCTTACAGATATTGCTGGTTGTTGGGAGATGACAACGTCTTTGGATTGGACTCCGGTTTCGGGTTGTGTTGATGGAGGAACTGTGGCTGTGCCTAGGAGTCTCTCGATTCGACCGTCTTTGTATGCCTTGATCATTGGAGAAAAGTCATAACATAGTTCTTCGTTGCTCATGTTTTGGATTTTCAACTTCAAAGAAAAAAGTAGGAGAACAAGAAATGGCTATGGAGTCCTCTCTCTCTGCGTCTTATGTTGCCAAAAGTCTCATGCATTATTAATTTATTAGTTTTAAAAGGCTGTAGGCCATATAAACAAAAGAAAAAGATTAACTTGGCAGACTATTTCAACAACTCCGGATATTTTTTTCGAGAACAGATCCTCTCCGGATCTAAACAGCCGGAGCTCAAGGATTAACTGATTCGGACCTTTAAAATTTGATCCAACGGTCAACAATTATTATAATTTTTAAAAACTTCTCTTTTTTTAACCATTGGATCAAAATTTGAAAGTCAGTATCGCTTGATCTTGAGCTCCCGCTGTTTAGATCCGGAGAGGATCTGTTATCGTTTTTATCGACACGCTGTTGTAGCAGTGCACGGGCAGTTGTTGTGCCGGCCTCCAGCTGGGTCTAATTTTCTTTTTTCGACACGTGTGTCTATCCATTGTTCTTTTTGTTGGTTGTTGAGCCGTCCTCCTTTTTTAGTTGGGCAGATTGTCTACCTCCTGAATACTTTTTCCATCTTCTCTTATTTTGTGCGATAATGGTTAAGTCATTTGAATATTTTATATTAATTTTTTTATAGAAATAATAAGACAAAAGCAATAAGAATATAAAATGTTGACGTGGTTTAACTTTGACCGCATAAATAGAAGGAGATGGAAAGAGCATCCAAACAAAAGGGCTCTAGATTTGTTGTCCCAAAAATGATGTCTCATTCATGTCTCCTTCTTTATTTGTTTGACACGTGTCTTACCACCTAACTCTAATTCAACTTGTTAACTTTTACTAAATTAAAAATAAATAAAAAATAGCAGAAGCAACTCCCAGTTTCCAGTCCCTCTGCCCACACCCACACCCACCCACCCCCCTCCCTTACACCAACCTACAGCCAAAACCCTTCCCCCTCTCCTTCCCTTACTCGTCGCAGCCTAAACCTTATTCATGACTTGATCGTCGTGGACTTGAAACCTAGTACGGACGACGTCAAGGCAGCGCATCGCAGTGATGGCGGCGAGTCCAGCAATGGCGCTGACGCCTGCGGTTTCGCACTGCCACTACGATGCCGACGAAATTTGTTTTTCATGACAGATCTAGAAGATTTCAGAGAGATTGGTGTTTGAAATTTCCTGAGAGATTTGTCTCAAACCTCTCGACTCTTCGACCAATATGATTAAAAAGCTATGTGAATCTTAAGCCAAGTGAGAGAGGGGTTTTGGCTATGGGCTGGCGACGAGTAAGGGAAGGGGAGGGGTAGTGGGAGGGGTTTTGGCTATGGGTTGGCGTAAGGGAGGGGGAAAGGTAGGCGTGGGTGTGGGCAGGGACTGGAAAATGGGGAGTTGCTTCTGCTAATTTTTTTTTTTTTTACTTTAATTTTTTTTTTAATTCAGCAAAAGTTAACAGAGTTAAATTAGAGTTAGGTGGTAGTACACATGTCAAACAAATAAAGAATGAGACATGAAGGAGACACCATTTTTGGGACAGCAAATCGGAGCCAAACAGGAAGGCAGCTAATCTGACTCCTTAATAGTTGCTAGCGCCATGTTGAAAGAGTATTTTCGGTCATAAAATTTATGAAGAATTGATTAAGAAATCAAATGGGAGATCAAGACAAATGATAAAATGATTATTTTTATAAGGAGATATATTTGATGGTATTGGTAACAAAGTTGTTATGCAACGCTTCCAAAATACAACACGTGTTGAGGATATTATAATAGGAAAACTAATGAAAAAACTTAAAGACTTTGAGTTTTAACTATAAAGACAAAATAAAGGGTAAAATGAATAGTAACATGATTGACTTTTTAGTGTAAAAATGTGATTTTTCGTTAAAGTGAACAGTATCATGAGCTTTTCGTTAAATTTCCCTATTATAATTTGTTGTATGAAAAATCTTATGGATTACTTGGTAATTCTATAGCATTTTTATCTGTGACTTTGTTGTTTGATAATGTATCATCCATACATATCTCTAGCTTCGCCCCTCTTCATAGTAACATTTTTTTTTTTATAAAAGTTGGCATTAACCAATTATACACATTTTATAAAATCCAAAATTTTAATTAACGAACTTCTAGTGTAAAGATTAATTCTATGTTAAAATAGGATAAAAGTTCATGATGGCAAATTATAAATTATACTCTTTGTTTATGGGAAATATTTCAGTTGATTGATTGATACATACATTTTTTCAATATTTCATTTATACAGACATTTATTCAATATTTCATTAGGCATCTTTGAAATGTTCTACTTAACTAATTGATTACTCTGTCTTGAGAAGCACATTAGGGTAGGCAGTAGACCAATTGAAAATCATCTAATTCATTAGCATCATCTTCAGAGAAACTTGTAGTTCCCTTTATATTTTTCAATTTTTGTTGTCCCTTTACCTTTGTCTAGTTGTCAATTTGAATCTTCGAGGCAATAGCTTCAGTGGGAATATTCCACCTGGGCTTGGGCAGTTGACAAATTTGAATTATCTACGCCTAGACTCTAGTTATTTTGGTGGGGGACTTCCTAGTCAAATTGGAAATCTAAACTTGCTATACACACTAAACGTGAGCAGGAACCATTTGACAGGAGTGATACCTCAGAGTGTCGGCAATTTCACTCAGATTCAATTTCTCAATTTGTCTAATAACAATTTGGCATGAGTGATCCCTCAGAGTATCGGCAATCTCACTTCTATTTGATTTCTCAATTTGTTTAGTAACTATCTGACATGAGTGATCCCTTTGAGTACGGGCAATTTCACTCAGATTGAGTCTCACGATTTGTCTAATAACAATTTGACATGAGTGATCCCTTGGACTATTGGCAGTTTCACTAAGATTCGGTATCTCGATTTGTCTAATAACAATTTAACAAGAGTGATCCCTCGGAGTATCGGCAATTTCACTCTGATTCGGTATCTCAATTTGGCTAATAACTATATGACAGGGGTAATGCCACCTGATCCCGGCATGTTTGACAATCTACAGTTTTGTTACCAAATGGATTTCAGCAGCAATTTAATCTCGGGAGCAATACCTTCAAAATTGGGCGAGCTCACAGGATTAGAGATTTTCAATATATCACACAACCATCTCTCAGGGGAAATCCCATCAGAATTTTTTAACATGGATAGACTAACCATCTATGACTTTTCTTATAACATCCTCACAGGCTTAATTCCAACTTGTGGCATTTTCCAAAATGCACCAGCTGATGCTTTTGTCGGAAACTATGGCATGTGGAGAGATGCAAGGGGAAAGTCTCCATGTGATTCCTCTAGCGGAAATTCTGAAATAAACAATGACAATTCGAAACGAAAAAACGACATCAATGGTGTCATTGTTGTCATCATATCCTTTTTGGGTTTTGACGTGGTTGAAACTATCACTGGTTTCTTTATCTTTTTAGTATTACGCAAGAGATCCAATCTCCAGCCTCAGGATACCAAAACAGCAAAACTTCTCAGAACTTTGAGAATTTTGAGTCAATGATATTGCAAGAGGAAGCAAAGTTTACATTTGGGGAGGTTGTGAAAGTCGTAGATGACTTTCATGAGAAATACTGCATTGGGATAGGAGGATTTGGAAGAGTATACATGGCAGAGTTGGAGTCAAGCCAGGTTGTTGCAGTTAAGAGGCTTAACATGGAAGACTCTAATGACATTCTAGCAATTAATCTCAGAAGTTTTGAATGAAATCTGAACTTTGATAAATATCCGACATCGCAACATCATAAGGCTTTACAGCTTCTGTTCAAGAAGAGGTTGCATATTCTTGCTTTATGAATACTTTGAGAGAGGCAGTCTGGGAAAATCTTTAGGCTACAAGGGTCAAAATTTTGAAAGGACTTGCCCATGCACTTTATTACTTGCACAATGACTGCACTTCGCCAATTGTGCACCACGATGTAACTGTCAACAATGTATTAATTGATCAAAATTTTGAGCCTCGGCTCTCGGATTTTGGAACTGCAAGACTGTTGATTACTAATTCATCCAACTGGACACATATTGTTGGTTCATTTGGTTACATGGCACCAGGCAATGAAACACTTAAACTTGTACATTTAGGTTCATATTAATTTCAGCATCTTAAGATACTATTTACTTTTTTTGACGTGCAGAGCTTGCATTAACTATGCGGGTCGCTGATAAGTGTGACGTATATAGCTTTGGAGTCGTAACCCTAGAAGTGATGATGGGAAAGTGCCCTGGGGATATGCTAGAATCCCAACTATTAGAATCATCAAGATTATCATAGGACAATGTAGGGTTGCTTTTGAAAGATGTGTTAGACCAACGGCTTGAGCCTCCGACCGATGAATTGTCAAAGGCAGTGGTGCTTGTGATGAGTTTAGCATTGGCTTGTACACCTCCGATGTCTTTTGTGGCACGATAACTATCAGCTCAAGCCCTGCCTTGCATTCCTGAACCATTTGGTATTCTGAGCATCAGCAAGCTAATGGGGCTGGGACAACAAGCTAATGGAAGATAGGAGCCGAATTCTATGTTTACTTGAGTTGTAAGATTGGCACATAATGGCCATTACTTTTGTTTCATGTTTATCTATGCTTGAAGGTATTAATCATAATATATATCAACCAAACAACATTCAGGGTGCGTTTAAAAACTATTTCAATTTTAGTTTGCTTTATTTCTCATGTTTGAGATCCTATGGCCCACGAATAAAAGAAACCTGCATCAATCATACAAAAAAAAACTTGTGTAGGACTTGGCTTGCCACTGGATTTTGCTGAGTGATTTTAATTCACTCAAAACTTGCAACGTGACAAGTTTAAATATAGTCTTTTATCATTTTTTTATATTTCACATTCCCATAATTAATTTATACTAATTAATATCCATCATAAAATCAATCTAATTTCTTCTTATCCCCGTTTTTTTCTTCCCAAATGTTCCCTCCAAATTATATTTTGCAGTAGGACTCTTCATTTTATTCTCTCCCTGTTTCTTGCTTTTCTTAAACAATATATATATATATATATATTCGGCACCCAGTGGTAATTGGGAGGTTTTTGGTTCTTTAAACAATACCTTTTTTTGTTTACCAAAAAAAAAAAAATTCCTTTTTTTGTTCATTATACAATAGTTTGTTTGATCGCATATTAGGGTTATTTGTTTCTTTCTTATGGTTGGGGTTTTTTGGGTTCGGGTGAGGAGGTTTCTTTATATTTATAATATGAATTCTGTTATTTGGCTATGTTTGACACAACATCTACTTTTCTTTATTATGAGTATTTTAAGAATATGTTAGTCTAATTTTTATTTTTTTCAATTGATAGGAGACTGCTGAGGCAACGGAGATCTGAAAAATTTGGGAATAAAAATGAGAGAGAGGAAAAGAAGAAAAAAAAAGAATCATTACATTGATCTCATGGTGTATGATGTATATTAATTAGTATAAAAATAATTATGAGAATGTTAAATATAAAATAATGATAAAATATTATATTTAAAACTTATCCCGTGACGAAATTTGAGTGGATTGTAATACCACTCAACAAAATCTAATGACAAGCTATGTCCCACACAAATTTTTCTCTAATCATATAGCTCACGAAATCAAAGTCAATGATACTAATATTATTATCAAACAAGAAATACAAAGAGAATAACATATTTATATAATTAATTGAGATTTCTTTTCTTTTTTAGGAAAACTAATGAAAATGACTTAAAAGTTTTGAGTTTTAATGATAGGGACAAAATAAAGGGTTGAATGAATAGTACCATGTTTGACATTTTAATGTAAAAATATGATTTTTCGTTAAAAAGAACAGTAACGCGGACGATTCGTTAAACCTCCCTTCTTTTTTCTTATTTGAATCTGTGTAACACACCAGTGCCACCTCATCTTTCCCGCCTTATAAACCCACTTAAATACCGAAAAACCCTCGAAGTCCCCACTGATTCTTCTTCTTCCTCGTCTTCTTTATCACCTCCTCTGAGACCGCGGCCCCTCAAGGTCTCACCTTTTCGATTCCGAATCCCGCATTCCGCTTTATCTCGGCAATGAGTTCCTCGCAAACCTTCAGATCCAGGACACCCAGAAGCCGGGAAAAGAAAGCCCTAAACCCAAATCCCTCGAAAGTCCCAGGCAACGAGACACTGAGCACCCAGACCCCTCAGAAGTCCGAAGCACTCACCCGCCGTGCCCGAAACGCCAACTTCGTGCTCTCCATAGGAGACATCAGAAAGGCCGCCGCCAAGACCGTCGGCGAATTGACCCAGAAGCGACGGACCGACCAGATCGATCCATGGGGAGAGGAAACCTTGAAGAAGACTTGTGTCAGTTTCCCAGAGAAGCTACCCGAGATGTAAGGCTTCAAAATTCGGTTGTTTTGCATAAAATCTGTGTGTGATTTTGGTCCTCCATTTCCCGGTGGATTTTGATTTCTTTGATTTCTGGTTGGCTAATTTATGTGCTTATTTTCTTTTTAATTAACTGTTTGGTTGCTGAGAAAATGGAATTAGGATATTTATAGAAGTTGATCAATTTTTTCTAACTCGATCCATAGGAGGTTTACATATGGTCACTTGGCTCAGCTGAAGTTTGTTATGCCTGAGGTGATTGAAATAAAGAAAGTGCTTATTAAGGATGAGAGAACCAGTTGTCTGAAGCCGGATCTTCATGTCACCATCAATGCTGATGCATGGAGAGCGATGGAAAGTCAAAATCGGAAGGTGGTGCGAGTATGCATTTGAGGAAGTTATTTCATAAGTGGCTTGCTGATCTTTCCAAAATCCCATCCTGAGGTATCCCCGATACTCAGTTTCGGATATGGCATCACTAATATGGTTTAATTGTTGAGTGCTCTATGTAATTTTAATCGAACGGTAATCTGGGAAGTTAATGGTGTCAAGATTTTCTCCTCATCAGTTTAACATTCTATCTCCCCCAGCCATTTGGTCCTACGAAGCAAGATATGCGATCAGATACGGACAACCTTCCCTTGTCATCATCTCAGGGTGATGAAATTTCAGATACGGTCAAGCTTCCCTTGTCATCATCTCAGGTTTGATGTTCATTTTCTAAAACGGTAAATGGGAAGAGATTTTTCAATGTGCCTGGAACACTGGGTGATACACCACGTGTCCCTATATAAGTGGTGAGATTCTTGTGTTAAAAAAGTAATAACATAAAAAATAAAATTTCCCACCACTTATAGAATAACACGTGGTATACCACTTGTGTTACGGGTACAAAGAAAATTTTCTTGTAAATGGGAACTTCATCAAATAGGTTACTACATAAGTAGAGTTAGGCCTTGGGGGTTAGAAGATGGTTTAAACCTTTACATGCTTCACTTCCTTTAGACCCTTTGGGAATGTATAGAAGTTGGAACATCATAACATGTTTTCCTTTATTTTATTTTTATTTTTTTCAGTTTCGTGTCGATCAATTGTCATTCAAGATCACTGCATAGTTTTGATGTTTAACTGTGATTTGGTTTAACAGGCATCTTTCCTGTTACTGTATATGGAGCTTTCCTACCCCCGGACATATATTCTATCGACTCCATGCTTTGTTGCATGTATACGGTGCCTTTTTGGTGCTCCCTGCATGCTGGTCATGTGGCCATCGTTTGATGTAATACTAGCAGATCAGGTTTCTGTTGTCATCCCACTGCTGGAGCTTAAGAAGGCAACAAAGGTATTCACACCCATTTCGTACGAAGTGTTATCTGTTAGCATCTGGTAGTATAGTTGTATGATGCATTACATCTTTCTGTCCATGTTTTGTTTTACTGTCATTTTCCGGATTTATTGTTGGCTCAACACACGACTCTTTTGGTATGGATGGGTGGGGTTGCAGAGGGAGTGAGGGACTCTCAACAGAGGTCAGCTCCATGGTATGTTTGCTTTTTTGTGTTTTTGAATTCGAATTTTTGAGTTCAATTTGAATTTATGTGTGCTACAGAGCATGAGGGATGTCAGCAACATCAGCAGCTACCTTTTCCACTGGAACCAATTCTTCCCTTGGCCACAAAGCGGCGTGGTTTCAACAGTCAAAGCCTTGTGCTTTGAGGTTCAACTCCCAAAACCCTCTCAAGAGCTCTTCCAATGAGCTCAAGGCTACCACATCTTTCAATTGTGAATTAGGAACGATTCAATGCCTGATAAAATGTATGTTGAACTGATCAATGTATTAAAATACAGCATCAACTTCTGCAATAAACTGACTCAAATTTAGACTATGTCATGGAAGTATCAAACTTGGTTTTGACTGATTTTGGGTTTTAAATGTTTGGCTTAAAAAAATGCATCCTAGATTTTGGTGCAGAAACAATATCCAAATATTGATACCTTATACCGCATATATAGTTCGAACTACAATGAAGGTGTGTTCAATTGATTCAATATCGGTGAACCTACCCTTACCACTTCTTTTTCACTTACAATTACACTTACAATTACAATAAGCTTCTTCTGCTTAATTGTTAATTTAATTTGATTTGTCATCATATAGTTGATTAGTTGTTAATTAAAATTCAACCTTTTTACGTTAACATTTTAAGAATCCAGATATTTTGCCAAATTGCAATCAGATTAGGATTGCATATAATCTTACATGATAAATATTTTGCTATTTGAGTAATAGTTGATAAATATTTATATAATTAAGTTGTTTATTTTACCTAGACACGCTCGTTGATCACATGGGTTTTTATTTTTAAGCGAATAGAGTATGGATCACAACACTCATATCAGTTTTGAGTGAATGTGGTAATTGGATTTTTTATTTTGTGAGTGTCATATTTTTGTATTGATTTTCTGATATCTACAATATCCTCTAATATCTTCTCAAAACTGATTTTGCTCTTCTGTTCAATTATTTGCCAATTTCTTTACTGTTGTTCCAGTATTTTGCTAATTTTAAAAGCTCTGCATTGCTAATGAATATACCTTCTTTTATGTTCAGAATTTTGGGTCATTGCCGGAACAAATTGGTTACTTTGACATTTTGAGGTATATAATGTGCTATACATTTGTTTCAGTTTCTTCAATTAGATAAAGAGTGGATATGTGTTTGCTATATGCGAAGTACCTTTTTTATGTACATATCAAATCTTATGTCGAGATTGAAAGCTTTTTTATCAACAGTTGCATGGCTGGCTTTTTTAATTATCAGTTTATCCATGAATGTGAACTATAAGGTTTCTATTAATTAGAATTGGCTAATTCTTTTATTAAGAATTTGTTTTTACTCACCATATTGGCTCTTCTTCATATAAAGTATATAGCATGAGTATGTAGAATGTCATGTCTGTGTGTCGTATGATTTTGCATGAGAATTACAGAGTGATAGCATGTTGCAATGGTCTAAATGCATCTTTGTATTTGGTCTGTGTGTAAAACTTAGTCCACTTGGTGAATGGTTTCCCATTCTTTTAAACTTCAGTGATTGAGTCGCGTTAGATTGTTGAGGAATTCATCAAAAAGGCTTCCAGATGCAGCTGCTTTCTTACTCCAAGGTTCGTGCATATTTCTCCTTTTTTTCATCGGTCACTTTTTTTTAGATACATTTTCTTTTCTGTTTTAAATTATTGTATTCAAGGCTGACTTTGTTATATTAACTCTGAAATTCGAACACAAGTTTTAAAATATAATGTTCTTTGGAACTTTCCATATTTCTGAGTATGCACTGCATTGATTAAGGTTTTTTAAATTCAAGGCCACGATGTTTGCATGCCCGCAATCATGTGAATTGAGGCTAAAACTGATACAAAGTTTGATGAGAGCAATTCAACCATTTAAATTAGTTTTCTAATCACATTAGTTACTTTGTCAAAAGAAAAGAAAATAGGGCATCTCTTTCATCAATCATACTTGACATGCATCTTAGTGTACATACAGTTCTCAGTTTTCTGTCTTCCTTTATTCTTTTAATTTTTGTGTGTGTATGTATTTATCTATTGCATACACACAGATCTCGGATAAAGCAAAGTTCTAGATGTTTTTTTTTTAAATTATAATAAACTGATTAGAAGAATAAACGTCTGTTGGTATTATCGTATTAGTGGGACTGATATGGTTGGAAATATTGTGTATATTTTTATGCATAGGCTTGATAAAAATAAATCCTGCACTTTTTGCTGCGATCAATTTTTCGTTTTTTGATTTGGTGAATTCTTGCATTGTTTTCCAATGAAGAGGATTCGAGCATTAATTTTGTCAGTAATGGTGAGACTACTGGTTTTCCAGTCACCCCACATAAATGAGCAGCTGAGTTATGCTTCTCCAAGCAAGAAAAGGCTGGATGCTATTAGTGGTTCTGCCAAAGAATCAAAACGCCAAAGAATCAAAACAAATTGGTAGGTATTTACATTTCCATGTATAGGATTTTGCGGATTTTATGAAATATATTGTTTGTTCTTCTCTCAGCTTTGAGTTTTATATATCAACTTACTTTCTGTTATTTTTCTTCAAAATTCATGTGCATCATTTGATTATTTGAACTTTGGACTAAATTGTTGAAGCTGATTTTGTCATGGATACCATGTGCAGTTTTTATTATGGATGCTCACACTTTCGAGCTGTATACCAGCTCATTGAACAAGATGACATCTAGCAGACCAAAGAAGCTCTCTCGGTGCAGCCTACACACTCCTCAATCAAATTTTGACGAGGAGGATCCAGTGAACAATGGAATTGGTGATGATCCAAAGAGAAACTGGTTTAATCCTGCTAAACACTGTATGTTGATGATTGCTTCAGTCAAAATTCAATATTTTCGGTAGACTAGAGATGGTTGTTAGAAAATGCATGACTGTTCTCTAAACTAAAATACACTTCTCAGATTGCTGTGGTTATTGGTTTGGATTTTCCTTATTTGCCTTGGTGCCTTTAAATTTTCAGGTGAAATTTTTTACACAACTTCATTACTTGCAAAATTTTGTTGAATCAACATTCAATACCCTTCCTTGGAATCAAGTTAAAGGTAGGATCACTAAATCATACTATTTTCATCGCCTCCTTATCCCCTTGCTGAACTCAATGGAGTGAATTGTCTTGATTTGCATTCTTGCATTTGAACTTGCAAGTCAGTTTATGCTAAATACTATTTATTTTTTCTCGTCTTAGATTCTACTGAGTTGCACCTTATTGTCTATTTTTAGATTTCATTTAGACTCATAAACTGAGGCATTATGTATGCCCAAGAATGAATGGAGGAATTTAAGCAACAATGTCGGTGGTCGCTTTTGTAAATAGAGTGATATATAAGAATGATCAATTAGCTATCAGAAAATAATGTGGTCTATATATGTAAATAGGACAATGTGGTTCCTGATTTTTGAATTTCTACGGGATTTGGCAAATTTGTCCATTCTCTTAGCTAATTGGCTAATTTTGTCAAGTGTGAAAATGTTTGCAAATTTGTCCATTTGCATTTCTAATTAATTTCCAATTACGTGTCGTGTTTGCATTTGACACATTTCCATGCCTCAACCGACACGCTGGGGCTGGACTTTGTTCAGTCTGTGCCAATGGATGGGGCCACGGGAAGACTAGACCGCGTCTATCAACATTGGCACCCCACATAGCTCTTGATTGAGTTGAAAAATCCTTTCCGAAATTCCAAGCGTAAAGAAAGGTTTAGAAACTCTGCACATCCGAAATTCCACCTAGTTTTTAGATTTAGTTACGGAACTAAATATGTCGGATGCACATGTGAGTCTGCCTACACATGTGTTACATCATCAAATTAACAGTTTTATAGAGTAATGCTATATGTACCATCTATTTGTACCATCTCTCTAATAGAGGTAGAGCCCACCTACACATGTGAGTCCTATCTCTATTAGAGAGATGAAACAAATGATGGTACAAATGAATGGTAAGAATAACAATTTTTAGTTTTTTGTGGAGTTTAATGGCATGAACCTATTTTGCACATTTTGATAATTCTGTCATCAAAGGTACATTAGGGTAGGCTAAATGAAAATCACCTAGTTAATTAGTATCAAGTCTTTGGTCAACAATGCTAATTACTATTCAGTCTTTGGTCGAATGAATGCTTTGAAGCAGCACAAATATTGCTTTTCTGGAAGAATAACAGAGCAACTCTGCTAAGCTTGAAAAATAACACTTACTGCTTCTTTTTCACTTGCAATTACAATAACCTTCTTCTGCTGAATTGTTAATTTAATTTGATTTGTCATCATATATTTGATTAGTTGTTAACTAAAATTCAACCTTTTTACTACATTTTAAGAATCCAGATATTTTGCCAAATTGTAATCAGATTAGGATTGCATATAATCTTACATGATAAATATTTTGCTATCTGTGTAATAGTTGATAAATATTTATATAATTAAGTTGTTTATTTTACCAGGACAAGCTCACTGATCCCATGGGTTTTTATTTTTAAGCGAATAGATTATGGATCACAACACTCACATCAGTTTTGAGTGAATGTGGTAATTGGATTTTTTATTTTGTGAGTGTCATATTTTTGTATTGGTTTTCTGATATCTCCAATGTGTGTGGGATAGAGAGGGTAATCACCCAATGTGTGTGGGATAGAGAGGGGGAAGCTAGCCAAATGTGGGATTCCATGGCTAGTTGTATCCGAAAAGTAGCAAAAGAGGTATTAGGAGAGTCCAAGGGCTTTGCCCCACACCAAAAGGAATCTTGGTGGTGGAATGAGGAGGTACAAACAAAGGTGAAGGCTAAGAAGGAATGTTGTAAAGCCTTATACAAGGAGAGGACCGATGAAAATGGTGAAAGGTATAGAAAAGCGAAGCAAGAGGCGAAGAAAGCTGTCAGAGAAGCTAAGTTAGCGGCTTACGACGATATGTATAAACGACTAGATACCAAAGAAGGAGAGTTGGATATCTATAAACTAGCTAGAGCAAGGGAAAAGAAGAC
The DNA here is from genome assembly GCF_042453785.1 of Malus domestica. Lineage (NCBI taxonomy): Eukaryota > Viridiplantae > Streptophyta > Magnoliopsida > Rosales > Rosaceae > Malus > Malus domestica. The sequence continues at coordinate 31,265,889 of NC_091665.1, forward strand.
AAGGGACCTAAACCAAGTGAGGTGCATCAAGGATGAGGATGGAAAGGTTCTTGCTACAGAGAACGCGGTTAAAGACAGATGGAGAGGTTATTTTCATAATCTTTTCAATGAAGGACATGAAAGGAGTGCTTCTTTAGGAGAGTTGAGTAACTCAGAAGAGTGTAGAAACTACTCCTTTTATCGTCGAATCCGGAAGGAAGAAGTGGTTGTAGCTTTGAAGAAGATGAAGCATAGAAAAGCAATAGGCCCAGACGATATACCAATCGAAGTGTGGAAAGTTTTGGGAGAGACAGGTATAACATGGCTCACTGACCTTTTCAATAGGATTTTGAAAACGAAGAAGATGCCAAATGAGTGGCGAACGAGCACTTTGGTGCCTATCTACAAGAATAAGGGCGACGTACAAAATTGCATGAACTATAGGGGTATTAAGCTAATGAGTCATACAATGAAGCTCTGGGAGAGAGTCATTGAGCATAGATTGAGGCAAGAGACACGGGTTTCGGACAACCAATTCGGGTTCATGCCAGGGCGCTCAACCATGGAGGCAATCTATCTCTTACGAAGATTGATGGAAAGATATAGAGATGGGAAAAAGGATTTACACATGGTCTTTATAGATTTGGAAAAAGCGTATGATAGGGTCCCAAGAGACATTCTTTGGAGGATTTTAGAGAAGAAAGGAGTACGAGTAGCATATATCCAAGCTATAAAGGATATGTATGAAGGAGCAAAGACCGCCGTAAGAACTCATGAAGGACAAACCGAAAGCTTTCCCATAACTGTAGGATTACATCAAGGCTCATCCTTAAGTCCTTACCTTTTTGCGTTGGTAATGGATGAGTTAACAGGACATATTCAAGATGATATTCCTTGGTGTATGCTTTTCGCAGACGATATAGTGTTGATAGATGAAACTCAGGAAGGGGTAAATGCAAAGCTTAACCTTTGGAGAGAAGTGTTGGAATCTAAAGGTCTTCGCCTCAGCCGATCAAAGACAGAATATATGGAGTGCAAGTTCAGTGCAAATGGAGGCCAAAACGAGTTAGGGGTGAGGATCGGAGATCAAGAAATACCAAAGAGCGACCGTTTTCGTTACCTAGGATCTATCTTGCAAAAGAACGGAGAATTAGATGGAGATCTCAACCATAGAATACAAGCTGGATGGATGAAGTGGAAGAGTGCATCCGGTGTGTTGTGTGACCGCCGTATGCCACTGAAGCTCAAGGGAAAATTTTATAGGACGGCAATAAGGCCGGCAATGCTGTATGGCACAGAATGTTGGGCGGTGAAACATCAACACGTACACAAAATGGGTGTAGCGGAGATGAGGATGCTTCGTTGGATGTGTGGGCACACGAGAAAGGATAAGATTAGGAATGAGGATATCCGGGGTAAAGTAGGAGTAGCCGAAATTGAAGGAAAGATGAGAGAAAATCGGTTACGGTGGTTTGGACATGTGCAAAGAAGGCCTACTGACGCTCCGATTAGAAGATGCGACTATGGGACAGAGGTTCAGGGCCGAAGGGGTAGAGGAAGACCTAGGAAAACTTTGGAAGAGACTCTAAGAAAAGACTTAGCGTACTTGGATCTAACGAAGGACATGACACAGGATCGAGCACAATGGCGTTCTAAGATTCATATAGCCGATCCCACTCAGTGACTTGGATTTTCCAAGTCTCCAACCAAGAAGTTTTCCTCACTCGGGAAATTAAGGGAACACTACCCCAACCTACATGCTCCACTCAGAAAGCTTCAACATACAAGCTTCAACAAAAGAAAATTCAAAGAACTTAGCGAAGAAGGCTTTGGTGTATTTAACACAATACGTTGAAATGAAGGAAAGCTTATTTATTGATATCCCCGATAAGCTACAAATATGTACATATACAGGAGTCAAAATAAACACACAAGAGGGAGCCTTCACAAAGGTTGCTTAGGAGAAGTCTCAGCAGTCGGTAGAGCCCCAGAAAGAGAAGGCACCGGAGGGGGATCATTTGGAGCCTCAGTACTGGACATAACCCTAGAAGGAGGAGGCATCAGAGGTTGATCATTTGGAGCTTCATTACGCGGTACAGCCCCAGAAGACGAAGGCAATAAATGCCTTTGGAACAAACCCACAAATCTCTGATGATCAAGTAAAACCTGACCATCAGTTTCCTTCATCTGGTCAAGCTTCCTCTTCATGTTTGTAGCATAGTCATGTGCGAGCCGGTGCAACTGTTTATTCTCATGCTTGAGCCCTCTAATCTCCTGTTTGAGACTCATCACTTCAGCCGCCAATGATTCAACTTGGCGGGTTCGAGCAAATAGGCGTTGTGCCATATTAGACACAGAACCTGCACACTGAACACTGAGAGCCAGCGAATCCTTAACAGCTAACTCATCAGACCGTTTGGAAAGTAGTCTGTTATCTTTGGGAGTGAGAAGGTTCCTGGCCACCACCGCAGCGGTCATATCATTCTTCATCACGGAATCCCCAACGGTAAGAGGACCAGTTGGGGAGACGAAGGATGGGCGCCATATGTTGTCTGGAGAAGGCGGGGCTGCCTCTTCAACAAGGTTCAAGTCAAAACGACGGTCGGAGGGGCCAGACATTTTCAAAGGTGTTGAAGAGAGAAGAGGTCGGACAAATCAAGATCTTAGAAGTGCAAGAATGAAGCTTCTACTGGTGGAGATTCAAGTGTGCTTTGGAACTTAATGCCAGCCCCTATAAAAATCTGCACTCGACGGAGCTTCAGAAATCAAAGAGGCGCCTGCTCAGAAATCGAAGAGGCGTTTGCTTTCTCAAAAGTTGGGCTGCTTAGAGATCACGAGGGTTGATCTCAGAAATCGAAGAGCCGTTTGCTTTCTCAAAAGTTGGGCTGCTCAAAGACCACGAAGGCCGATCTCAGAAATCGAAGAGGCGCTCGCTTTCTCAAAAGCTGGGCTCCCTAGAGACCACGAGGGCCGATCTCAGAAATCGAAGAGGCACCTACTTTTCCAGCCTTGTCAGCACCTGTCACACGCACACTCAGCTTTGCGGAAATTATGGGCATTCTGTCAAAGACTTCTGGGGAAGTAGAAAACACATGAATCTTACTGTTCAATCACCCACTTCCCACACGCAACAATAGCTCATGGGTACCACAGATAACTTTGCCAAAGTTCTCTGCCAAAGTTGAGCACGTGAAGCTTGCAGCTCCCACTACATCGCTCTGACCAAGAAGGGTAAAAGAATAGCAAAGAAACAGCACTAACAAAGTTTAGACCCATAAATTTTGAAGGTCTAGCTACCATATTATTACCCACAAGGGTAAAGGAACAGTACCACTGCTGGATAATTGGAAAGTCCATGTATGTCAACCTCTGTGCTTCGTGGCAAGGTAGACTAGCAAACATGCCCAACCTTTACTCACATTCGAGAAAACACTCCCAATAAGATTGCTTGCTCCAAAATCGAAGAGGCACCGTCCTCCGAATCTAAAGAGCCAGACTCCCAACATGACTACTTTCTTAAAAATCGAAGAGAGGGTAAAGGAACAGTACCACTGCTGGATAATTGGAAAGTCCATGTATGTCAACCTCTGTGCTTTGTGGCAAGGTAGACTAGCAAACATGCCCAACCTTTACTCACATTCGAGAAAACACTCCCAACAAGATTGCTTGCTCCAAAATCGAAGAGGCACCGCCCTCCGAATCTCGAGAGCCACTCTCCCAACATGATTACTTTCTCAAAAATCGAAGAGACACTGCTCCCCGAATCTCGAGAGCCAGACCCCCAACATGATTGCTTTCTCAAAAATCGGTGAGGCACCGTTCTCCGAATCAATCGAAGAGGCGCTCGCTTTCTCAAAAGCTGGGCTGCTCAGAGACCACGAGGGCCGATCTCAGAAATCAAAGAGGCACCTACTTTTCTAGCCTTGTCAGCACCTGTCACACGCACACTCAGTTTTGCAGAAATTATGGGCATTCTGTCGAAGACTTCTGGTGAAGGAGAAAGCACATGAATCTTACTGTTCAATCACCCACTTCCCACACGCAACAATAACTCATGGGTACCACAGATCACTTTGCCAAAGTTCTCTGCCAAAGTTGAGCACGTGAAGCTTGCAGCTCCCACTACATCGCTCTGACCAAGAAAGGTAAAAGAATAGCAAAGAAACAGCACTAACAAAGTTTAGACACATAAATTTTGAAGGTCTAGCTACCATATTATTACCCACAAGGGTAAAGGAACAGTACCACTGCTGGATAATTGGAAAGTCCCTGTGTGTCAACCTCTGTGCTTCGTGGCAAGGTAGACTAGCAAACATGCCCAACCTTTACTCACATTCGAGAAAACAGTCCCAACAAGATTGCTTGCTCCAAAATCGAAGAGGCACCGTCCTCCGAATCTCGAGAGCCAGACTCCCAACATGACTACTTTCTCAAAATCGAAGAGAGGGTAAAGGAACAGTACCATTGCTGGATAATTGGAAAGTCCCTATGTGTCAACCTTTGTGCTTCGTGGCAAGGTAGACTAGCAAACATGTCCAACCTTTACTCACATTCGAGACAACACTCCCAACAAGATTGCTTGCTCCAAAATCGAAGAGGCACCGCCCTCCGAATCTCGAGAGCCAGACTCCCAACATGATTACTTCCTCAAAAATCGAAGAGACACTGCTCTCCGAATCTCGAGAGTCAGACCCCCAACATGATTGCTTTCTCAAAAATCGAAGAGGCATCGTTCTCCGAATCTCGAGAGCCAGATACCACAGACCACTTTTTCAAAGTGCTCTGACAGAGTTAAAACATGTGAAACTGGCAGCTCCCACTACCGTGCTATGACCAAGCAGGGTAAAGGAATAGCATTACTACTTGTTGTTAGGGAGACTCCTATATATGTCGACCTCCATCCCCAACGGACAGGCAGACCTGCAAAAATGCTCAACCCTTCATCATATCTGATAGGGCACTCCCAACAAAGCCTTTCGAAATATTCAGCTTTCTTTCCCCCCGATAATACCTCTGCAAACAAGCTATACTAGAGCAAGAATATCTCATATCATCAGGGTTAAAAGCAAGAGTATCCCATATCATGCTTTTTCCCTGTTTTTTCTTTTGGCCTTGTTTTTACCGGCAAGACAAGGAGAAAGAGAGCAATCAGTCAGCACTTGGAATCAAGCTTCCAGCCAGGAACTGACTGCCTGGAACCCCTTACCTGATTACTTACCTGGCATTGCTCTCGAGTACTCATCTTCAACATCTTATGTTTCCAGGGAAGATTCCGCATCTGCTTGAGGAACAGATAGGGCAAGTGCGAAGGATACAAGGAAGCATGTGGAGACAAGCGTAACAGCACACGTGCCGATACATCCATTACTCTGTCAAAAGCAAAAGTATCCCATATCAGCAGGGTGGAACGTACTCTAGATTTGATGGACTTGTTTTGACCCTCAAATTCTTCAGTCGGCCTTATACTTTGGAGGAAACCAGAAAACCCTCCAGCTCAGTTCAAGAATAAGCCTGTGGAAAGTTACTTCTTCAAAAGCAAAAGTATCTCATATCATCTCTTCTCATTTTTCTTCTCTTTATCCTTCATGCTGCTGCAAGATGGGGAGAAGGTGAACAATCAGTCGGAGCTCTGATTGCTTACCTTGTCTGTCACCTCTTTCAGCAGACCCCCTAGCCCGGCGACTTGGGGGACTCCTACTACATGGTTTGTATCGCGCTTGACCAAGCCTGAAACTACAAGTAAGCTTCAAGTGAAATTGATACATTACCTTGTGCATCTCCACCAGTTAAAGATACCACCCCTGGATGGAGGAAGAGTACTTCCAGAGAAGATGCCACATCTACCTATGAGACAGATAAGGCAAGTCAAGACGACACCACACTCCGATACTTAGAAGTATCGTGATTACGAGATCATTCTTCCACAATATTTCCTAATGTCATTTGTACTAAATCATTCACTCGTACTCACTAAAGGAGAGCTTGAACCTATGTACTTGTGTAAACCCTTCACAATTAATGAGAACTCTTCTATTCCGTGGACGTAGCCAATCTGGGTGAACCACGTACATCTTGTGTTTGCTTTCCTATCTCTATCCATTTATATACTTATCCACACTAATGACCGGAGCAATCTAGCGAAGATCACAAAAAGCGACCGTTTTCGTTACCTATGATCTATCTTGCAAGAGAACGGAGAATTAGATGGAGATCTCAACCATAGAATACGAGCTGGATGGAAAGAGTGCATCCGGCGTGTTGTGTGACCGTCGTAGGCCACTGAAGCTCAAGGGAAAATTTTATAGGACGGCAATAAGGCCAGCGATGTTGTATGGCAGAGAATGTTGGGTGGTGAAGCATCAACACGTACACAAAATGGGTGTAGCGGAGATGAGGATGCTTCGTGGGATGTGTGGGCACACGAGAAAGGATAAGATTGGGAATGAGGATATCCGAGGTACAGTAGGAGTAGCCGAAATTGTAGGAAAGATGAGAGAAAATCGGCTCTGGTGATTTGGACATGTGCAAAGAAGGCCGACTGACGCTCCGGTTCGAAGATGTGACTACGGGACAGAGGTTCAGGGCCGAAGGGGTAGAGGAAGACCTAGGAAAACTTTGGAAGAGACTCTAAGAAAAGACTTAGAGTACTTGGATCTAACGGAGGACATGACACAAAACCGAGCGCAATGGCGTTCTAGGATTCATATAGCCGACCCCACTTAGTGGGAAAAGGCTTTGTTGTTGTTGTTGTTGTTGTTGTTGTCCATTATATGGACAAAGTAAATTTCTCCTATGTTACGTTCAATTATTTGCCAATTTCTTTACTGTAGTTTCAGTATTTTGCTAATTTTAAAAGCTCTAAATTGCTAACGAATATACCTTTTTTTATGTTCAGAATTTTGGGTCATTGGCGGAACAAATTGGTTACTTGACATTTGAGGTATATAATTTGCTTTACTTTTGTTTCAGTTTGTTCAGTTAGATAAAGAGTGGATATGTGTTTGCTATATGTGAAGTACCTTTTGTATGTACATATCAAATCTTTTTTTTCATTGGTTACTTTATTTTAGATACATTTTCTTTTCTGTTCTAAATTATTGTGTTCAAGGCTGACTTTGTTATATTAACTCTGAAATTCGAACACAAGTTTCTAAAATATAATGTTCTTTGGAACTTTCCATATTTCTGAGTATGCACTGCATTGATTATGGTTTTTTAAATTCAAGGCCACGATGTTTGCATGCCCGCAATTCAACGATTTAAATTAGTGTTCTAATCACATTAGTTACTTTGTCAAAAGAAAAGAAAAAAGAGCATCTCTTTCATCAATCATACTTGATATGCATACAAGTGTACATACAGTTCTCAGTTTTCTGTTTTCTCCTTTATTCTTTTAATTTTTTTGTGTGTGTATTTATCTATGCATACGCACAGATCTCAGATAAAGCAAAGTTCTATATGTTTTTTAATTCTAATAAACTGATTAGACGAATAAACGTTCAACTTGGCTAAGCCTGTTGATATTATCGTATTAGGGGGAATCATATGGTTGGAAATATTGTGTATATTTTTATGCATAGGCTTGATAAAAATAAATCCTGCACTTTTTGCTGCATTCAATTTTTCGTTTTTTGATTTGGTGAATTGTTGCATTGTTTTCCAATGAAGAGAATTCGACATTAATAATGTCAGTAATGGTGACTACTGGTTTTCCAGTCACCCCATGTAATGAACAGCTGAGTTATGCTTCTCCAAGCCAGAAAAGGCTTGTCTCCATTGATGAAAGAGGCGATGAAAATAGCATGATTTAGTGATTTAACCCCATGTAATGAACAGCTGAACACAATGATGAAACTTTTCAGGTGAAATTTTTTACGCAACTTCATTACTTGCAAAATTGTGTTGAGTAACATTCACTGCCATTCCTTCGAATCAAGTTAAAGGTAGGATCACTAAATCATGCTATTTTCATCGCCTCTTTATTCCCTTGCTGAACACAATGGAGAGAATTGTCTTCATTTGCATTCTTGCATTTGAACTTGCAAGTCAGTTTATGCTAAATTCATAATATTTATTTTTTGTTGTCTTCAATTCTACTGAGTTGCACCTTATTGTCTATTTTTAGATTTCATTTAGACTCATAAACTAAGGCATTATGTATGGCATTATGTGTGTCCAAGAATGAATGGACGAATTTAAGCAACAATGTCGGTGGTCGCCTTTGTTAATAGAGTGAAATGTAAGAATGATCAATTAGCTATCAGAAAATAATGTGGTCTATGTATGTAAATAGGACAATGTGGTCTATGTATATATTATGTACTTACACATCAAGTGTGTAAGTAGTACCGTATGTACTGTTTTCAATCCCGCAGCATTGGGCGGACATTTTTTGCTAGTAATATCTATATAACACCTTCAAGGTTTTTCTGAATTTCTTTTGGTTTTTTGGTCGCAAGGTTTTTCTGTATTTCAGTTGCTTTTTATTATATGCATGTGTTTGTGGTTCCTGATTTTTGAATTTCTACGGGATTTTGCACATTTGTCCATTCACTTAGCTAATCGGCTAATTTTGTCAAGTGTGAAAATGTTTGCAAATTTGTCCATTTGAATTTCTAATTAATTAATCTGATTAATTGTTACTTGAAGATTTTGCAAGTGTTTTGGTAAAGACATGATCAACTCGGTTCACTTGCTGCTGCTGCTTGCTTTATTTGAAAATTACTCATTAGAGCATCTGCTGCACTCTTCTAGATCATCTTTTCTTTTTCAATTACGTGTCGTGTTTGTCGTATTTTCGTTTGACACATTTCCATGCCTCAACCCACACGCTGGGGCTGGACTTTGTTCGGTATGCAAATGGATGGGGCCAGGGGAAGACTAGACCGCGTCAATCAACATTGGCACCACACAGCTCTTGATTGAGTTGAAAGATCCTTTCCGAAATTCCAAACTTAAAGAAAGGATTAGAAACTGTGTACCTCCGAAATTTCACCTGGTTTAGAAACTGATTAGACGAATAAACGTTCAACAAGGCTAAGTCTGTTGATATTATCGTATTAGTGGGAATGATATGGATGGAAATATTGTGTATATTCTTATGCATAGGCTTGATAAAAATAAAGCCGGCACTTTTTGCTGCGATCAATTTTTCGTTTTGTTGATTTGATGAATTCTTGCATTGTTTTCCACTGGAGAGGATTTGAGCATTAATATTGTCAGTAATGGTGAGACTACTGGTTTTTCTTCAAAATTCATGTGCATCATTTGATTATTTGGATGCAAGTGTTTTGGTATAGATATGATGAACTCGGTTCACTTTGAATTAAATTTGCACTCTACGTTAGATTTGATCTCAACACATACTTTGAATTAAATATGTTTGACCCACATGTGTGTCGCATCATCAAACTAACAGTTTTTATAGAGTAAATATACACTTGCCATCTAGTTCGTCAACACATGTGGGTCTCATCTTTATTAGAGATGATGCAAATAGATAATAAGAATAATAATTTTTTTTTTAACGGAGTTTATCGGCATGAAACTATTGTGCGCATTTCGATAATTTGTCTTCAGAGTTACGTTAGGGTAGACTAATTGAAAATCATCCAGTTAGTATCAAGTCTTTGGTCAACAATGATAGTAAACAGCAACATCACCGTACAAATCATTACTGTTCAGTCTTTGCGCGAATGAATGCTTAGAAGCAGCATAAATATTGCTTGACTGGAAACACAACAGAGCAATTGTGCTAAGCTTGAAAAATAACACCATGAAAAGAGTTCAGATGCCTCCTTTTCTCCTTCATTTTTTCTTGCTTTCCCTGCTTCCATCAAAGGCCACCACCTCCTCATCGGGGACGCAGGCAGAAGCTCTGATAACCTGGAAGAACAGCTTCTACTTTTATTATTATTATTCACGTTCTTCTCTCGATTCATGGTCCCTCGCCAACCTCAACAACCTTTGCAACTGGACTGCCATTGTCTGTCACAGCAATACCAAAACAGTTTCCAAAATAGATCTCTCCAACTTAGAGATCGTCGCCACACTAACCGACTTCAACTTCACCCCATTTCTTAATCTCACTCACTTCAACCTCGGGCAAAACTATTTTGGAGGGCCTATACCATCTGCCATTGGCAACCTCACTAGGCTGACAATCTTGGACTTGGGCAACAACCTTTTTGAGCAAGAAATACCCGCGGAGATCGGCCTCTTAACGGAGCTAAAGCACCTAAGTTTCTACAACAACAGTCTCAATGGTACAATTCCCTACCAGCTCAGCAATCTCCAAAAGGTACAATTTTTGCATCTTGGAAAAAACCACTTGAAAACTTCAAACTGGTCTAAATTTTCAGGCATGCATTCCTTGACATACCTTGATCTTCATCGAAATGTTATCCATTCAGAATTCCCAGAATTTATATTTGAATGCCAACACTTGACCTTCTTGGATTTGTCTCAAAATTGGTTCACTGGCCAAATACTAGAACCTGTATTTACCAAACTGGGCAAGCTTGAGTACTTAAATCTCGCCGATAACCTATTCCAAGGACCATTGCCTTCACATTTTCCCAAGCTCAAACACCTCCATTTAGCACGGAACAACTTCAGCGGCCAAATTCCAACTACCATAGGTCATTGTACCGACCTCACGCACTTGTCCCTGGCTTCCAATTTTCTTAGTGGGGAGCTGCCACAGTCCTTGTCCAATCTGAACAGCATTCTCCAGTTGGATTTCTCCGATAATGTATTTACCGGTCCAATCTTGCCTTCCGTGATCTCCAATTGGAGTCTAGTTGTCCATTTGAATCTTCGAGGCAACAGCTTCAGTGGGAATATTCCATCTGAGCTTGGGCAGTTGATAAATTTGAATTATCTAGGCCTAGACTCTAATGATTTTGGTGGGCAACTTCCTATTCAAATTGGAAATCTAAACTTACTATACAGACTAAACGTGAGCAGGAACCATTTGACAGGAGCAATCCCTCGAAGTAACGGTAATTTTGCTCAGGTTTGTATCTCGATTTGTCCAATAACAATTTGACAGGAGTGATCCCTTGGGGTGTCGAATTTTTCGGTCAGATTATGTATCTCGATTTGTCAAATAATAATTTGACAGAAGTGATCCCTTGGAATATCGGCAATTTTGCTCAGGGTCTGTTGTATCTCAATTTGTCCAACAACAATTTAACAGGATTGATCCCTGCGAGTATCGGCACTTTCACTCAGATTGAGTTTCTCGATTTGTCTAATAACAAGTTGACAGGGGTAATACCACTTGATTCCATCAGCAATTTGCGCTTGAGATTAGAGATTTTCAATGTATCACACAACCATCTCTCAGGGGAAATCCCATCAGAATTTTCCAACATGGATAGACTAACCATCTATGACTTTTCTTATAACAACCTCACAGGGCCAATTCCAACTTGTGGCATTTTCCGAAATGCACCAGCTGATGCTTTTGTCGGAAACTATGGCATGTGGAGAGATGCAAAGGGAAAGGCTCCGTGTGATTCCTCCGGCGGAAATTCTGAAAGAAAAAACGACATCAATATTGTCGTTATTGTTATCATATTCTTTTTGGCTTTTGGCGTGGTTGCAACTATCATTGCTCTCTTTCTCTTATTAGTATTACGCAAGAGATCCAAGCTCCGGCCTCAGGAAATCAAAACTTCTCAGAACTTTGAGAATTTTGAGTCAATGATATTGCAAGAGGAAGTAAAGTTTACATTTGGGGAAGTTGTGAAAGCCGTAGATGACTTTCATGACAAGTACTGCATTGGGATAGGAGGATTTGGAAGAGTATACAAGGCAGAATTGGAGTCAGGCCAAGTTGTTGCAGTTAAGAGGCTTAACACGGAAGACTCTAATGACATTCCAGCAATTAATCTCCAAAGTTTTGAGAATGAAATCCGAACTTTGATAAATATCCGACATCGCAACATCATAAGGCTATACGGCTTCTGTTCAAGGAGGGGTTGCATATTCTTGCTTTATGAATACTTTGAGAGAGGCAGTTTGGGAAAATCATTGTATGGGGTTGAAGGGGTTACTGAACTTGGCTGGGCTACAAGGGTCAAAATTTTGAAAGGGCTTGCTCATGCACTTTCTTACTTGCACAATGACTGCTCTCCGCCAATTGTGCACCGCGATGTAACTGTCAACAATGTATTACTCGACCAGGATTTCGAGCCTCGACTCTCAGATTTTGGAACTGCAAGACTGCTGAGTACTAATTCATCAAACTGGACACATATTGTTGGTTCATTTGGCTACATGGCACCAGGTAATGAAACACTTAAACTTGTACATTTTAGGTTCATATTAATTTCAGCATCTTAAGATACTGTTTACTTTTTTTGACGTGCAGAGCTTGCATTGACTATGCGGGTCACGGATAAGTGTGACGTATATAGCTTTGGAGTCGTAGCACTTGAAGTGATGATGGGAAAACACCCTGGGGATATGCTAGAATCCCTACTATTGGAATCATCAAGATTATCGCTGGACAATGTAGGGTTGCTTTTGAAAGATGTGTTAGACCAACGGCTTGAGCTTCCGACCGATGAATTGGCAAAGGCAGTGGTGCTTGTGATGAGTTTAGCATTGGCTTGTACACGTGCGCATCCCAGATCTCGACCTCCGATGTCTTTTGTGGCAAAGAAACTATCAGCTCAAACCTTACCTTGCCTTCCTGAACCATTTGGTATTCTGAGCATCAGCACACTAATGGGGCTGGGGCTACAAGTTAATGGAAGCTAGGAACCGAATTCTATGTTTATTTGAGCCGTAAGATTGGCACAATGGCCATTGCTTTTGTTTCATGTATATCTATGCTTGAAGCTATTAATCATATATATATATATATATATATATATATCAACCATACAAAATTCAGTGAGTGTTTAATAACTATTTTATTTTTAGTTTGCTTTATTTTTCCTATTTGAGATCTTCTGGCCCACGAATAAAAGAAACATGCATCAATCAAACAGCTCACGTAATCAAAACCAATGATACTTACTAATATTATTATCAAACAAGAAATCCAAATAGAATAACGTATTTATATAATTCATTGAGATTTCCCTCCTTTTTTTTCGCCTGTGTTTGTATCAGATATTAAATAAAAGGAAATTTAAATTACAAGGGAGGAGAAGAGTTTTATTTTTTTATTTTTTATTGGTAAATTTGTTTATAACTGCTCACTAAATTGTTAATTTGGGACGTGAGATTTTGGACTCCGAGCCCAAAAAACAAACGAGTGCTCCACCCAGCCTACCTAAGAAAAATGCGAGATCCAACGGATCTGTTTGGCGGGAAGCGATAGGTCTCACTTTTTCGATTCCGAACCCCGCATTTCGCTTTATCTCGGCAATGAATTCCTCGCAAACCCTCAGATCCAGGACACCCAGAAGCCGGGAAAAGAAAGCCCTAAACCCAAATCCCCCTAAAGTCTCAGGCAACGAGGCACTGAGCACCCTGACCCCTCAGAAGTCCCGAAGCACTCATCCGCCGTGCCCGAAAAGCTAACTTCGCGCTCTCCATAGCAGACATCAGAAGGGCCGCCGCCAAGAGCGGCGGCGATTTGACTCAGAAGCGACGGACCGACCAGATCGATCCATGGGGAGAGCTAACGCTGAAGAAGACTTGTGTCAGTCGCTCAGAGAAGCTACCCTGAAATTGGGCTGCTATACAAATTGATCGTTTTTATCTCGAGGAGATTCACATATGGTATTTTTTATAGAAATTTTCTTTCTTACTTGATTGTTTGGTCTTCTTTTTTATCCCAAGTTTTAGGAGATTCACATATAGTGTTTTTTTTTTAAAAAATAAAAACAGCAATTGTCTTTTTAATTGACTGTTTGGTTGCTGAGAAAATGAAATTGGGATATTTAAAGAAGTTGATCGTTTTTTTCTAACTCGATTTTTAGGAGGTTTACATATGGTCACTTAGATCAGCTGAGTTTGTTATGCCCGAGCTGATTGAGAGAACCAGTTGTCTGAAGCCGGATCTTCTTGTCACGATCAATGCTGATGCATTGGACGGCGATGGCAAGTCAAAACCCGTAGGTGGTGGGAGTATGCATTTGAGGAAGGCATTTCACAAGCAGCTTGCTGATCTTTCGAAATCCCATCCTGAGGTATCCCCAATACTCAGTTTCGGATATGGCATCACTAATATGGTTCAATTTGTTGAGTGCTCTGTGTAATTTTAATCGAATAGTTATCTGGGAAGTTATTGGTGTCAAGATTTTCTCCTTATCAGTTTAGCAATCTATTTCTTGAACTACTTTCTGAATAACATGTGGTCTAACAATGCTTAATATGTTTTCAGGATTATGAAATTCCAGAAGAAACTCTCCCCTAGCCATTTGGTCTTACGAAGCAACATATGCGATCAGATACGGACAAGCTTCCATTGTCATCATCTCAGGGTGATGAAATTTCAGAACCAAAGCTTGATACCGCTTGTGCTTCATTGCGTGGCCAAGTGCCTGTAACTCCAACTGAAAGCATAGACGCTGTTGAAAATGATGATGATTTGCCCACAAAAAGTGCTAGCATTGAGTCGACTCCAACGAAGCTTGCTTCAACTCCAGCCAGGTTGAGGGCTGAAACGCCTGCATTGCAGCCTCCAAAGCGATGTTACATGAGCCCAGATGATAATGCTACTAGCTCACCGAACAAGTTGGCTATGCGTCCTCCAAGCAACAGGTCGTTGAAATTTGACACGCCCGTGAAGAATAAAAAAGTTGAGGATGAAGTTCCTGATAGGAGTGGCGCATCAAACGATAGTGACATTCATGATATTCTTCCTGCGGATCTTTTGCAGTCGGTATGTCTATATTGAATTGTCCATTCTTGTTTCCTCATTTAACGAACTTTCCTGCCCGTAATGTGTTTTTGTGCTCCCTCATTTTATTCGAAATAGATGCATTTAATTGTGCTTAAACTAGTCCCAAAAGTTATGGAGAATCATGTCGTAGTGGAAACTTTTACATAGTTGGACTGGAAGATAATGAACTGTAATTCTGAGACGTATCAGTGTATCTTTATGCAGCTTAGAGAGAAGGAGAAAAAGGCAATAGAGGAGCGAGATCCGGCCATCTCCCAAGCAAAAAGGCGGTGACGGATGATTTCCAGCCTACCAAAGCTCTTCAACTTGATTCATTTCCTACTTCAGTCTATGAACCGTTCTGTTATCACAAAAGAAGGGCTTGTTCACAAGATCATTGGACCAATTTCGATATTGTTGACAGAAGTAAGTCGTTAAACAAAAGAAGATACTATTTCTACGAAAAGTTATGGTGAGCCTAACTCTTTCTCCATTCTCTTGGCAGAGGAAGTTCAGGAGCATCTAAACTTGTTGCTAGAGCTGGTTCCCGATTGGATTTCTGTAGAGACGATAGCATCTGAAGCTGATTTGCTAATGATCCGATAAGTTTTCTTCATATTTTGAAGTAGAAATTATGTGCGTTCTAGTGGAAATGTATTCATCTTCCGTTGAAAAGATAAGAACCTGATAGACTTGTCTAAACTTTGCCTCTCTTGCAGCATCAATAAGGACATCGACTCCTGAGTCAATACGTGCACGGCTTGAAGCGGCAAAGTGAGATAGGGAATGCTAGGTTTTTCGATAATTTAGTTGTTCGCGTAAGGGGCATCTGAGTAGCCTGCGCACGTAAATAGAATCAAGGCTTCTTCCGATAATGTTATTCAACGTGTTCTTTGAATGAATGCTAAAATTTTCTGCAAGATGCACACTAACGACACGAATTCGCTAGTCGATTGCTACCGTTTCCTCGCACATGTCTTTCTGCTAAAGAATCCATTTGTACCTTGGTTCTCTCCTGCTCAACTTTAGCCAAAATCGGCTGTTCGTTATACTAGAACCAAGTGTTCTGAACAGCAGCAGCATGCCTTGTAATTGGTCTGGAATTCAGTTCAATGAATTTGTTGGATTCGGGCCTCGATTGAACACTCAATATTACCCACGGTGAAATACAAGTTGAACAAGCACAAAAAATAAAGATAGTAACATCGAATTTCTAGCACATCACAACTGAATATAACCAATGCAGCAGCTCTGGGAAGAATATCTATCATCAATACCAATAGTGATAAGCAGTTCAATAGAAACCATGAGAGAGAGAGAGAGAGAGAGAGAGAGACGGGGTGGAGTGGAAAGGGGAAGAGGAGAGCTCCAAAATTATCAATCGCGCACAGAACTACTGCTACTAGAATGTATCGGCACTTCTCGCAGAACTACTGCTGCCAACTACCACCAAGAATCAAGCAATCCAACCAATCTCAGGATAGTCCAACTCTTCTCGTGCATAAGGTGTCAGATTGGAGAAAAGATTGCATGCATGAGGGATTCCTGTGAAAGAAATTTCAAAATCTCTTGAATCTCTCATGTTAGGCCTGCCTGGACTGAGAACCACCATAGCCACCGGTGGCCTGTGAAGGGTCAGATCTCCACGATGCATTAGAGTACCCTGAATTACCATTGGTGTTGTCATAGCCGCTCCCCATGTAACCACGACGAGTCCCTTGTTGCTCTCCACCGTTAGCACTACCTGAGTTGCTTGTTGGGGTACTTCCACCACGCCCGCCAGAGGTCCCATACCCACCAGGATAAGAAGCGTAACTCCCGCCATAATTTCCATAACCATAACCTTGATTTCCATAACCAGAAGCCCCACTTGGTGATTGACCCCTAGGAGCAGAAGGAACACCAGTTCCACCAGGAGTACTCCAAGGAGCTGCAGCCCCATAGCCAGTAGCAACATACCCAGGAGTTTGGTTGCTCCAAGTATTTTTCAACGCACCAGGTACCCCACTAACATAGCCAGCATTAGGGGCATTTGGATTCCCATACGATCCTGCAGGACCACCAAAACCAGTATTGGCACTTCCATAACCACCAAGACCATAACTTCCATAACCAACCCCTGTATTTGCCGGCCCATAACCATAACCCGGTGCACCATAACCAGAATATGGAGGGAAACCACCTGCTGTAATTTGAGGCTGCACATATCTACTGCCATCAATTCGACCATCAAATGCATTTGTACTGGCCCCAGAGGCACTGTAACCTTGATATCCCCCACCCCGGCCCCCACCACCAGGATTTGCATCTTTAGGAAGTGCTCGCTTTACCTCTACAAGTTTACCATTCAACTCATGGTAGTTCTTTTGTAGTACTCCATCAACTGCATCTTCAGTGTCAAATGTTATGAAACCAAAACCACGAGGTCGTTGAGTATTTTGGTCATACATTATTACTACATCAGTCACGGTGCCATAATTTTCAAAGAATTCACGAAATCCATCTTCTGTAAGTGTAGAAGGCAATCCACCAACAAATATTTTCTTGGTCTTAAAATTTCCTCCCCCTCCAGAGCTCCTGGTGGTATTAAAGTTTCCGGTTCTATAGGATGTCTGTTGTTCTTCTCTTGATATAGCCCGTTTGGCCTCAACCTGTGTAATCAAAGTAAAACCTTTAACAAACAAAGGGACAAACAGATGTACAGACAGGGTAAAGATATACAATAAAGTAGCATATATGCTTGTTCATAAAGGGCAAGGAAGAACCTAATAAAGTAGCAAAAATCAGCTAAAAATTTTAGTAAAAACACAATAAAGTAGCACTTGAACCTCTCGTAATCTAGAAGTCAATCACTTTGAGACTAAAAGTTAAAAGTTGTATTTGGAAAATCGTACAGTTGAAAACCATGCCAAGAATGAAAAATATGCAACCTCCCTACGTGTCCAATTTACAAAGTTTCTAACCTATACCATCCAACCATGCTTAGAAGGAATACACGGTAAGTTGGTGTTGTCATGCATCCTACTTTTCAGGTAAACTACCGACATTATGTTTGACGACTTATCAAGTATTTTCCTTAAGGACATTACGTGTATAACTGCACATCAATGAGCACCCAGAACACAAATCTAGATAATAATACGAAATCCCCATTAAAAATCAGAAAAATGTGCAACCTCATCAACCAAAACAGTTGCTTAGACACATTACATCTTATAAAATATGTCATGTACACAAATCATAACGGAATAGATAAGCGAAGGCAACGTTGTTCTCTCCCTAACGAACTTGGTTTTCATCAGCCAAAGGTAACCGCATAACTGCAAGTACATTGTATAAAAATCAACACATGGAGCTTAAAACCAACAAAACTACAAGCAAAAATAACCGATTCCGGAATGTCTCTGGGCTAGCAGATGCAATCCCAACTTAAAATCAGCATTACCCAGTACACATTGCAACCTCAAGAATGCAAGAACACTCAAAAAGACAGCTAAAGAACATACAAACAACAACCACCCATCAAAATTAACATCAAAATTACCCAAACCCACAACACATTTCGACACGATATCGAAATCCCGGAACCAAAAACACTCGCAAAAAGCTAAAAAACAAGGAAAGAAACCCACTAGCCGCGAAAGTGACATGCAGGGCAAAATTGGAAGAGGAGAAACGTGCGAGAGTGACTGACCAGTCGACCGTCAATGGTGTGCTTGTCGTTGAGAACCCGGTCGATCAGAGAGGGGTCGGAGAAGACGACGAAGCCAAAGCCTCTGGGCCGGCCGGTGACCTTGTCGCGCATGATTACGGTCTGGGTGACATCGCCGTACTGGTTGAAGTAATCGGTGAGCTTGTCCTCGTTGGTGTCCCATGCCAGTCCTCCTATGAACAGCTTGCCTTCGTCCGAGTCCATTTCTAGAGAGAGAGGGCAGGAGGAGTCGAGGAGAAGGGAGGGAAGGGCTACTGGCTAGGGTTTGTTTGAAACGACACCGAATTGAGCACGTGGGTTACGAGGGTACCATTCAATATGTATAAATATTTTAAGTGGTGAAAGAAACGCACATGGGGTGGTGGCGCAGTTGGCTAGCGCGTAGGTCTCATAGCTTCTGAGTTATCCTGAGGTCGAGAGTTCGAGCCTCTCTCACCCCAACAACTGTTTTTGCTTTTTTTTTTCAATTCCTGTACGCGCTTTGGTCTAAACTTGTTTGGTATAATCAAAATATTCTCAAGATGAGCTTTATTCTTTGGTTGGTCATTAAATGCAAGTGGATAGGATTTTAACTTTTGCTTCATTGGCTACTGTCAATTGTTTTAGCACATATTTGCCATGTCATTGCTGATATGTTTGAGATATGATAAGTATGCCATGTCATCATTGATGTGGACAAAGTTAGTTATATTAGTTTGTAATGGCTTATAGTGTAAGATAGTCGAGGTAGCAACCTGGCTGCTCACACGGTTACCTCATTTATTGCCAAACATGGTGGTCCATTTGTTTAGGACGAGATATGCCCTGAGTTTTTATTTAATATTCTTGTTATGGATGTAAACATTTCGATTAGATTACAAATAAAGTCTATCTATTGACAAAAAATAAAATAAAATAAAAGCAAAATATACACAGAGCATTTTCTTCATTGTTCTTCTTCCTTAGTGTTATGTTCTCTCTTTCTTCATTTCCATACTACTGTCAAGAAATTGTATTCTCTACTCTAGTGCTATGGAGCCCCATTGCCACCTCATTTTTTAATGTTCTTCTACCAATGGTATTTGGTCCTCGGTGCTCAAGTGTAGTGTCCCTTGGCTAAGGCTACCTTTGCCTCTTTTTGTCATGTGGGCTGCTAGCCATTGGAAGGGAAAATTTCTTTCGTCGATAGCGTTGAAGTTATCTCTTGTTGCTACCATGCATTATGTATGGAGGGAGTGGAATAATCGTAGATTCAAGAATTCATATCAACCTGCTGTGGTGGTTCCCAACTCAATCAAGTCCACTATTAGATTTTGGTTGAGTTCTTTGAAAATCGCTCATTCCGCTGCTAATAAGTCTTGTTGATTTTCAAAGTATGTATTGTATTTTCATCATAAGATCATTACAATTGTACAACAATATATAAGGAGATTGACTCCTTAATTTACGCCACAAAAGGTGGCTTGGGGAAGACAACCTACAAAATGTGACTTAAGGAATTGACAACCGACAAAAGGTGACTTAAGGAATTGACAACCGACAAAATGTGACTTAAGGAATTGACAACCGACAAAAGGTGATAGCACAAAGATAAACTAGACCTATCCCCTTCCAATACGCCCCCTCAAGCTGGATCCAGGAGGTTTATGGATCCAAGCTTAGACAGAAGTTGCTGAAACTAATGAAAAGCAAAAGGTTTTGTGAAGATGTCAGCCAGTTGGTCAAAGCTTCTTGTATAATGTGTCTGAATCACTTGCGACTGCACCTGTTCTCGAACGTAATAGCAGTCAACTTCAATGTGTTTCGTCCGCTCGTGAAACACTAGGTTTGATGTTATATGCATGGCTGCCTAATTGTCACAAAATAAGGACATAGGAAGAGTTGTAGGAACACCTAAATCTCACAGAAAACCCTTGAGCCAGATCAACTCACACGCAGTTGAAGCTATGGCACGATACTCAGCTTCGGCACTGGACCTGACGATAACAGTTTGCTTCTTACTTTTCCATGTGACCAAGTTTCCACCAACAAAAGTACAGTAGCCAGTTGTGGATTTGCGATCAATGGTGTTCCCCGCCCAATCAGCATCATAATATCTCATGATTTATGTGTTGTCATTCTTCTGCATGAGGATTCCACGATCCACTGATCCTTTTAAGTAGCGTAAGATCCTTTTAACAAGGGTCAAATGCTCAAGAGTCGGGGAGTGCATGAATTGGTTCACAAGACTTACAGAATATGTGATGTCGGGTCTAATGATTGTTAGGTAGATTAACTTACCCACCAATCACTGATAATGGCTGATATCCGTTAGTGGTGTGCCCTTCAAGCTAGGTTTGTGCTTGTTGTAGAGAAGAGTAATGGCCGGTTTAACATCGCTCATGTTGGCTTCCTTGAGCAAATCCAAGACATACTTTCTTTGGTTAAGAAACAGCCCTTAGTGCGAGGTTGCCACTTCTATACCAAGGAAGTACTTTAATATCCCAAGGTCTTTAATTGCAAACCTTTGTCTGAGGGACTGTTTGAGGTTGAGGATTGAGCTTAGTTTGGCATACCAACACTAGTGAGAATTGAGCTTAGTTTGGCATACCAAGCTCGTGGAGACTGTTTCAGGCCATAAATGGATTTATGCAATTTGCACACCAAATTCGGTTCATTGCTTTGAGGATGCCCTGGTGGCAATTTCATATAGACCTCTTCTTTGAGATCTCCGTGCAATAATGCATTCTTCACATCCATTTGGTACATGGACCACCCCTTGTGCATTCTTCACGTCCATTTGGCACATGGACCACCCCTTGTTTACTGCCACGGACAATAGCACCCTCACGGTGTTCATTTTGGCAACATGTGCAAACGTTTCTTTGTAATCCACCTCGTATGTTTGAGTGAATCCCCGAGCTACCAATCTTGCTTTATGCCTCTCAATTGATCCATCTGACTTGAATTTGAGTTTATAAATCCATTTGCAACCCACAGCTTTCTTGCCTATGGGAAGTTTGGTGATATTCTAGGTGTTGTGTTGATCTAGGGCTTTAAGTTCTTCTTGCATTGATTCCTTCTAAACCTCCTGGTTGTTGGCCTCATGGAAATTCTGAGGCTCATTGTAACTTGATATGGTGCTTATGAATGCAGCATAGGCTGGTGTCACTCTCTTGTACGACACACAATAAGAGATGGGATGTGTGGGTTTGTAGATGACAAAGTCTTGAAGTCTTGTGGGAGTTTTCCTAACACGCATTGGATTACGTCGAGGAGCAAGAAGAGTTGTCTCACACTCGTTCACATTTTGGACCGTATTGTGAGGGTCATCTTGATTATCACCATCTTTATGTCGTGTACCATCAGAGTGAGACCCTTCATTGCTATTTTCATTGAAAGATGCATCAATGTTGACATGACTGGGATCTTGTTGTTAAGGAGCCTCAAGTTCGATTCTTGGTAGTGGGAACACACCCAAGATGTCATCCCCTTGACTTGTGATTTCATGTGACTTGCTGAAAAAAAAGATTAGTTTCATGGAATCAAACATCTTTGGACACAATCAATCTCCTTAGTTGAGGAT
This sequence comes from Malus domestica, assembly GCF_042453785.1. NCBI lineage: Eukaryota > Viridiplantae > Streptophyta > Magnoliopsida > Rosales > Rosaceae > Malus > Malus domestica. The sequence goes on from NC_091665.1 coordinate 31,287,972, forward strand.
TATAACACCTATATCCTTTTTGTGTAGATGAATAACCAAGAAAAACACATTTAACAGCTCTAGGATCCAATTTATCTCGATGATGAGATTGAATATGCATAAAACAGATGCAGCCAAAAACTCGAAGGTGTGAGAGATCAATTTTACTTCCTTTCATGACCTCTAGGGGAGACTTGAAATCCAAGACTCGACTGGGCAATCTATTGATGATATAAGCAGCTGCCATAACCCCTTGGGACCAAAATCTCTTTGGTACATTCATTTGTAGCATTAGTGCTCTTGTTTTTTCAAGTAGGTCACGGTTTTTGCGTTCAGCTACACCATTTTGTTGAGGTGTGCCAACACAACTTGTTTGATGCATGATGCCATGAGTGCTTAAATATTGTTTCATGATATGGGACATATATTCGGTGCCATTGTCAGACCTTAAGGTTTGAATTTTAGAGGAGAAATGGTTTTTTACAAGGTTATGAAAGTCCTTAAATACTTCCATAACTTCATTCTTAGACTTGAGAAGATACAACCATGTAACACGAGAGAAATCATCAACAAAGATCACAAAATACTTATAACCATCAAAAGATTCACTAGTTGGTCCCCATACATCTGAACGAACTAGTTCAAAACACTTACTAGCCCTGGACAAGGAAAAGTTAAAAAATAATCTAGTGGCCTTAGACAAGTGGCATGTTTCACATGAAATAGCATCCTTCCCTAAGTTTGGAAATAGAGTTGACAAAATGGGTGGAGAAGGGTAAGCTAAACGTTGATGCCACAATTGATTATCTTGAATGAGATTGAACTTGGCTTGGAACACTCTGGGATTGCTTTTTGATATGTAATAGAGACCTTCTAAATAAAACTCTTCACCAATCGTCTTCTTGGTGGCACAATCCTGAAGGATGACATTGTGAGGAGAAAATATAGCTAAGCAATTCAAGGTATTTGTGATCTTTCCCACAAATAGAAGTTGAAATGGGAAGGAAGGTACATACAAAGCCATTGATTCAATTTCATCTGACATTATTTTTATTTTTTCCTTTCCTAAAACCTTTACACTCTCACCATTTGCAATTGAAACTTGGGAAGGATTAGTGAATTTTTCAAACTTTTAAGACTTAAACACATGGTTAGTCATATGATCTGTGGCACCCGAATCTACAACCCAAAAATCATTCAACATATTTATTTTAAGAGCAGTTTTAAAGGCTTTCATGATACCTTGCATGTTTTCTTGGGGTACGGGTTTCGTGTCTTCCAAGAAACCCGCAAACTTGTCGAGCAATGCCATCGAGTTCCCTTCTCATATGTTGTCTGCACGGTTAATTCCAGCCCCTCATTTCTTGCCTTGAAGGTACGACATAAACTCAATCATGAGTTTAGCTAGATTTGCTGTGAAGTTCTTGAATGGATCAGACCCATTAGAGGTGGAGGCAGACACGTGATTTGCTCGGTGTGTAGTACGATTCACCCTTTGTAAACCTTTGTTGTCCTTTATGAAGTCAGGCTTTAATTCTGGGTGTAAAATCCAGCATGTGTCTTTAACATGACCTATATTGTTGCAGTGTTGACACTTCAAGTTCGGATGCTTTCCTTTGTACTTCCTCTCGTTGGTTAAATAGGCCCTAGCCTTAGGTACACTGGCCATTATACCCATGTTCATGACTTTCCTCCTTACTTCTTCACATTTGATTGTTGCACATACACTAGTGAAGGAAGGAAGTTATGTGTTCATGAGTATGTGACATCGTAGATCTTCATACGTTGAATCGAGACTAGACAAGAGTTGAAATATCTTGTCTTCTTCTGCTCTCTTTCGTAGCAATGTTGCGTCGGTTGTATGAGGGCGATAAATTTCCAACTCATTCCACATGCTTTTCATGCTTCCTAAGAGTTGCACAAACGGCTTGCCGTCTTGTTGCAGATCGGAAATGTCCTTCTTTAATTGGAAAACCCTTGCAGTATTGTTCTAGTTGCCATACATTTCCTTGACCGCCTCCCATAGCTGGTATGAAAATTCAGAGTAACTGAATATTTCAGCTAATTTTTGTTCCATAGAATTCAGGAGCCATGACATAACTAGCTGATCCTTGCTAAGCCAGGATTCATAGGTTGGTGAGGAAGCATCAGGTACTTTGATGCGTCCATTTATGAACCCTAACTTGGACCTTCCACCTAGAGCCAGAGACACTGCTCTTGACCAAGGCAAGTAATTAAACTCATTCAACACGACTGAGCTTAATCTTTGATTCGGGTTGACATCCACCTCATGCAAATTCATGGAGGAAATCACCTGTGAACTTTCAGCTTCTGATCCTAACGAATTGTCTTCAGCCATTTTGAAGATTGAACACGCTCGGATAATAGTACAACAGAGGCAGGTTAGATTTCCTGCTCTGATACCATGTTGATTTTCAAAGTATGTATTGTATTTTCATCATAAGATCATTACAATTGTACAACAATATATAAGGAGATTGACTCCTTGATTAACGCCACAAAAGGTGGCGACAACCTACAAAAGGTGACTTAAGGAATTGACAACCGACAAAAGGTGATAGCATAAAGACAAAAGTTCGCACAAAGATAAACTAGACCTATCCCAATTGACAACCGACAAAAGGTGATAGCACAAAGACAAAAGGTGTTAGCACAAATATAAACTAGACCTATCCCCTTCCAATAAGTCTATTTTACGGGAATGGAATATCCCCTAATTCGTTAGTATTTGTTGTTGCTGCTTTGATCCAACGTTCTTGCGCTTGGGGATTCAACTCAAATTAATCATTGATTGCATCTCAAGGAAGTGCTCTCCCCCAGGGCAGTTCAACTCAATTGCTTAATGTTGTGTTTTCAGAGAAACAAATTTTGTAACGGATGTTATAACTAACATACTTTCAGACACAGCGGAGTGGATGGAACTCATGCATGATTTCAAGCAAACTAGTAAAATCACAATCCATAATTTCAAGCAAGTCTCCAATATTACAACAGGCAAGCGTCACACAAAAAACAACATCATAATTCACAAAAGAATTAAAAGAATAGACATCATCACCAGATAATAACAATCACAAACCAATCCTCTTTCCTTAATTATAAAGAACTCTCATCAATCATAATTCAGCAGCACCTCCTCTGTTCAAAGCTCTTTCCAACCTCGTCTCAAATGGGGTAGAATGCCAATTCACTCTTTTATCCTGCAAACCCGCAAATCTGTTATCAGAACCCGTCAAGACCTAATCGAAACAGCCTCACAAATCTTACTTGGCATTTACCTCTCTGTATTTGCTGGTTGTGTTTGGTATTCCTTTGTAAGACGAGGCACCCGAACTCTTGGCAGCGGGAGGAGGAGCCATGTGATTCCAGTAGGTTCCGACAGTCCCCATTATGGCCATCTCGTCAGGGCTTCTACTTGGTGACTTCCTTGGTGAAGACGAAGCTGAAAACTGTCTGAGCTCTTCAACAGTTAATGCACCTAAAATTGGTCGATCTTCATGGCTTCTCGCTGAGTTTGATCCATGGGACGTGCTTTTCTCAGGCGTGAAGGTGTCTAAAGCAGTTGTGCTGACCTTGTTAACGGGTGTATTTTCTGATGAAAACAACCAGTTCGAGAGGCTAGCATCAACTGCCATTTCTTGGTTGGAATCCTTTGAATGCTTCTTGTCTTGATCAGTTTTCAATTTGAAGCTCAAACTTGGATCTGAACTGAACGAAATCCGGGGTTCTTGATCCTGTGTGAAATTCTCTTTCTGAGGTTTCATCAGTGGTGTCCCTTTGGCTTTGAGAGCTTTCCATTGTGTAAGATTCTCAACAGGGTTTAGCACCGAATGAACATAACCACTCCTATCTCGCACATTGTGGTCCAACCCAGCTGGTTTCATCGGCATTGGACTATCAAAATCCTCAGTCATTACTTGACGTGTAGAAACCCCACTGTTTGATTCTACAATTTCATCTTCGTACTCTAGTTCCCCTTCATCGTCATCGTAATCATCCTCATCTTCACCATCAACATCACAGTCCTCATCATAGTCTAAAGCTTCGTCTTCATCATCGCTATCCCTGCAATTCTGGTACCTATGCCTAGGAGGATATGACCCTGAGCTCGAAATGACCGAACTATCTTCAGAGGAAGACTTAGATAGGCACGGTTTTTCCAAATTCTTCCCCTCCTCTTCCTCCTTCCCATTCTCTTCACTATCCAACAAAGGATCCGGGGTTTCGTTGGTCGAAACATGCTCATAGGTCTTGACATTCGAATCAAAAGTAACTTTCTTTCGAGTACTGAAGCTCAGTTCCTCCACTGGCTTATCCCTACAAAGCATAAACTTATTATAACTTCATTTCGATATCGAAAACCCCAAAAATGAAGTGTATTAAAAAAATCAAACCGATGCAATTACATTAAAAAAAAAAAAAACAGTAGAGTGATAAACACAAAATTAAGAAGCAATTGAACCAAAAAAATAAAAAAAAACACGAAAGCCAATCACTCACCGGACTTCTTCCAATGCCGGGATAATAGGTTTTTCCTCAACCACCGGTGCAGAAGAGACGGCAGATTTCACAGGCCCGAAACTTGTATGTCTCTGCCAAAAACAAAGATTAATTCAGAGGAAATACAATCCAAAGACTTGAACTTTCAACACTTTTTCCAGAATAAAACAATTAAATCAAAATGAAAAACAAACAAAAAGAAAAAACAACTAAATGTAGCCTAAATTCATCAAAAACACTATATGGGTTTTACTCGGAAGTTCGGAATTCACTGGACTGTTTACAAACTAAACCCCAGAACGGAAACAGTAAGGAATCAATTTTCTTTCCTAGACTTTTCTCGGGAACCAAACTTACATGGTCTCTGTGGTGAACCCTGTACCTCTGATTACTCCTGCGGTTTTTGTCTTTGGAAGAACCAAAACATGCAAGAAAGCAACCCATGATTTCGATCTCTCTCTTTCCCTACTCTGTGGTATCCCAAAGATTGTGTCTTTCTGGAAAAGAAGAAGGATTTGGGTCCTGGATTTTCACAATTTCAAATCTCCATCTTTCCCAACGTGTGTGTGTGTGTGAGAGAGAGAGAGAGAGAGAGAGAGAGAGAGGGAGGGAGAAGGCCGTTGGGGTTGGTAGTAAACTTTTGAAGGATTTGAGGCAGGGGGGAACGGGAAAGGACAAAATGGTCATAAACTTTTGAAGGATTTGGGGCTTTTCGGAGGGGGCCCTACCAGAAGAGCACCCCAAGGGTTCTTTAATTTTCGAGAAAACAAAAGGGATGTGACCGTTAGGGTCTGTGTGTGAATCATCACCCAGCCTGGAAAATTTGAGATTTTTTTATTTGACACCGTGAAACATCAGTTGACTGTGGGTCCTACGTCTCCAAGTGTGATCCAATAGTTTAGAAATTAGAATACCACTTAAATGAGGGATTGACTTGCAAGGTGAAGCTTCAATTCTTTTTGCTTTTTGCTTTTCTTTAATAACCAAATTTTTTTTCTAGTGATATTCGATTTCGTGAGAGGTTACGTTCGATTTTTGTTAAAGATAAATTTAAATCACATTATTGTTAATCATTGCAGTGTTAAAAATATAAGTATCAGTGGAAATATCGATATGTAAATTTGTGGAAATATCGACGGATATACCGAATATCAATATCGATATCGGTTGCTTTTGATGAAATTGATGGAAATTTAAAATCAAACCTTAAGAATAGTCAAACATTTGGTTGGATGAAATATAAGAGTTTCTCTGATATTTAACAGATTTGTCAAAAATATCGACGATATCTGTTGATTTTAGTCTAAACTTAAGATTTTCTCCAATATGAGGTGAAGTTTAGACTTCATCTCCCATTTCCATATCTTTCTCCAATTTTTTGGATATTTTTATGAAAATATTAACCATATCAAAAAAAAAATTAACATGTGAGGCTATCGTTTGTTAAAAAATTAAATAAAAAACATAAAATACCAAAAGAATTTGGTAAACTTCTTTTTAGTAGGGTTAGTGGGTTAAATAGTTAGTTGTTAATTGGTAAATTTGAACGTTCTCACTTCTCAAAGCGGCTGGTTTGATTTCGTTTCGTGTATATGAAAACTGCCTAAGTTGAACGATCCTGGCACTTGTCACTAGGGTGCTTGGGTACTAGCGGCAACAGTTAGGAAATGGAAAGTACTTGTCGCAAATGACCCTAAAGAGCTTGATGAATTGAACTTAGAAGAGTATGCAAACAAAAGGGAAATAAGAATTGACGACACCGCATCATTGAGGCACTTGTTTTTATCTTCGTCACTCGTTTATAAAGAAATATTCTCTTATCAAACAATCTAACATGTTATATTATTATACTGGATCAACCTGAACTAATTTATTAAGTGATTTTTGTTATAGTAAAGGATTAAATAACGCAAACCCATTAGTTTCCATCAAGCAATGCGCCACGTTAAATAATCATCAAGCAATACTAATCAAGTTCAGAATCCCGGCCCCCTTCATATTCATAACACGTACTTTCTTCAAGATGAAGTTGATCCTATATATGGTCAGTGATGAAGGTCGAGAAAGCTCCGTTGGAGTCATACGCTGACATTGGCGGATTGGATGCCCAGATACAGAAATTAAAGAAGCTGTTGAGCTCCCACTGACACATCCCGAGCTATATGAAGACATTGGTATCAGGCCACCTAAGGAAGTCATATTGTATGGAGTGCCAGAAACGAGCAAGATCTCGCTTGCAAAGGCAGTGGCAAACTCAACATCAGCAACTTTCTTGCGTGTTGTTGCTAGTGAGTTGATTCAGAAGTACTTGGGAGATGGTCCAAAATTAGTGAGGGGACTCTTTAGGGTTGCTGATGACCTCTCACCTTCTATCGCCTTCATTGACGAAATTGATGCAGTTGGTGCAAAGAGGTATGAATATATGATGCCCATTCAGGTGGTGAACGTGAAATTCAGAGGAACATGTTGGAGTTACTTAACCAGTTGGATGGTTTTGATTGAAGAGGAGATGTCAAGGTGATTCTGGCAACAAACAGAATTGAAAGCCTTGACCCAGCCTTGCTTCATCCTGGCCGAATAGATAGAAAGTTCAAGCTGATCACAAGAGAAGAACTGAGAGGCATTATGTTGTAGGCGATTGGGTATATTTGAAACTGGTCCCTTATCAGCTGCAGTCACTTGTCCCTCACCGTTATCACAAACTGCAACTTCTATTGTCCTTATGAAATCATTGAGAAGATTGGAGTTGCGGCTTACAAGCTTAAATTGCCAGAGAGAACTAAAATACATGACGTATTTCATGTGAGTTGTCTCAAGAAGCAATTGGCTACTGGTGTGGCTGATGGTGGATTAATGCATGACTCCCCTTCAGCAATCATTGCTAGGAGGATGTACAAGAAAGGCAATGTGGCAGGTGTTCAACTTCTGGTGCAGTGGAATGGGCAAGAAGCAGCAGAGGCATCGTGGGAGGATTTTGATGAATTCAAGGCTCGATTCCTTGATTTTCCAGTTTAAACCTTGTGGACAAGGTTATTTTCTAAAGGAGAAGTATTGTAACGTACTGTGATTGCCCCAATCACAAGTAATAGAATTCTGGGTCAATTTGTAATGTTTTGGGGTTAATGTGTAATTTGATCTTTTGTTAGTAAGTTTGTTTAAGTGCTTCTGTTTGTGCCACGTGGCAGTCACACAGGTGGAAAAGTTGGAAAGGGATCCTCTCCGCATCATTTCCCCAAGGCCACAAATCCGGGCATTTGAAATTTAATCCAACGGCTATAAACAAGGGTCCATTTTAAAAGTTATAATAATTTTAGCCGTTTGATCAAATTTCAAATACCCGAATTTGTGGCATTGGTGGACTTGGTGGAAGGGATCCGGATCCCTTTTACGGAAAAGTTGGCTAGTGCTATTAAACCTTCTCTTTCTTATAACGGTTAGATTTGAAAATACAATATTTTACAACCTAAAAATATATTGTTGTATCTCCTTCCTCTCCCAACTCCATAGCTACTTGCAGCAGGTCAAGGTCGAATTGGTGACTGGAATTGAGCTCTTATTATCACCAAGGATGAGTTTTCCGGGGCTGATATCAAGGCTATATGTACTGAAGCTGGTTTGCTCGCTTTAAGAGAGCGCCGTATAAAGGTGACGCATGCGGACTTCAGACGGCGGATCTAGGATCAGCATTGCAAGAGAAGATATCACTATTGCGCGCTATACATCAGTGGTGGATCCAAGACCTGAACTTTATGCGGTCTGATACAAGTTTTTTAGATAGAAACAAGAAGCGAAGCGTGCAAAGAAATTCAATTTATTCAATAAGACATTTCATTAAACACTTGGTTGGTGGTTTTGTGCACATGTCAACAAATATCGACTTATACGATATCAATCTGATAATTGATATCGAGAGAATTTGTCGAGTGTTGTTAACGCAACATATTGATATATGCCTAGTATGCATTATATCAAGCACTTGGTAGGCACAAAAGTGACATGTCCCAAACATTCGAAAGATCTCAAAAGACTTCACATGTATTTATCCGAAATCTGAGTAGTCCTTAGACCACCTTGATCCCAGTGTACATCCACCTCTACCATACATAATGCATCCAGCCTCCTGAAAATCTTCATAATCTTCACCATGCATGGTTAATCTAGGTCTCTATTTTATAATACATTTTCAATTTTGATAACGTGTTGATGTAGAGTCGTGCGTAAAAATATGAACAACTTTGTAGGACCCGCATCTTCATGAATGGCTAACTATATGATTCCACGAAACTGATATTCCATAAAAAAAAACAAAAAACAAAAAATGACAGTAACATGAGGTTAATTCCAACTTCTAAATTATAATTAATAGCATGTGGCCTATCAAAATTAGGAGGGAAATAGAGACAGGTGGCGAAGGTGATGGTGATTATCTTTGTTTTTCTCCATTTAACTTTTGGTTAATTTTGATTTTGCATGGGAATTATCAAACTTGGGATCGTTTTCCAGATTTTAAGAAAGGTTGCTTGTCAAAAGAGAGGTTCCAAATCTTTCGATAATTTGTAGTTGTGAGTTTGTTCTTGTTAATTTGTTCAATAATTGGGCCTTTTCTTTTGCTTTCTTGTTAAAAGAATTTCATTAGTTTAAGAGGACAAAAGGCCGAACAAGTTAGGGTGGAAAATGAAGTTGGTCAGTCTCTAAAAAATTTAAAAAGTAAAAGTGACTATCAATGTGAAAGGAAAATAAATCTAGATTGTTGGAGCTGAGTTGGCAGGTTATTGGTTAACCATATACTTAACTGACCTGTCCCAGAATTTATAAATAGGTATGAAGAGCTTCGGATCCTGCAAAGGAAATAATCCAATAACTAAGATCAAGTGGTTAACAAAGACTTGCATAATTAAATCGAAAAACTAAAACGAAAGGTGCTCGAAGTTGACCGTATAGCGGGAGCATGGCAAAGGAGAAGGACACAATGAAATTATTTAAGATCAATTCATACAATCTGACTTTGTGCCCTCGAGCGTTCTTATTTCCTTTCTTCTAATCGGAACATTATTAAAATTTAAAAATGCATAAACTGCCAACCGAGGACTTGATGAAATGATTGTGTTATGGTTATGACATGGTACGGTGAACAAAAAAATAGATCATCAGGCAGACATTTTAGTTGGACAGATGTATCAATGGATACTACAAGAAAAAGGCCTTTTTGCGACACGTTTTTTGCGTCAAATTACACTATCGTCGCAAATAAAAGGAAATTAGCGCGGTATTTGTTAGCGCGAAAATATTTGCGACACCACTATAAGTAACGTCGCTAATAATGTCGCAAATAGAAATATATGTCGTCTTAAACATATTGTTTGCGACGCCCCTAACGACGGATAGAGTTTGAGCGGGAACAAATTGGGCGCTTAGGGTATGAGCGCGCGCGCTCCTTTTTTCTTTTTCCCAACGCAGCCTTAGTGCTCTCCCTCAACCGTTTCCGTTTCCTTTTCCTTTTCTCTCAAAGATTCAATCGAAAATTCTGGAGTTGTATCAGAGTTACGGAGCACAATCAGAGTTCAGGTAAGCCACTACAACCATCTCCATCTTCTTTCTTTTTTGATTCCATAAGTCTTGCTAAGTGATTTATAAGGTTTCTGTCAAAGACGCACATATCTGCTAAATGTCTTCCAAAACCTAGGGTCTTTGGCATCCGGGATTGGGATGTCTTTCTTTTTTCCACCCATTCTGCTCAGAATCGGTTTGATCATCTTCCTCAGTACCTTGTTAAATCCCAACCCACGTCTTTGATTGCTAAGTGATTCCATAAGTCTTGCTTAGTTCTCTCCCTCAGCCTTAGTTTTCTCCCTCAACTGTTTCCGGTTCCAATTATTAGTTTGGACTGGACAACGCCTGCGTTCTGGGCTGCAGGTTTTCTTAATATGTTTACAGCACAAACAGAAAATTTTAGTTAAAAACAAACCCTGTTTTCTTAATATGTTTACAGCACAAATAGTAATTGATTTTTAGGGGGATTGTGCTTCTTGATAAATATTTGGTGTCTTTGCAGATACTTTATCTTTAGGGGGATTGTGCTTCTTGATTTTGTACGTGCCTTTATTTTTAATTCGTGGACATCTTGCCCAATTTTTGTTTTTTTTTTTTTTTTGTAATTTTGTTGGCATTTGCAACAATATTTGGCTTCTTCTTCTTCCTTAAAAATATGGTGAATGATTAGAGTGTACCTTTTACAGGCGTTGCTTTTCCATAGATTGGGAAGATCTTGGAGAAGGCCCTCGCACAAGGTAAAGTGGATGATGTAGGATTGTTTTTTTGTGTGCTGACTAAAAGTTTACCTTGGAGTAATCTCTTATTTGTGACACTCCTTGAAATTCTGGATATATTTTCTTTGAGTATCATATGCAAAAGTCAAGTTGCCCAAAGTTCAGAGGATACATTGAATGAAGAATTGGATATGTATTTCGTATTTGCTACCCAAGAATATGACCGTTTGGATTGTTAATTACCCATTCCTAGCTAGTTCATGTGTTAGGTAGGTGAATGATGGGGATTAGTAGTGAGTTTATCTAATTTTTAAGTGATAGTTGATGGCAGACCTAGAGTTTGTCTAATTACCCATTCAACTCATATTATATAAGCCCACCTTTTAAAACTCAATTGCTTCCCTTTATTATTTATTTTTTTAATAACTAGTATTATCATTATGAATGTTGAGATAACTCTGTATGTGTATCGCCTATTCCGAGCTCACACATTATCATGCGTTAATGCATATTCTTTTGTGTTAAAGTAGAATATTGTTTTTGGAATAGTTTGGATTGACAACTTATCTCATATTGCTTAGTGTTTGACATTTCTTTTGTAGTTCAAATATTTTGGATTAACTATAGAGATCAGATCAAGGGTGCTTAGTTCGGTATGTTTTATATCCTCCTTTTAAATAAAATTTTGATTAATTTTACTTACTTTCTTTGTATTATTTTCGGATGACATTAGGTATGGACAAGAGTTGGATAGATTTAAATGACAGGTCATCTGACCAATTTAACTATGGGCTTGAACATTTTTTGGAGTTTGCATTTGATAACAACAAGGGTCATACAAGGATTTATTGTCCTTGCAAAAAATGTTACAATCGGTACTTTGTTACAAGGGAAGTAGCAAAAGCTCATATAATAGTTGATGGGTTTATGCCAAATTATAGAAATTGGATTCATCATGGAGAAACAAACCAACCATTATATTCAGAACAAGGTATTGGGAATAACACTCCATCAGCTTTTGTTGATGATATGTTTGGAATGGTACAAGAGGCATTTGGCCATTCAAATGTGGATCCTAATATGGAGAATGATCAGTCAACAGAAAATGAACACAGTGAGGGGCCAAATGATGAAACTAGAAAGTACTTCAAATTGCTACAAGATGCAGAATGTCCTTTGTATTCGGGGTGTGAAAAGTTTACTAAATTGTCATTCATTGTTCGGCTATTACACATAAAGGTACTTGGTGGATGGACAGACAGTTCAATGACAATCTTGTTAAATTTTCTGAAAGAAGTTTTTCCCAATATAGACGTACCAGACTCTTATAATGATGCTCGAAAGATTACGGAGGACCTGGGCTTCACATACGAGACATGGGATGCATGTCCTAATCATTGTATGTTGTTTAAAAATGAGGATAAGGAGCTTGAATCATGTGGCATCTGCCACACATCCAGATATAAGAAATTTGAAGGCCAAATTAACAATGGTGTGAGTGGGGATAGAAAAATACCTGCTCAACAAGTAAGATATTTTCCATTGAAGCCAAGATTGCAAAGACTTTTTATGTCATCCAAAACTGCTTCGCTTATGAAATGGCATGCTGAGGAACGTATTAATGATGGTGTGCTAAGGCACCCTGCTGATACACCTGCATGGAAAGCTTTTGATGCTAAGTATCCAGATTTTGCTAGTGGAATTCGTAATGTCAGACTTGGTCTAGCATCAGATGGTTTCAGCCCATTTAGAACAATGTTCAAACCTCACAGTACATGGCCTGTTATTCTAATGCCATATAATTTGCCACCATGGATGTGCATGAAGCAACCATTCTATATCTTGTCTATTCTGATAGATGGCCCGCATGGACCTGGTAATAAGATTGATGTATATTTACAACCACTGATTGACGAGTTAAAGGAATTATGGCAAGAAGGTGTACTTACTTATGATGCCTCGATGAATCAAATGTTTAAACTACATGCTACATTACTTTGGACTATCAATGACTTTCCGGCATATGGGAACTTATCAGGGTGGAGCACTAGAGGTGAAAAAGCATGTCCTTGTTGCAATACAAACACTCGGTCTCGTTGGTTAACTTACGGAAGAAAGTATTGTTACACAGGTCACCGTCGATTTTTACCTACAAGTCATAAGTTTCGAAGAGATAAAGTGTCTTTTGATGGCACACGAGAATGGGGACGTGCTCCACAAAAAATTTCAGGTATTGATGTGAAAAGACAGTTGCTAGGAGTACTTACAGAGTATAAGAAAGATGATCTTAGAAAGAGGAAAAGAGATGAAGTTGGGAGTAATAATCATCGATCATTTTGGAAGAAAAAAAGCATATTTTTTGAGTTACCGTATTGGGAGCATAATTTGATTCGTCACAATCTCGATGTCATGCACATTGAAAAGAATTGTTGTGAAAATATCCTTTGGACAATATTGGGTGTTGCTAAAAAAACTAAGGACAATTTGAAAGCTCGACGTGACTTAGAAGAAATGGGCATTAGGAAACCATTGCACCCTCAGCAACGAGGTTCTAATAAGGCATACTTAGCTCCTAGTTGTTTTACTATGACTAAAGACAATAAAGATGTGTTCTTAAAAGTTTTGATGCAAGTAAAGGTTCCAGATGGTTATGCTTCTAATATTTCTCGACATGTACACATGAAGGAGCGGAGTATTTGGGGTCTTAAGAGTCATGATCATCATATATTAATGCAACAATTACTTCCTATAGCAGCACGCAGAGCATTGCCTAAGAATGTTGTTGAAGCATTGATTGAGTTCACTAATTTCTTCAGACAACTTTGCTCGAAAGTGAACGTGCAGTCTGATCTGGAACATATTCAAGAGCGAATTGTGCATACACTTTGCCATTTTGAGAAGATTTTTCCAATGTCTTTCTTTGACGTAATGGAACATTTGCCTATCCATCTAGCTGAGGAAGCATTGGTTGCTGGGGCTGTCCAATTTAGATGGATGTATCCTATTGAGAGGTTAGTAAAATTGTAGTTGTAATTTTTATTACATTAACTACTTTCATTAGATTATATTTTAATTATAATACACATAGGTACTTATTAACACTGAAGTGTTATGTGCGTAATCGTGCGCATCCTGAGGCCTCCATTGCCAAGGGTCGCTTAATGGAAGAATGCATGACTTTTTGTGCCCGATATTTGAATGAAGTAGAAACAAAGCTTACTCGTCCAGCTCGTAATGATGATGGTGGTAGTGACTATGGTCGTCCGCTCACCAAAGGAGTTAAAATACGTCTAGATGAAGTTACATGGACACAAGTACATAGGCACGTGCTAGTCAACACAGATGCTATCACACCATTTCGAAAGTAAGTGAAAGCACAATTATATTTATTACTTTGAATGCTTCTTAATTCACTTCTTTCTGAACAAATCTCATATACACAGCCAACACCTTGAAATACTTGCATTGGAAATGCCTCGTAAAACAAGTCATTATATCAGAAGAGTTCACACTGAGACATTTCACATATGGTTTAAAAATTATGTAAGTACTTACAATCATTAGATCTATAAATTTAATGTAGGCCAATCAAATTAAAATTTTCTTCTCTCTGACTTCTTTATAATAATGATATTATATAGGTTGATACACAGCGGCTAACTAATAATGAAGTATTTTCTGAAGACATCATCACTTTGGCTAATGGTCCTGACCAATTTGCACGAAGATATAAAGGTTATGTCATTAATGGCTCCAAATTTCGTACGAAAGAAAGCGAAAAAAGTAGAACCACTCAAAATTCTGGTGTTGTATCGAAAGCAGACACTATGAGCTATGCTACTGTTAAGGACAAAAGGCCTTGCTCAGGTGATGTCACCTATTATGGAGCGTTGAAAGATGTGGTTGAAATCCGATATACCAATGCCTTGAAATTTGTTTTGTTCAAGTGCGATTGGGTTGATGCAATTGGTGGAATGAAAGAAGATGAGTTTAGATTCACATTAGTGAATTTTAATCATCTGTTATACAAAGATAATGTTGTAGGGGACGAGCCTTTCATTTTAGCACGAGATGCAAAGCAAGTTTGTTACATACAGGATCCAATTGATTCAGATTGGCATGTTGTTGTTAATGTGACTGTAAGAGATATATTTGATATGCGTTCAAAGGATTCTTCCCACACCCCAACAATAGTGCCTCAAGTAGAGCTCTATGCACCCCAACAATTGGATGAAACTGTATTTATGAATGATGAAGATGTTGGCTGGGTCAGGGAAGGAGTGGATGGAGCAACCGTAGACACAAATGTTGAAGAAGTTGATGATCCTCCTGAAAATGAGATGGAAGAATGATTGGCCATATAGTGTATTAGTTAGTGATTATCTTGGAAATTCTTGTTATCAAGTGACACTATTTTGGAAATTCTGATTATATTAGTTACTTTATTACTTCTAATTGACTATGTTTATCAATGCATGTCTTCTTAAAATAGCTTATATATAAATATGTTAGATTAATAATCGTGCACAGGGAGTAGCATTTGATAAGGTACTTGGTAGGTACTCGGTTACATATTATGAATTATTTACATCAATCTTTTATGATGATTCATCGTGTGTGTACTAATTTTTTTAGTGCAACAGAAAATGGCACCAAAGAGGGGAAGAGGCAAAGCAATGGAGGAATTGATTCCCCCATCTCCAATGAGAGCTAAAATGGGTAGGTCACAAGCACGACCATCTCAGCAGTGTGGACAAAGTTCGAGTCAGCCTCGGTTATCTAGGCCATCTCAGCATATCACATTGAATCAAACTCAACAACAGCCACCAATTACAAGGCGCACACAGTCTCAATTAGAGACACAACTACAACAAAATCCATCTGCCTCTAGTTGTGGGGATGAGCCTTTGGCAACTCCATTAAACAAAACAGGTTTGTGCTAAAGGACCATTAATTTTTCTAGTTTTTTATTCAATCATTCAAATTATATTTTGCTTATAATGAATAATTTATAGGTGAAAATCAATCTGAAGGTATTAGGAAGGGTCGAGGAGCTGCTCTTTCTATCTCAGAATGGGGAACTGGAACAAAAGTTCATATTGATTTTGATTCTAAATGGAAGCCAATCAAAGAAAATGCAACCAGGTTTAGTGGACAACTTGGAATTATAGCAAGAAATGGTCAAAGGGTTCCTCTAACATATGTTTCATGGACTGAAATGCCTGATCATGTATTAGATGATATTTGGAAAGAAGTCACGGTAAATAACACTTACAAAATTTACTAATTTTACTCAGATGCACAAGTCTTCATTTCATTAATAGTTATCATCTAATAATTGCAGGATAACACAGATGTCCCTGATGCATATAAATTTCATTGCTTAAAGGTTATTGGCAATAGATGGAGGGATTGGAAGTGTCGGGTTAAGCAAAGATGGTATGACGCATACTTGACCGATGAACAACGATTATCCTTCACTCCTCCTCAAGTCACTACAGATCAATGGAAGACACTAGTAAAGTATTGGGGCCTCCCTAATATAAAGGTAAATTAGGAAAAATTACATTTTAAGTTTATAATAGTGATGAATTATGGTTGCTTTAAACATGTGTAGGAATATTCTGAGGCAAATAAGGCTAATCGTGCACATGGAGGTGCTCCTCATCGGACTGGTCGTACTTCATTTGCTCAATTGAAACATGAGGTCAGAACACTAGTTTTGCAGTGAGTAATAAGTGATAATAATTAACAATAGGACTAATACTAATAGAAGCAGGGGATGTATATATATAAACCATGCTGGAAAACTGGAATGGTATCATTTGTACCAGGTCCAATTTGAATACGGCATGATGGAAATGCTGGAAAGTTTTTATTTTCTCCATTTAACAATTTTCATTACTAACTTGATTAAACATTGTGTGCTTTTAAGATGAGAGAGAAGGGAGAGAAAACGGATCGGTTGAGCATGTTTATAAAAACAAGAACAAAGAAAACAAAGAATGATGACAGAGACCTTTTCGATGAGGAAAGTGGCCACATTATTGTAAGTATCAGTTAGGTTATATATTTTTCACTCAAAGTAAAACTTTGCATATTCACATCGTTTTGATTAGTTGGGTTGTGCATTATTTTTATCTTTTGGTCATTTGAATTGGTTGGGTCATGTTCTGTAGAATCAATTTAATCAATGCTTGGAAGAAAGGGAAGAGCATGAGCAAGACGAGGATTATCGAGAGGAGGTGTTTACTAGAGTTATGGGACCTGATGCATATGGACGTGTTCGCATGTATGGAACAGGTATAACTCCATCTCAAGTGTTTTGTCAAAGTTCAAGATCTTCCAATGTTAATGAGGACACCATACGAGAAGAGGTAGAAAGACAATATAAGACTAAGATAGATGATCTTAAGGCTAAGCATGAATCTGAAATTGAAGATCTCCGATCCAAGTATAGTGAAGTCAGTTCGAAACTCCATCTCGTGATGACTCATATTGGTTTCCATGTTAACACATCACCAAGTGGAAGTGGACAGGTATATACATTCGAATGTGATTTTGTTCTCTTTTCAATTTATTAGAATAAATTAGTGTGAAAATTTGAGCAATTTTGATTTCTATTTGTCGTGTTGGTGTTAAATATAGGCTCCAAATACATCAAGCCATCTACAAGAAACATATGGGAGTAATGAGCAACAACCTCAGTTAGACCCAGAACCATAGAAACAATTGCTTCATAAAAGGTTTGTAAAGAAAACATTATACTAAAGATTAAACTTTTAATTGACACATGTTATTGATGGCTGTGTAA
The DNA here is from genome assembly GCF_042453785.1 of Malus domestica. Taxonomy (NCBI): domain Eukaryota; kingdom Viridiplantae; phylum Streptophyta; class Magnoliopsida; order Rosales; family Rosaceae; genus Malus; species Malus domestica. Next base: position 31,305,552 of record NC_091665.1, read on the forward strand.
TTCTTATTTTTCAGGTTTGCATGGAGATTGTGATGAAGAGTCTTGATCATAATTAAACTCTTGAATATGTTGGAGCATATTTGAAAAAAAAAAATTATGTTCATAACTTTTGAGACGAGATTATTTATATTTGACTCTAGTAGGATTATATGTATTGGGATATGCGGATGGTGTACTTTCTATGTTATTAGGAATTCTAAAAGCATAGTTCTTTTGATTCATATATTATTTTACTTTTGAACTTGGGATGATTGTGAATAAGATTATAAATTGCAAACTAATCTTTCATTGAACAAATATCATTTCCAACCATTTTGTATTTATAACAAAAAAATTGTAGGGATAAAAGCATTTACGACGTGTCAAACATGTCCCAAATATTTTGTTTAATTCCACCATCAAAGCCATTGCGACGCTAACTATTGTGTCGCAAAGCTGTCGTAAAAGAACTTCGCGACGCTTGAAATGTGTCGCAATAAGTTGTGAAAACTTTTGCGACATGGGTTTGTTGCGACGCAATCACAAGTGTCGCATGAGCGTCGTTAAAACGCATAAACGACGCTTTCATGACTTAACACGACGAGTTTTTAGCGTCGTATTTAGCAAGTTTTTTTGTAGTGAGGTGCTCCAGAAGATTAAAGTTAATGCATTTGCACGAAGTATTCATCAGAGGAACTCACGTTGTTTGTTGCCCGAAGCCTGCCAGATTTTGGGCCATCGCAGCATCCATAGTTATCAAGACTAGCTTCATATGGTTCTTCATTCACATGACCTGTGGCTTCCATGCATGCTTTTACAGTTTTACCCCTACACCCATCAATAAACAGAAGAAAACAAGGGAAAGATAGGTTAGGTACACAATTATAAAACACCTCGGTAAAAAAGTAGACAATTATAAACAGAAAACAAGGGAAAGATAGGTTAGGTACAGTTTTACTTGTGCTGCAACATAGGTGAATATGAAACGAGCTACTTAAATTACAGCTTCAAAATATGTTGCGGCACCTAACAAGAAAATTTCTAACTCGTAATTCATTATTCAAGCAAAGGAAGAACAGATAAACCCCAATTTCTAGAGCTTTGAAATCAGCAATCATGTGCTAAAAAAAATAGACCCAAACTATTGATACCTCGCCAAATCATTTGAAAATGAATATCGACGGAGCTTGGATTATGGCCAAGGATCTGGGTGGCTTCGGGGGAATTGTGGGTGATGAAATGGGCTGTTTCTTGGCTGCAAAATGCTGTCACTTTGTCGATGTCTTCTCTCCCCTACAAGCGGAAGCCATGGCAATTAGAGAAGGTTGGTTTGGGCGGTATCTCGGGGATATCAAAACATTTTATTTGAGTCCGACTTGCTTCGGATTGTGGACGCCTTGAAAGATACTTCCACCAACTTGTCCTTGGTTGGCCAGGGTGTCGAAGATATCAAGGCCCTTCTCTCTTCAATATGAAGCTTCATTCACCCATACACGTCACGAAACCAACGGAGTTGCTCACCGACTTGCTCGAATTGGTGTTACTTCTAGTCAATTTAGCGAATGGTAGACTCCCCCCAAGTGTAATCGTTGATTTACTCGTTGAGGATACTTTATCGCCTTAGTTGGCTTTTTGTAATACCTCTATTATATCAATCTGAACTAATTTATTAAGTAATTCTTGTTATAGTAATAGTAACGGATTAAATAACGCAAACCCATGTTTTTAACTAGTTTTGGATAACCCTAATCATATAATTTCTTAGTTTTCATCAAGCAAGGCGCCACATTAATAATCATCAAGCAACACTAATCACATTTCAAAATCACCTTCAGATTCCTAACACTATCATGGTCATCAGCCTCCCAATCCATGACCGCCTCTTCGTTCCATTAGTCCGGCATTACACCAAAAACCCTAGAGGAATCACAAAGCTGAAAAGAATGGGAGTTGGGTTGTGATGCACATCATGATCATGGTCATTGCTTGTTTGTTTGTCCGAAATTAAAAGGCTGTTCAGCATCATCTTCCGGAAAGGCGAAAAATCTTATGCACTTATTTTGTGTGTGGTCTCTATCATTGATTGACACATATTAAGTTTATGACAACAAAGTTAAAATAAACCAAGTTTATTATTACGTGTTAATCAATGATAGAAGTCACATAGATGTCATACACAAAGTCACAAATTTTCATTCTATTGCCACAGTTGGCTTTGATTCCAAGAGCTGAGCATGGATAATGAGATGTTTAAAACATATCATTTATTTTTGGTCAATGAAAACCCTATTAAGATTTTCATGGCGCTAGAAACCACTTTCTCTTGTGAAACTTTTAGTAGTTAGACTGCGGACATATGTTATAGAAGTGAGATCCATATATCTAAAACTCATCTATGCTAACATGTCTTATCTAAAGAAAAAATATGCTTCATATGGGTCAACAACGATTATTCTTTTATTAGTCATGTGATGAGTATTGCAGACACGTAAATTTATGATTGTAGGCTATAAAAATGGATCAACGTCTGCCCACCATACGTTAGATTCTTACTATCATAATGTATCCAGCACCCTCCTGAAAATCTTCAGAATCTTCACCGTGGCTAATCTAGGTCTCTATTTTATAATACATTTCAATTTTGATTACACGTTGATGTGGAGTGATAGATAAAATATGAACAATTTTATAGGATTCGCATCTTCATGAACGGCTTAACTGTATGATTCCACGAAAATGATATTCCATAAAAAACAAAGAATGACAGTAACATGAGGTTAATTCCAACTTCTAAATTACGATTAATAGCATGTGGCCTACCAAAATTAGGACGAAATTACAGACACGTGGCGAAGGTATGATGATTATCTTTGTTTTTCTCCATTTAACTTTTTGGTTAATTTTGATTTTGCATGGGAATTATCAAACTTGGGATCGTTTTCCAGATTTAAAAAATGAGGCTGCTTGTCAAAAGAGAGGTTCCAAATCTTTCGATAATTTGTAGTTGTGAGTTTATTCTTGTTAAGTCGGCCTTCTCTTTTGTTTTCTTGTTTAGGGTTTCATTAGTTTAAAGGACAAAAGGCCTAACATGCTAGAGTTGAAAATGAAGTGGGGCAGTCTAAAGTAACATTCGTTTTTAATCTAACAGCTGATTCATTCACTCGACACAAACAATAATAAATTTAATATCATACATACATTTAAGAAATTAATAATAAATTTAGTATCAAATGTACATTTAAGTAATTTAATTTCTTTGCGTATTTCACACGGTTGATTATGGGTTTGAGTTCTAGCATAGGTGAATCACACTATATTGGCAAGAAAATGATGAATGCCTCAGTGCGTCTTCTCAACCCGCGGAAGAATAGTAGGAGGAATGCGGTCTTAAAGAAATGCCACTAATAGTCAGAAAGAGACTTAGCAAGAATTCGAAAGTTGGGATGGAGCCTTAGCCTTTCACTAATAGATAGAAAGAAGTGTCATAGTTGCTCAACCTAACTATGCAAATATTTACACGAATTTTTTTAGTGTGATGCTGAAATTTTGTCATATAAAAATTAGATTTTTTTTACTAATCGATAAATTGAATTTTTTTTATTGTTGTCTTTAGGATTTTTGTTTTTTTTTCTTTAAAATAATGCTGAATAAGTAATTTTCTGATTCAAGGGAGATTAAATTTTGAGGGACTTATTTGTTAAAAGTAACATTGTATAAGAAATAATTATACATTAAACTATTGCTAGCTGTGACTATCATGTGAAAGGAAAATAAATCTATATGTTGGAGCTGAGTTGGAAGGTTATTGGTTAACCTTATACTTAACCGACCTGTCCCAAATTAACTTTATAAATAGCTATGAGCTGATCACATGACTTTCAAAGCCCCCAAGTCCATATTCATTTCATCAAACACTTGATGGCAAAGGTTGAAGAGAAAGGCTTAGAAGACGATCACACACAAGATGGGACTGTGGATCTCAAAGGTAGGCCAATTTTAAGATCAAATACTGGGAGATGGAGAGCTTGTTCCTTCATTGTAGGTATGTGATAATGTTCATAACTTATATCCTCTTTATATATTCTAAAGCGTCACGTAGCTAGCTATGAGAAAAACTTGCATATCTCTGTTGTATACACATGAGTTTATTTCGCTCCAACCTTCTGTCACTTGACAAGGAGAGAAAGACTCAACAAGTGTGTATGATCACGAGTACGGAGTACATGTAATTTTTTCTCCTGATCTGACAAAACAAAATGATCCTCCATTTCAATGTTTGACCAATCAATATGTGCACGCATGGATGATTTTTCAGGGTATGAAGTGTTTGAGAGGATGGCATACTATGGAATTGCATCAAACTTGGTGATTTATTTGACAACGAAGTTGCATGAAGGCACAGTTACCTCTGCAAACAATGTTACCAACTGGGTTGGCACTGTTTGGATGACACCGCTTTTGGGAGCCTATATTGCAGATGCTTATCTTGGTCGATATTGGACTTTTGTTATTGCTTCAGCCATATATCTTGTGGTACAAAATTAACTCAATCTACAAACATATTATCTCATTTCTCGTGATAGAACTTGCATATGAACCAAATGGTAATTTTTGAACAAATCACACTGTTATGTGATCATGTTTGCTCAACTGTGATCACACATTGGTGAGGTGCAAGCAAACTTTTGTTCTTTCTGAAAAGTGGGGAACGAGATTCGAAACAATATATCATATGCATGAGTACATTATTAACTACTTAAGTTACAAACTCCTAGCGAGCCAACTTTAATTAGTCGTTCATGAGTCTAAAGTCTAATTAAACTTTACTTGATTTGTGTTTTGCTTCATCCCAAGGTTATATCAGTTGAGTTTCATTAGTTGATGATTTCTATAATATGCTTCTTTATGATATATGAACATCTCAAATTTGTTCCTTTCTATAAAAAAAAAATTTGGTTTTGTAACTAGCCAAAGTAGTCTTTGAAATTGGTATAACTCCTCATTTTGGTCCCTAAAGTTTAAAATCGATAGAACTGGTCTATGAGTTTGTCCACCATCAGTCATTTTGATCATTCTATGAAAAATCTTCATTAAATAAGGAAGAAAATGGCAAAAATATCCCCATTTTTTGTCAAGTCATTTTGATCCATTGTTTATTAAGTTGAGGGTATTTTTGTTATTTTGGTCCTTATTTAGCAGCGATGTTTCACAGAATAACCAAAATAATTGACAGTGGAACAAACTCAATGACTAATTCTATCGATTTCAAATCTCAAAAATGAAAGTAAAAAGTTATGTCAATCTCAAAGACTATTTTAATTAAAAAGTTTTTTTTGTAATTTTTTAACAAAAAGACTTTTGGCCATTAGCATAAACAATCACATTAATTGACAACTATTTTGCCATGTTTTTCAAGAAAATGTATTTGTCAGAGCATATTTTGGGAATAATTGGTCGTTTGATCGCACATCTGAAAGGAGGAGGATTGTCTGCCCTCCAAGTTTCGGTGCCCTTCCATGCCCTCCTGTTTTGTGTGGTCACGGTTAAGTCACGTTAATATTTTATATTATTTTTTTATAAAGATAATAAAACAAAAATAAATAATAATATAAAATATTAACGTGGTTTAACCGTGACCACACAATCAGGAGGGCATGGGAGGGCACGGTAACTTGGAGGGCAGACAATCCTCCTCCCATCTGAAAGCTTCCACATGCCCCACCTTGCCTGCTTCTCCAACTCTTTCCTATCTAGTTGTACTGCAAGATAGTACTATTTACACGTTTATTTTACCTGCTTTTGTTAATTTTTTTGTTATTAATTTTCTTCAATTAATCTTATTTGACAACTTAAAAAGTAAAAATAAATGTGTGAATAACACTATCCATATTGTAAAGAGATTAGATGGCAATGAAATTTTCTATTTTAGAAAGTTATGAGATTATAATAATTTTACATATTAAGTGAATTCATAATTTCACAACCATTCCTAAGAGAGGAAACTAAAAGTTTTAGCTTTTCAGTCTATTGTCAAGTTAATCACACACTTTTGCGTATGCAAGTTTAAACGCATGATAGTGCACAATTAGCTTGGCATACTGTCACTATGATGTTTCAATTTTTGATAAGTTTCCCTGCTTCTTTAGCTTTCTCATGTCAAATCAACTAATTGTTAGTCTACTGGTTCTTCTCTTATGAACATTGAAATATATCTCAAGTTTAAATCATCTTCTTCATAGATACGAGATCATATCACGATAACTATTTCTTTAACCATATATGCATTTCCTCATTATTGTAACATATACCAAATTTGGGTCATAATTCTCCTTTTTATTACCGATTAGGGTATGTCCCTGTTAACCCTGGCAGTATCACTACCCGCACTAAGACCACCCTCATGTGCCCAAGGAATCAAATATGAAGATTGCGACAAAAGAGCCTCACCATTCCAAGTGGCCATATTCTATGGTGCACTTTACACAATTGCCATTGGAACTGGTGGGACCAAGCCCAACATCTCCACCATGGGAGCAGATCAGTTTGATGAGTTTGAGCCCAAAGAGAGGATCCAAAAGCTCTCATTTTTCAACTGGTGGATGTTCAGCATCTTCTTTGGGACCCTTTTCTCAAACACCTTCTTGATTTACATACAAGACAAAGTTGGGTGGGCCTTGGGATATGGTCTCCCAACACTTGGCCTTGCAATCTCTGTTGTGGTGTTTTTGTTGGGGACCAAGTTTTACAGGCACAAATTGCCTTCTGGGAGTCCTTTTAGTAGGATAGCTCATGTGCTTGTGGCAGCCATAAGAAAGTGGAGGGTGACAATCCCAGATGACCAAAAGGAGCTTCATGAGTTGAGGTTGGAAGCGTACACAAAGGCTGGGAAATTCAGAATTGACCACTCCACTTCCTTGAGGTATCAATGACGCACCTTTGTTATTCCAGTTGTGATTAATGAATTCTTACCATGCGCATGTCATAATGGGAACTGTTTATTTTCTTAATAACCTTTTAAAGATCGTATAGTCCTTCATATGTATAACATAAATGGATCGAGTCGTGATGAAGATCTTAATTAGCGATATAATCAATAATGTAGTTAGTAAAAATGGTAAAAATAGTCTCATTTTCTGGCATAAAGCCTTAGTGATCACCCCTAGCATTGCGTTAACTGCAGATTTCTTGACAAAGCGGCCGTAAAGAGCGGACCAACCTCGCCGTGGATGTTATGTCCGGTGACACAAGTCGAAGAAACCAAGCAAATGGTCAAAATGATCCCAATTCTAGTAGCAACAATTGTACCAAGCATGATGTTAGCTCAAGGAGGAACATTATTTGTCAAACAAGGCACAACCCTAGACAGAAACATAGGGCCTCATTTCGAGATCCCTCCGGCGTGTCTCTCAGCATTCGTAACAATTTTCATGCTGATAAGCCTCGTGGTGTATGATCGCGTCTTCGTTCCATGGATCCGGCGCTACACGAAGAACCCTAGAGGGATCACATTGCTGCAAAGACTAGGCATTGGCCTTGTGTTGCACGTTTTGATCATGATCACAGCTTGGTTAGCTGAAAGGAAGAGACTGAGTGTCGTAAGAGAACATAAACTATTTGGGCCAAGGGACACACTTCCCCTGACAATTTTCGTTCTCCTCCCTCAGTTTGCTTTGCTGGGAATTGCTGATTCCTTCGTCGAAACGGCTAAGATAGAGCTGTTCTATGACCAAGCACCAGAAGGAATGAAAAGCCTTGGGACTGCATACTTCACTACCAGCTTGGGAATTGGGAGTTTTGTCAGTAGTTTTCTTCTTTCGACAGTTTCAAAGATCACCAAGAAACATGGTCGGGGTTGGATTCTGAATAACCTAAACATCTCTCATTTCGATTACTACTACTTGTTCTTGGCTGCCCTGAGCACTCTCAACTTGCTCTTCTTTCTGCTAGTCGCAAAGTACTTTGTTTATAACGCAGACCCAACAGAATCAAAGGGCAACTTTGCCATGGAAACTTCGCCGAGCAAACCTTTGGCTCCAGCTTCTACCGAAGCCTCAAATGCTTCACTCATAAGCTGATGACATGCTTCATGTCCAAGCTATCATGCTCTCATGTAATATAAATTTGAAGAAAACTTTCACAAGCTTAACAGGCTATTGTCGGGCAGATAACGCAACAGTATTCGATTGCTAGAAGTAAATAATTCAAAATAATACTTGATATGAACAACAAAAACTTATCAGGAACTTAGAAATTGTCTACACAGGAGAATACACATCTTTAAAGGCATCTGAATCACTTTTGTAGGGACATCGAAGAAAATGCCGTAGAGAATGCATAAACCTAGCTACAAACTAAAATCTACATGCAGGACATCAACATCTTATCAAACAGATCCCTATCCAAGCACAATACTACGAATACAATCTATCACAGACTATTGCATTGAATGTTTTGTCAACAGACAAAAGGCTGTAACTCGCATCTTGCAATTGATTCCAAGAGCCATGTGTGACCGATGATTTGTGATCCAATTTTCGCAGCTATATCCTGGGCCTCATTTGACCGTTTCCAAAGGATTGAAACTTCTTCCCCCAACTTGCAACCTTCTGGTGGGTCGAGGTTGTATACAACTAGCGTCCTTGAAGCTGTATGTTCAAGACAACTTCGTTCCATCACTTCTTCTGAGCTGTTGAAAACAGTGCCTCCTGCTACAATGATCAAATCTTGAAGATCTTCCTTTCTATCCAGTAAAAAATCACCAGCAAAATAGAAACTCAAACCATTAAAGAGTTTCGGATCCTGCAAAGGAAATAATCCAATAACTAAGATCAGTTAGTTACCAAAGATTTGCATAATTGAATAGAAAACTAAAAGGAAAGGTGCTTGAAGTTGACCATATAGCATAAGCATGGTAATGGAGAAGCACGCAATGACATTATTTAAGTTCAATTCATACAATCTGACTTTGTGCCCTCGAGCGTTCTTATTTTCCTTTTTCTAATGTGAACATTAAAGTTTAAAAATGCATAAACTGCCCACCGAGGAGGACTTGATGAAATTATTGTCTTATATTCATGACATGGTACCAAGAACTAAAAAATAGATTATCGGGCAGACATTTTAGTTGGACAGATGTATCAATGGAGGTGCTCAAGAAGATAATAGTTAATGCATTTGCACAAAGTATTCATCAGAGGAACTTACATTGTTTGTTGCCCGAAGCCTGCCAGTTTTTGGGCCATCACAGCATCCATAGTTATCAAGACTAACTTCATATGGTTCTTCATTCACATGATCTGTGGCTTCCATGCATGCTTTTACCCCTACACCCATCAACAAAGAGAAAACAAGGGACAGTCAGGTTAGGTGATAAAACACAATTATAAAACACCTCAGTAAAAAAAGTGCACATTTTTTTAAACACAGGTCGTAATTTAGTCAATAGTCATTCATAGAAAATGTAATTATAGCAGCAAGGCAGAATATCTGGGTATAGCTTACAGTCAATTTTCAGAATCCATCTTCCAGCCAAAATGGCCATGCAAGTTTTGAATGTCCTGACATATGCACCGTCCCCATCCAGGGCTGCAATCAAATGTGTAACATTTGGTCTCCAGGTCTTGGACACAGTTGCACCAGTCTTCTTGGCAAACTTGACTAAAAGAAGCTGCACCATTTAGAGAAATAATAAGTTTCTGATACAGCAACCAAGATAATAAGTTTATACAGTACAACATGTTCTGTACACCACAAAATAAAATAATAAAATAAAATAAAAAGTTGGCATGACAGATTTATTCAATTGGGAGACCTCGAGGCCCAGAAACCAGAAGCTTTAGTTCTCCAATCCATCTCAACAATGTTCTCGTATATGTTATCCATCTAGAGATAAGCCTTTACGGACTACAAACAGCATAATGTTATTAAAATTAAATCACAGATTACCATTTTCCACAATGCTTGTTTTCATGCAGATTATATAGAGTGAAAACAAAATGATAATTGGACCACAGCCAGGTCAATGAAAGCAAAGAAAAGAAGGGATCAATGTTGTTGGAGAGATATTTTCTAAGATTATCTAAAGACAACTTTCCAAGTCTTCATGACAACATGGAACCAAGTGACTAATGAGAGGAGAAATTCTTTTCGACTAACCTTTTCTTCAGAAGACAAACCGGATGGGCATATAATCCATTGATTCATTTCATTTGCAGCTTCCAAACTGTTGGACTGGGGACAGATTCTGTGTGCAGAATGAGAGAAAATCAGATATCAAATTAAACATTGAAAGAAAGAAGTAATATCCAACGGCAATATTACTAAGAAAAAAAAAAAAAAAAACTTTCCAAGCCTTTTCTTTGTACAGACTAACAGTAGTAAATAAAATATATTGAGCTTGAAGAGCCAAGAGTTAAATATAGGGACTAAAATACAGGAATTCTACTTGCTTCAACAAGAGAATGATGTCTTACTTGGGCTTCCCATAATTTGACTTCTCACCGGGAAATTTAGTTGAACGATGAGCTGGACATAGCAGCAGAAAGTTTTCCTATATAATGTTCAAAAAGACAACGTTAACTATTATTTAAGGCTTAACAGACATTGGCCACCAAAACAAATTATATTAAATAATCTAAAAGGTATAACAACAAAAGGGCATGAGAAAGAAGTTGATTACAAATATATGCTACTACATGTAAAAGAAGATAATAAATACCTTGTCCCAGCGACATTTAGAAATTTCAGTTGCACAGGTAACATGATAGCTTCTCCGGCAGGACTTTACAAAGCATCCCAAAGCTGCTCCCTTTAGCCCACATTTGGTGCATTTTAGCTTTGCACCCCTTGAGACTTCTGCCTTCAATCCCTTAACATTTTCACCTTCGAAATACACTTGTGGTGCCCTGAATTTCAAAATCCATAATATGTTTATCTAGTAGGCTAGTAGCACATAAGGTGATTAACAACAAATAGATCAAAGTAAAATAGCAATCATGTTATTGAATAGGTAAAAGTGAACTGACAATAATGTTCTTACAGTTATAGAAATCAGACAAAGATTCCAAAAACAGAAAGTAACTAAGAAAATTATTATTGCTAACATAGTAACTTAATGCCATTGATTGTGATGAGCAGAAACACTAAAGTCAAAAGGTTCAGTAGAGAGGATTTTGTGTTTTTTTTAATATAAAATTTGTTTCATTTTATATGCACAGGAAACATAACATACATTATATGCCCATCTTTGAAAATACAGAATATTTTCTGTATAATTGAAAAGTATGAAAATCAAGAGTATCTTTCAGAAAGAGAAAACACCCATATATGGACTAGACATCGCTAACTACGCTAGACCAAAATTATCATCATTACTGCTTGAACATACCAATCAATGCATATTCTGTGAACATGTATGACATTTGAAGCATTTGCCTCATCTCCCTCTACCAGTCTCTCTTTAGAATAATGCAACATTGGCCCTGTAACCTGAAATATTTCATCAATTCAACTGAGTTATATGTTACCAACTTACTGTGTATGTAAAAAGCCACAAAGATTAACATAACTAACCTCCGAGATCATAGAAGACTGGCAAAATACACAAATTGTTCTCTTTGTGAATGATTCATTAGGTGGTGTACTGAACTTATGTTCAAGCTCAGAATAAGTCTCTAAAACTGGCTCATACTTTATTTTCTTTCTTAAATGACCATCAATTTCAGTTGCACAACTATCATGTCTTTTCTGCCCTGCTCTACCATCATCAATTTTGCTGATCGATCTCCTGACCAAAGAATTTTCTGAAATCTGAAGAAAGCATTACATAAAAATATATATAATTAATCTCATCATAAGACAGTAAAATTTATGGCATTAGTAAATTAAGAAACCATTAAATCCTTACTTGCTCACAGCGCCGACCACAGCTATCATTATCTGAACATTTGGCATCACCAAATGAAGGAGGACTGTTGGGCAATGACTGTGCTGCATGATTCATGTCTCCTACTACAGTCATGCACTCGTCGAGTCCACCAGCTCTTATTTGAGAACTTGGTGGTTGTGAATTGGGATTTCCCACTCCGCTTCTAGCAAAATCTAATACCTTGCCATCAGCATCTATTGGCATGCTACACTTATCTACATTGTCATTGTTGCCAACTCCATCAGCTACAGAACGATTCAGACTACAAGGAGCCCAAACTCGTTCATGAGCACTCGATGAATAGATGGATTGCCCACTGTTTGAATTACCTCCTTGGTCATTGTCAAATGGTTCTTTAGTCATTTTCCCAGCAAAACTGATATTAGGCAAAACAGGGTTTTGCTCCAGAATGGTTCTAACATCTGCATTGATCAAAACCAACACACAAAGCTAAAACATTATTGTCTGCATAGAGTTTAGAAACCATATTAACTTCCAAATAAGTGTATTTACACATTAAGCTTGTACCGGAAGAAACAGGCTGGAACAAATTGGCACAGAAAGACGCATCCAAGCTTTTGTAGATCGCTACTATGTTTTCCATGAACGGCACAGGCCTGAGATCTACCAGCCCACAAAACCAATGCATCAGAAATAAAATTAATTGGCTTTAATTACTTGTTTCCACAATAAACTGTTTTGGTAATTCATCAAATAATGTCCTTGCAAGAACATCCATAAAAAAACAACTATTTCAGCCATAAATAAATATAATTTCTTCAACTAAAAAATAAATACCTCGGTCCGCAACCTGAGCTTTACAAACCGGGCAACTCGAACTGGGTATGCAGCAACTGCAAGCAATTCAAAAACCCAGTACAGAAAAAAACCCTAAAGTAAGAATCTTGAGACAGAAATTGATCAATTATTAGGAGAAAAAAATAAGAGAGAGAGGGAGAGAGAAGACGCACTTGCAGAAAATGTGATCGCATGGAAGCAACGTCGGTCGATTAAGCAAATTCAAGCTGAACCCACCAATAAAAACACAAAAAATACAAAACCCATTTCAGATAAAGCCTGTTTGCTTCAAATAAATCAAAATAAAATTCGAAAATTCGAAAACGTAAAAACTTGAAAACTTGAAAAAAGAAATGGAATTTAGGGGAGCGAATCGAACCAGAGGGGGCACTTGAGCTCGAGACCCAGTTTCTGGAAATGGAGAACCCACGGGTTCATCATCGACCTGGTATTGCCACTGTCGCTGCATTTACGGTTAGGGTTTGCGTCCACCATTGAAACGGAGCGTCGGAAACTCTGAGAGAGTTGCAGAGAGAACTAAAAAGTGAGAGTTCTTCGGGAGGAGCTTGGAGTATTTAGATGTCTTTGCAGATGGTGTGTTGGAGCGGCGGAGGACACGTGTACAGTAGTGATTTCTCTGCGGAAGAGGAAATGGGCGGGGTGATAGATTTGAGCCGAACGGTAACTTTTCAAACTCGCGCGCTTTTCCGGATTTAGTTTTCAGAGACTCCCGCCTAAGCTGTTGGATCTTGCCGATATTTTGACTTTTCTTTTTTTGGTCAGATGTCGCCGATATATCTACATCTCGCGAGTAATTTCATTTCTCAGCTTGGCTTTTATTGCCTTTCGCATGCCGTGGGACACTCCCACATCTGATGGTCATGATTCGTTCTTATTAATTTGATATTTGATGACGAGATATTATTTTATTAGTTTAATATTTAATAAAACGTCATAATTGATAATGATTATTTGTTTATATAAATATTTATTTAATTTTAAAGGTTGCTTAGTCATTTATATGAATTCAATGAATTGACAGTTCGTCACAATGGTAATTATCAATTTATTTGATACATATGGATCTCTAAAAAAATAGACATTACCCTAATACTAATAAGGACAATAAACTCGAATGATTATAACGTTTGTATGGTAGAATCATTGTCACGTCATCATTAAAAAGGGAATAAATATGTAAAATGTCAAGTATTATCCTATGAGAAATTTCTTTTTCAAAATGCTTTTCTTAATACAATAATATTTACATTAGAGGTGGAAGAATAAAACAGTATCCAATTTTGTCATTTACGAGATTTGAACATAAAACATTTTACTTACAAGCTATTTTATTCAATGAAATTTGTGTCTTTAAAATGTAAAGATTGTGATTAATATTTATTGTTAATTACTTGAATATAAACACACAAATTTCATCTGATTCTAAAGCAAATTAGGTTGAACATTGTCACAATTTGTTGATACAATACATAAATAAATAAAAAAGCTTCTGTCATTTGTTTTATTTTCTTATAGCCTGTTCATCACATTGACCGTCATTCCCTTCCTCTGCCGGAACGTTCTTCTCCACGGCCTCATAGATGTCCGTCGCAGCCAACTATGCAGATGGTTCATTAGTTTCTTCAATGATCTGTAACGTATCAACTGCATTGTCAGACGCTTTTTCGAAGACCTTAGTTTGAGGACATGGTTCTTTAATCAATGGTGTTGTTTCTGCGCTAGAGGCAGCTTCAGCTTTGTCCATGGCTACCACATCATCCTCTGAAGGACTTAAAGCATCATCCTCGAAAGACTCAGTTACGCGCTGTGATTCAACAGTGCGTGGTTCAGCAAACGATTCTGTTTCAGCATTAATGGCAACTTCCGGTTCCACAGAATCATCCAAAGAACTTGTAACATCTTCCTGAAAAGATTCAGATGCATTTTCGGACTTCTCCATGCATCCAGGATCATATGTGGCCATTTCGTCCTCCTCTGACTCTGCATAATCTTCTAAAGAGCTTATAACATTGTCCGCAAAAGACTTAGCCGGATTCTTGGATTGGTCCCCAGATGGTTCTGTATCCAATGGTTCTGATTCAGCATTAAGCGCACCTTCCGAACCATATGTGGCTACTAAACTCTCATTTGAAGAACAAGCATCATCCTGAACAGAGTCGGTGGAAATCTTGAACTTCTCCATGCATGGTTCTTCTGCATTCAATGGTTCCAATTCTGCATTGGAGACGCCTTCTGAATCATCTGTGACTACTGCATCCTCCTCTGAAGAACTACGATCATCCTGGAAAGATTCAGTGGCGAACTTGCATGGTTCCTCCTCCCCTGATTCTAGTTCAGAGAGAGGCTCTTGGTCCACACGTGACTGTGAATTCTCAATCTCCAGCAGCTTTTGGATTGCTTCGGCAGCAGAGTCTATAGCCCATACATCCTCGCTGACATCTCTACGCAAAAGGAGTCATGAAACTGTTTTAAGAAATCAACCAAAATGCATTCTTTTCTTGAATGGCTGCAGATGCATGCTAAATGATGATTTTTGCGGTTAGCACATGTGAAAAAGATGGCCACAAGCAATACCTTTTTGGATCTAGTCCAGCTGAAAGCAAGGCCGATTTCATGAGATTTATGAGAAACAAAGGGTTGTTGGAGAAGTATCCTCCATACGCTGAGATTTCCACCAGAAATTGCACGTCCAAAACAAACTGCTCCATGAAATATAAACAAAAGGAAATAAATTGAATGAACAAGGATGATGATAAAATGGACTAGTACACACGGTTGATAGCACTTCTCGAAGCATAAGGGAAAGCAAAGCAAAATGGAACCAGAGACCTGCTTCGAGTTGAAAGGATGCTCTTCCATCATATTCTCGCTATCGGTATCCCAGATCTCTATGTTGTTTGGAATCCAAGCAAATACGGCCTCTATGAGCTCCCTTAGTAGCTCCATTAACCAATCAATTTCAAAGACATTGTCTTCAGAAAGCTTTTCCAGTTTCCGAAGTTCTAAAAACAGTACCTGATAATGAGACATCAGAATCAAAGGCGTATAAGCATCGTATAATCTAGTTCACAAACAACAAGCTTTGTACCAATAGGAGTTAGTAACTCTGGGGGAAATCAAAAGAAAATTGCTGAAACAGTGAATGAATAGTGACACTACTCTTCAAGTTATTTAAATGAAAACAAAATCAGCACAATTATCTGATTCGCAAAGTCACCTGAGAAGCAAGAGAGGGCATCAATCCCTGGAACACGCAAGACTCACCCTGGTCGTCAATGCAATTTTCGGGAGTAAGGTTGTCACTATTTCTTAGGGACATAATTTTACATATAAATTGCTCACAATAAAGATCTCTGAGACGACTAGAAGCCTCCTGAATCAATGAGATACAACTATCAAGTTCCTTCGCTTGATAACTGTCTGGAAGGGTTTTCATTAACTCAGAGTTGATGTCACTGACAGCCTTGAAGATACTTCTAACCATGTTGGAGAAGAGTTGCTCGAGCGATGACAGATTGGCTAGTATTGAAACCTGTTGCTGCACTGACTCGGCCAAGTATATTCTTGGATTACTTTTTTCTTTAACAGTCACCTGACAGTTGATGGCTATCGCAAGGATGTCTACATACTTTTTAAAGAGATTCATAAGTCCGCTAACGATTAATCCTTCGATTTGAAGGGAAACTAATGGGGTGACATCTAAAGTGATAGACTGGAAGGGAAAGAAAAAGTTGAGTGAGAAAAACATCATACAAGAAAGCTAAACTTTGCTGGGATTTTGTCGAAAATCAATTCAAAGAAAAAATGATACCTGCAGCAGCGTTACAAACTTCCTGCCGCTGTTTGTGAGCAAGCAATATTCTGGTTGTTGGCCAACAACCATGGAAGAGCACCCTTCATTCATGATTCCAGATACAAGATATCTTCCCAAAACCCAAGCATCAGTTGCTGTAAAGATATCGACGACTTTCTTAAAATGGTCTAGGTGTTTACGCAGAACCTCTTCGATACAAGGGCGAATGTAGTTGATCAAGTACGGCCGCAACACTAATCTCTGACTTTCCAACAAAGAGCAAAAAGACATTGCAAACTGCACAGCTTCTACTGCTGTGGACAATCCACCACTTATTTCTGATATGGATTTCACATACCTGTCGAAACAAGCACCAAACAATTTTGTTTCTCTACGAGCCCACTGGATAAGTTCTGATGCATAAGAAGAAGTCTCCCCATATAACATCACAAAACTTCTTGCTGCTTGAGAAATCATAGAGAACACAAACTTTGAAAGCTCCCTGATATAAACCCTATTCAAAAACGATTTCGAAGCCTGCAAATTTAGTGTCCCAGACGCAATGCGCGAACGGTAATACTTGATCAACAATTGTGTTGCGAGATGGCTGTCACCTAGTCTGCAGAGCCCCACCAGCGCTTTCTGAAGTTCCGGCGCAGCTATTCTTGGATTTTCAGCCACCATTGTCAACTGCATTGTAACCAAAGCCTTCCTCTCGGAAATTTCAGTACTAAATAACCTCAGCTCATCCAACGGGCGACCCTCCTCAAACTGCAACCTCTGGAAATTCTCGTCCTCTAATTCGAAGATGGTCAATGCTTCATCGATTCTGTTTTCAGACAAGAGAGTGTCCAAGGTTGCTAAAACATCATTTGCATGATCCCCTAAGTTGGTGATGGTAACTGGTTCTGAAAATTCCGAAAATTCGGGTTCTTCAAAAACCAAGTCTATAGTCTCCTTTGATAAAACCTTCAAATATATGCCATCTGCAAGTTCACTTACAAGCCTCTTTTGGGTCACTACATGGTTCTTCAGTTGCTTCAACTCATTTTCCACAAGCCCTACTTCTTCAAATATTCTACAAAAATGAAAGATAAAACACATTCCCACTTATTTTTGCTGACAAATATTCACCTCAATTCACTATTGCGATTGACTTCAAACTTAAGAAAAACTACATATAAGTAAAGATAATTGCACAATAAAAAGAGAATTTTCAATAGAACTGTCACACCGCCACCTAATGCTACCAATCCACAGGTTATGATATGAGTACATTGCCGTCGATTGGTGAAAGTTAAAAGTTTGGTGAAAGTTGACCGATTGGTGAAAGTTGAAAGATTGATGAAAGTTGAAGGCTTGCTTTGTATGTATTTTGTATGTGTTTCATGTGTCATGTGTTCTGTGTGTGCTTCATATCTATCATGTGTTTTGTATGTCCTTCACATGTGTTTTGTATGTGTTTCACATGTGTTCTGTGTGTCTTATGTGTTTTATATATTTTGTGTTTATACATCTCTATCATGATTTTCATATTCTTCGATAATGTTTCATACGTTTCATGTATCGATTTAGTGAATTTTCAATATTTATCGGAATTTAAATATTTTTAAATTAAAATGTTCATAAAATTAATTTACGATAGTCTACATAATATTTTTTTTTAAAGTTAATTTAAGAAAAAAATTAGCCTAAGTTTATTCTTTAATAATCCCGTGCTAAAATTTTAGGCCAAAAGGGTTGGAGCAAAAAATCTATTTATAAGCTAAAAGCTAAATTTTCCGGGCTAAAAAATTTGGCTTTTAGCCCAAGGGTTGGAGATGGTCTTATAACTTTATAACATATGGATTGATAACATTATGTGACGATGTAACCTTCATACTCAAAACTTTCTCTAAAGGTCGTACCAAGTGCACAAGCTCCCACTTTACGCAGGGTCTGGGAGAGATGAATGTCGGCTAGCCTTACCCTCATTTATGGAGAGGCTGCTCCCAAGTCTCGAACCCGAGACCTACCGCTCATGGGTAAAGGCACTTGTCATCGCACCAAGTGCAACCTTTATACTCAAAACTTTCTCTAAAATACATAATTTATACTCTGCTGAATAATTAGAAAAGATGTATACCTAGACCCTTTTTTAGAGTGACTGTCACACTACTGTTACAAATTTATTAAACTCAAAAATTTATCCACAAAAGTTTATACCTGACGAAGGCCGAATAATTCGAAAAGATGTGTTTGTGAAATTCTTCGCCGGATGCAGCCTTTAGCTCCAAGAGTTCTGAACACAGATGCTTAATTCCCTATAATCAACAGCATATTATATTAAGTGAACCTTTTTCCTCACATTTTCTCGGAAACCAAACAGAAAGTAATCAACTAAATCAATTAAACGAACAGAAAGAACTGACCTTTCCAGTCATGGATTGAAGGTCGGACTCGTCGTCTTCTCCGTCGCTGGACACGGAGGACAAGTCAGAGGCGGTGTCGGACTGCGTGGAGTTCTCCATTTCCGGCAGGTCCCGGAATCGGAATCTGGAAGAAGTGGAAGAAGATTCCATTGAAACTGGCTTCCCATCACCCAAACGGCCCCGTATTCTCCAATGGAGGATATAAAGGAAGCAGTAGCCATTGGAAGCCGCTAAAAAATCCAGCCTTTTCCCTTGGACTCTCTCTCTCGTCGTTTCCTACTTCTGTTGGCTACTTCTGTTGGCGCGCGCGCTCTTTGGTTTCTTCGTTCATATGCTGAAACGACTTCGTTTCGTACTTCCCAGTTCCATTGCCGGCCTTCTGCTTGTGTAGCAAGCATTTTGTCTAGGACACCTCTTTTACTTCTCCTACACATTTTTGGTTTTTTGCCGTCGAATCGGATGAATTGAATAAGATCAACAGACCAAAATGAACAAGGATGTGAAAAGCAAAAATGGTGTGTGGATAACACACCCCTTTGTTTATGGGAATTTTTAGATGACGATTTGCATACTGTCACATGACTTTCTGTACTAATTATATACAAACATGTTAGGTTTTATTTTTCTTTTTCTAAAAGAAGGACAAATTATGGCAAATTATGGTTATCCATCTTTTTTTGCCCAGAGAGGGAATAGAGAATTTCATCTTACTCGTGGCTAGGGTCAAATAAACTTATCAGCTCGAAACATCGAATTCAGGACCTTCCATTGGGGTCAAACAGACTCACCAGCTCGAAGTATCGAATTCAGGACCTCCCGCATTTTTTTTGTTGGTTGGGAAACCGCAGTCTGCGCTCTTACCACTAAGCCACTTATTGTGATTGACATGTTAATTTCTTTTCAGACTGGTGCGAGACATCACTGAGAGGGAGGTGGATTGTCTGCCCTCCCATTTCCATACTTTTCTTATCTCCTCCTGTTTTATGTGGTCACTATTAAGCCACGTCAGTATTTTATATTCCTATTACTTTTTATTTTATTATTTTTATAAAAAAAATTAATATAAAATATTGACATGAATTAACTATGATCATATAAATAAGAGATTATGGGAATAATATGGAAATGGATAGCAGACAATCCACCTCTCACTTAGCGTATGTGACAATGAATCCGTAGCAATACAAGTTGCTCGCAAAGGCCGACGTCGTTTTGGGAAGTCAAATAGAAAGGAACTTGGGGCCAATAGCCAAAGTGTCTTTCCAACTTTTTCCAAAAATAAAAAATAAAAAAAAATAAAAAATCTTTCCAACTCCCAACTCCACAAATCCAACGGGGCCATAAAACTACAGGGAGTTGCAATTCCCTCTTTCCAACCGGTCAAACAGCAATGCGATCACCGTCGTACAACCACCATGTCACGGTGTTTCTCCTCCTCCTTCTTCCTCATCTCTTCCATGGCGTCGGAGGGGACTGGACCGGCGACTACTCCAAACTCTCCGGCATCATAATCCCTGGCTTGGCCTCCACGCAGCTCCGCGCGTGGTCGATCCTCGACTGCCCTTACTCTCCTCTCGATTTCAACCCTCTCGATTTGGTCTGGCTCGACAGCACCAGAGTCCGTCTCTCTCTCTCTCTCTCTCTGCTTTCAATTATCCGAAAAGCTCCGATTTCTTCAAATTTCTGATGATTTTGTGCGTTGCAGATGCTCTCCGCCGTGAACTGCTGGCTGAAATGTATGCTTCTTGACCCTTACAATCAAACGGATCACCCGGAATGCAAGTCCCGGCCCGATAGCGGCCTTTCGGCGATCACGGAGCTCGATCCTGGCTACATAACAGGTAACATTTGCATTTCTCTGAACTTCATCTGTTTCTGATTCATATTTTCAAGCTTTTGCCTTTCTTTTTTTTTTTCTTTTTCGAAATAGGTCCTCTTTCTTCGGTGTGGAAAGAATGGCTGAAATGGTGTGTTGAATTCGGAATCGAGGCGAATGCAATTATTGCTGTGCCTTATGACTGGAGGCTGTCACCATCTAAGCTCGAGGAGCGAGACCTTTACTTTCACAAGCTAAAGTTTGTATTTTTATCTCCTTTTCATGCTGTTCTTACTAATTATTTTATGTTCTTCTACGAATCCGTCAGTTTCGTTACTACCAAATTGATGCAATAACCAGAAGTGTTAGTGTCAAATGATGTTCATATGCTAACTTGTTAATTATGTTTGGACTTTCCATCATGTGAAAAAAATTCAGATTAACATTTGAAACGGCGCTGAAACTTCGAGGTGGGCCCTCATTAGTGTTTGCCCATTCACTAGGGAATCATGTCTTCCGCTACTTTTTGGAGTGGTTGAAGCTGGAAATTGCACCAAAACATTATATCCAATGGCTGGATGAGCACATTCATGCCTATTTTGCCGTTGGTACGGTTGGATTACATCAAAATCTGTTTAACTTGAAAGTTTTGTTGCTTAGAATCGTGTGTGGTATTTATCTCGTTTGTTTTGTTGACTTGGTTCAAGGAGCTCCACTACTTGGTACAGTCGAGGCAGTCAAAGGAACACTTTCTGGATTAACATTTGGCCTTCCTATTTCTGAGGTGACCTCTTTTTTGCTAGTTGATAAACCTCCTCAAGATAGTTTGTTTGTTTTTCTTTTCCTTTACTCCTCCAAGATGTAATTGTAGCTTTTGTCTTACGTTTTGTTTAAGTATTTGTTAATGGCTTATGGAAAAAAAACAGAACAAGCCAATTGTTTTGTCTTTTAAGTCATTACACTTCAGATACGTAAATACCGGTGAGAAGTCCTAAATTTTTTGTCTTGATCATGCTCTGTAAACTCAAGAAAATAAATGCGTCTGACAATCAGTTAAACTTAAAATCACTTTTCAAGCCTAAATATCTTGTCTTGAAATAGTGGATATTCATGATAATTTCTTTTAGATGTAAAATTCATGTTGTAACATGGTTCATATTATATGTGTTTCCGTTATCAGGGGACATCTCGGTTGATGGTCAATTCTTTTGCTTCTACATTATGGATGTTGCCATTTTCAAAGTATTGTAGGGCAGATAATACATGCTGGAAACATTTCTCTGCGGATGTCAGGGACAAGAGTGGTCATCATAATTATCATTGTGATGATAGGGAATTTCACTTTAACTTCTCTGGGTGGCCAACAAATATTATCAATATTGAAATTCCTTCAATCCCTGGTAAGATTTTGACCACAATGCACTTTTTTTTTTTGTTGCAATGTTGTTTTTCATAGGTACTCTTTGCATCTTATATTGACAGGATTTGGAGCGTATCCATCTGTTACAGAAGTAGCTGAGGGCAACTTGTCTAGCATAGAATGTGGGCTTCCTACCCAATTGTCTTTCTCTGGTTGCGAAATATCAGATGGGACCTTTTTCAAAGCAATAGAGGATTATGACCCAGACATGAAGAGGGTTTTGCATCAATTAAAAAAGTGAGTATTTTGATATTAATCATAATGAAGTATCATTTTGCTTGCTTGTTTTTCTGACATTGGTGCCTTTACGTGACAGCTTTTGTTGTCCATGTTGCTGGGTTGAAACTTAGTCCTTTACAACTTCTAGTAGTGGCATGAACTTCAAGCTTTCTTCAATAGTTGTTATACTTTCATCGATTAGTTAGGTTAGTGTTCCATTACCTAGGGTAAGCAACACCATCAAATGCCAGTGGCAAAGGACACATTTTCCCATACAATGTGTTGCTCTTTTTCATTGTATATATATTACCGGTGGACATTAGATTAAGCTATCTTGACTGTAGTTCCCAGGTTTTATATGGATAAATGATCTTAAACAGAAAGTTTCTGTGCTATGCATGTGGTCCCTTAACATTCTGTTTCTACTTTTTTTTTTTTAAATAAATAAATATGTTTTGACCTTTTTCAAGCTATATGATGTTGATGTCTGTCTCAGCTTTTCAACTGGACTGTTTATTTCAGGTTATATCATGATGATCCAGTTTTAAATCCGCTTTCACCATGGGACAGGCCACCTCTAAAAAATATATTTTGTATCTATGGAACAGACTTGAAAACCGAGGTATATTTGCAACATAGTAGCAAATGATATATTTCTTTGTATCATGACTGAAGCAACTTCACATGATTGGCGTTCTTGTTTGGTTTTTGTTGTGAGTTTTCTATCAAAGTAGTGAATTTGGAAATATAACTTTCGTCTGCTTTCTTTCATAGTATTTTCCATGCTTGAAATAATTGTATTTTATTAT
The DNA here is from genome assembly GCF_042453785.1 of Malus domestica. Lineage (NCBI taxonomy): Eukaryota > Viridiplantae > Streptophyta > Magnoliopsida > Rosales > Rosaceae > Malus > Malus domestica. Next base: position 31,328,744 of record NC_091665.1, read on the forward strand.
TACCAGGTCATAGTTGCTTATAAGATGCACTTGCTGCTACTCTTCAGATCAATAAGTTTTAGTGACAATAATAAAAGCTGCTAGATTCTATTCATCCTAAGATATGTTTTTCTTATGACTAGGGATTTTTGGGTGCCTGTTCTACATTTAGCTGCTACCGGTGTTGTGGTGAATGATAGTTTTGGTGTCTTGGCATGGAAAAACAGGTTGGTTACTATTTTGCACCAAGTGGCAAGCCCTACCCTGATAATTGGATCATTACTGATGTGATTTATGAGCTTGAAGGTTCCTTGTTCTCAAGGTAAGTTTCCTCCTGACTTTCCATACTACACAAGTACACCTGGTGCATGTCACTTGAATACATTTACTGCAAATGCATTATCAAATGTGATATGTACTTAACTGGTAGGCCTCTTTCTCCTTCTGTAAGGGTCTATGTGGTAAAACATCATTGGGTGTTGACTTTATCGTGTAAGCAAAGCAGATAGATATCAACATATTATCATTTCTGTATATATCAATTACCTAATTATTGCACAAATGACGTTTTGAAAACTGGCATACGTTCAAAGTGTTACAGTCCTTTTTGGAAACTCTACAGTTGACAATTCCATTATATTCTTGTAGGTCAGGAAATCTTGTTGATGGAAATGCAGGAGCTTCAAGCGGGGATGAGACTGTCAGTTAAAAATTATTTCATGCAAGCATGGTTCAAGTTTGATTCTCCTGCTTCATTAACACTTTATTTAACAGGTCCCATACCATTCTCTTTCTTATTGCAAGAATTGGCTTGGACCAAAAGTCAACATAACTAGGGCGCCTCAGGTATTTGTCTCTCCTTTGAGTACATAGTACATGAGTTTGTCTGAAGTGACTCATTTCATTTGTCTGTTTAAGAAACAAAAATGAGAATCTTCATCAGTAAGTTTGATGTGCTTCTTCACCAGTAATGTGACATCCCACATCGCTCAGGGGAGTGATCCTTAAATGTATATTCTCATCCCTACCTAGCATGAGGCTTTTTGGGAGCTCACTGGCTTTGGGTTCCATCGGAACTCTGAAGTTAAGCGAGTAGCACACGAGAGCAATCCCATGTTGGGTGACCCACTGGCAAGTTCTCGTGTGAGTTTCCAAAAACAAAACCGTGAGGGCGTGGTCGGGGCCCAAAGCGGACAATATCGTGCTACGGTGGTGGAGCAGGCCCGAGAAGTGGTCCGCCCCGGGCCGGGATGTGACAAATGGTATCAGAGCCAATCCCTGGCTGGAAGTGTGCCGACGAGGACGTCGGGCCCCTAAGGGGGTGAATTGTGACATCTCACATCGCCCAGAGGAGTGATCCTTAAATGTATATTCTCATCCCTACCTAGCATGAGGCCTTTTGGGAGTTCACTGGCTTCAGGTTCCATCGGAACTCTGAAGTTAGGCGAGTAGCGCGCGAGAGCAATCCCATGATGGGTGATCCACTGGGAAGTTCTCATGTGAGTTCCTAGAAACAAAACCGTGAGGGCGTAGTCGGGGTCCAAAGCGGACAATATCGTGCTACGGTGGTGGAGCGGGCCCGGGATGTGGTGAACCCCAGGCCGGGATGTGACAGGTAAAGTGCCCCTTGTATGTGAGTTTTGATTATTCATTTTCTTAATGTTGTAGTCGGAGCATGATGGTTCTGATGTGCAAGTGGAGTTGAACGTGGAACATCATCATGAAGAAGATATACTGCCCAACATGACAAGGTTGCCAAGGGTCAAGTACATAACTTTCTATGAAGATTCTGAAAGTATACCAGGAAAAAGGACGGCAGTCTGGGAGATAGATAAAGGTTTCCATTTTCCACTCTCTTGTAGTTATCCTATAATTATTTGTTGCACATAAATAAGAGATCTTGTATAATTTACCATCTTTGGTAACACTATCTTAATGTAGCGAATCATAGGAACATTGTTAGATCTCCAGTTGTAATGAGAGAGTTGTGGCTTGAAATGTGGCACGATATCCATCCCGATGCGAAATCAAAATTTGTTACTAAAGGTGAATTTTTCTTCTCTTCTTCATCTTCTATCTCCTCCTCCTTTTTGCTGACATGACATATAAATTCTGCAAACAGCCAAGCGTGGACCTCTGAGGGATGAGGACTGTTATTGGGATTATGGAAAAGCTCGATGTGCATGGGCAGAACACTGCGAATATAGGTTTGTTGTCCTAAAACTAATGTCTTTCCCAAAAGTTTTCCTTTTCACCCCTTAATTTTCAAGCTTGATGATGCAGATACCTATTCGGAGATGTTCATTTGGGACAGAGCTGTAGGTTGAAGAATTCTTCAGCGGATCTTCTTTTGCATTATTTGTATTAGGAGGTCTCTCTTTCTTCATTATCTTCTTACTAAAATTTTAGTTCCACCAGTTCTGCATAAATCGGAATATACAACAATATCATCATTATCCTACTGTTAGAATGAATTGTCTACCATGATCCATGCTGTTTTGGTGATATTTCGGGTTTGTCTCTTCAGGTACTAGCACGGACCCATTCAGGTCCCTTGCAGATATTTTCGAGAACTGGAGGCACATACCATTAACGGTTGAGCAATTCCCTTTTATATCAAGCAAAGTCGAGACTGCATCCCAGATCTTCAAAATGCTTGATGATTTTGTTGGTAGAAACCTTACTCAACGCCTCAGCTTTGTCTGCAGTCGATTTTTGCAGCTGGAGGACAGCACTGCTGTATCTGATTTGCTTGCCGCTCAGCCCTCCCAAACTGTGTCGCGCTGTATATTATTATTTTATGGTTAACTTTTAGTCTGCTATGAGGTTCTTGCCGATAAGTGTACCTTGTTTACTTGATTAGTATAGCTCTTAGAGGAACTACTGAACGACGCAAAGATCTGTATCGAACTAGAGTCTGTTGATATTCGAGATCCAACTGAAATAGGCATTAAACTCACATTTACAGAATACGATGTTGTTCTTGTAGATTTTGTATGTAAGTGTTGAAAATGTTCTTGAGGAGTGACGATTGATTGCAGATTAACGAACTTGTTACGAATAAATCATCTTATGCATCTTTGAATCCATATAACTGAGAAATCCTTGTTGAACATTTGCTGAGTTGAGAACAACTCAAGTGAAGAAAACAGATTCTCAAATGCCGTTTTTCGTTTAATTTCGACACTATTTCCGACGATACTTTCATGATATCCGGGGAAGAACAAAGATGGGTTCAAACAGCAATGGTAAGCCAAAGGAAACAGAATGAGAATTCAATTTTACATTTGTATCGATCACCCCTACAAGGAAAAGCTTATACAACAAAGATGTGTGGTTCATGGAGGAAGAAATAAATCTAAGGATCCCGGATCTTCCGAAAAAAATCAGCTATCTGCCCTTTTTGATCTCGAAGGAGTACTGAAGTTCCATATGGCATCTCCTGTCATCGTCTTCGAACTGCATAAAATTGAAACCGAGAAGAAACATCAGTTCATATTTTGCATACACACAAAAAGTAAATTTGGAAGTTGCTACTGCAAACTTAAGAGATCTCAAAAAACGACGCATCTTCCCCTTCTGATCGAAATGTGAATGAACAAGCCGTTGATTGCTAATCGAGATATAAAAGAAGGAACGGGGTATCATATTATGTATACACTTTTCAATCTCAAATTGAGCTCGCTGCATGAAAATACGCTTTGCAGAAGAAACACCTGTACTAACTGCCACGCACCTTAAGCTTTGCTGAATAAATGCCCCTTGCAAGCAACCCAGATGGAGTGGTCTCCTCTTCCAAAGTGTGCACGTATAGTTCTTTGTTAGGAGCAAACGTACCCAACATTCCTTTGCTCTGATCGACTGATGCATAAGAGAAAGAAAAAGAAAAATTGGTATAATGGTTAGCATACAGAACATAAACCTAATCCCGGGCGGTGAAAATGAGAGCATTCTATGCTTTACTAGTCTTACCTCCTTCTACATTAACATGTTAACATATTTCAGTAGTATAATTACATTACTGCCTTTAAGGTTTAGCCAAAAGTTTTCATAAGCTTTCAACCGTCTCTATTGCACTTAAAACATCTAGACAGGATGATAAAACACTATTAACTACCTTGGAGTCCTCCTTTCCACACTGTGTTGGAGTAAGTAAGGCCAGAAACAATGTTGTGCAGAACACTAAATGTTATCTTAAGCCGATATTGAGATCCCTCTTGCAGTGTAAACAGGACACGATCGATCTGATTTTCAGCGACAGGCAAGGCAGTAGTGATTTCCCCGAAGTCCTCAGAGATGATTCCGATGGAGTGGAATTTGACTTCAGGTTCCATTTGGCCTAATGAAATGGAAAACTCTTAGCAAAAATAAGACAACAGATTCAAAAAGCCACAACAAAGTAACTGAGGAATAAAGAACCGAATATTAAAAAAAACACGAAAAACAAACCATTCAAATCGCCTTCCAAGCTACCAAGCAGCTTCTCTTTCCACCTCCTCAAGCTTTCATCATGCTGTCAAGCACAAGTAGCTTCAAAATTGAATTGGTAAACTCCAAACACTTTGATTTTCCATTTCACACAAACTAACTAATTGATCTAATTGGATTACAAAACTAGAAGTAACTTTTCAGTTGCAAAACACATTATCATCAAGCAACTGAACACAATTGAGATTAAAAATTCAAATGCTTGGGCAGTGGCAGGGGTCACACATTCAGAAAGATCAGAAAATGGGATCAGAAAAGAACCCTTCTCTTTTCTTTTCCTGCATTTTCTGACAAACCAAACACATATCTTTTGGGTTCCAGGATAAATCCAAAACAACCCATTGCACATATTGAATCAAATCAAAATCCCACTAATTAAGCAAGATTAAAACAAACCCAAATTCCAAATAAAAGTAAAAAAAAATCAAAAATCAAAAGAGAGAAAAATCAAGAGAGTACCTTGTCCTTCTCAATCTGTTCCTTGAGAGAAACCAAAGGTCCAGGAATAAAACCATCAGCAGCAACCCCATTACTCTTATCATCTTCTTCCTCGTCTTCTTCTCCAACATCATAAAAAGCACTCAGCTTTTCAGCCATTTCCTTCTGCTTTTCTTGTCTTCCTCTTCCCTGATCACTTACAGCTCCAGCTGATGAAAACCCACCAGACGATGATGCTCCTGCTTCATCCCCCCTCTTCCCTCCCTCCATCTCTCTCTCTCTCTCTCTCTCTCTCAAACGAGAAAAAAAGAAGGTGATTATGATTGAAATGGTGACAATAATTACGCATAATGTCGGATATACTGTAGTAAATTTTGTCCTTAACTGCAAGATAGGACAAACAACCTTGGGGTCAATGCGGTAATGAATCTAAATACGTAAAGTCCATTTTACCCACCTAATTAGGGCACTATTCGCTTTTTACCCTTTTTATCCGACCTTTTAGCCAAATAGTTTTTTAAGACTTATATAACTCTTTACTTTGATCCTTGATAGTTAAGATCGATAAAAGTGGTCATTGAGTTTGTTTTCCTTCAATCATTTTGGTCCTTCTGGTACCGTTTGGTACGCAGACGGGACGGAACGGGATGGAACGGGACGGGACGGAACGGAACAAAGATTTCGTGTCATGTTTGGTACTAGCAAGATGGAACAGAACGGAACGGGATTAAATGACTAACTTACCCTTTTTATTTGACTCTCCCTCTCTCTCCCGTTTCTCTGCTTTCTCTTCTTCCATACGTTTCGTGTTCTTCGCATGCCCAGATTGATCCCAGTAAAAATCAATCTCAGTAAATCAAACCCATAAAAATCAATCTACAGAAGATCTGAATCTCGAAAGTTCGTATTCAAACAACCATTTTTACTGTAAAACTTACAAAATTAAACTAAAAAAAGTGAAATTGAACAAAATGCCCAACGACATAAAAGAGCAAATGGGGGCAATCTTGCTCTGCAATCTGCACAAGAAGAAGTTAGGGTTATGAAATCGTAGAAATTGGGAATTGAAATCGTAGAAATTGGGGTAGAGTTGCACGAGTTTCTTGAGGTTTTGGGCGATGTCTTGGTGGACAATTGCATGGTCTAGGGTTTTGGGTCGGTACTTGTCTACCCACAACACCATCTTCTTCAGTCTTCACTGCCGTCACCGGATCGTGATTGGTACCGCCTCGGCGAGGAGGTCGGAGCGTCGAAGAAGAAGGTGGAGCGCGGAGGTGACGGCGCCAGAGAAGAAGGTTGAGCGCGGAGGTGACGGCGCCGGAGAAGAAGGTAGAGCGCGAAGGGACTGAACCGGAAGCCATGGTTTGGGTTCAGATGGGTTTGCTGGGATCGAATTCGAAGAGAGGGAGGCTACAGGAGGGAGGAACGAATTCAAAGAGAGGGAGGCTACGGGAGAGAGAGGAAGGGTAGACAGGGGAATTAATGAAAAAGATGAGGGGTATTGTTGTCCAAAAAATTATAAATTTGTGTTCCATGGGATGGAACAACCCGTTCCAGGGGGGTATGTGGAACCAAAATTTAACCCATTTTCGTTCCGTGGGACAGGCGTTCCACACAATTTAAGCACACCAAACGTGGGACGGAACGCATCCGTCCCACTCTGTTCCGTCCCGTCCCACGTACCAAACGCACCCTCTGTGAACATCTCTATTTATTAAAGATAAAATGACAAAAACATCCTCAATTATTGTCAAATTATTTTGGCCAATTGTTTATTAAATTAAGGGTATTTTTGTCATTTTTGTCCTTGTTTAATATAGATTTTCAAGCAATGACCAAAATGATTTACGGTGGACAAACTCAGGAACCACTTCTATCGATTTCAAATCTTCGAGACTAAAGTAAGGAGTTATAACAATCTCAAATACCAGTTTGGCTAAAATGCCTTTTTTCCATTAGTTAGGATTTGTGCTTTCAATTACTCTATTTCACAATAATTTATGTTGTGTTTTGATAAATTTAAACTAGCAGATGCCCACACACATTGTGTGTTAACAATTTCATTTCATTTTGTTTTTTATTATGAAGTGGGATAAGTTTTTAAAATTCTAAAAAAAAATCAGTTATGAGAATTAGGATAATGATGTTCTTCTAACGTGGGAATAGCTTTTATTTTATTTTTAGTTTTTAAATACGGCATGTTATACTAACTTGACTATGAGGTTGCTGTAAAAACAGCAAAATTTATGTTCATGTAATTACTAAATTGCCTGTATTTTTTACTTGATTTCAGTTTGGTGAGGGGGTTAAAATGATAATTTCTTGAAGTTTTGGTTGACAAACTGGGTTTTATTAATAGGTAGTGTAGATTAAGATAAGTTATTTTATACTTAAAGAAACTAATAAGTTTCACATTAAAATCGGTTATTTTATACTTAAACAACAATGTATTATATTGCTACAAAGGATGTTAATAAAAGTGTTTTTACTAGAACTGCTTCTAATCATGTTTTTTAAGACACAATTTCAAACAAGCCCGTTATATCTATTTATAACTCATCTGAGTTTAAATGAGTAAAAATGCCACAAAACCGAGTTTAAAAGAAAATTGACAAGGCATGTACCAAAAATAAAAAATATATATTTGGGTTTAATGGGCTTCGAAGAAAGAAATGACTTGGCATTACTACGAGTGGTACTCAAGTTTCGTCTATAGACTAGACACCCATTAATTTTATTTAAAAGTACAATGACTCTTATACTCGTGTATAAAAAAACTACCAAAATGAGCTTAATGATTTCTTAAAGAAAACAATTATTTTCTTTGGACAATGTAGTCACCAAACGACTGATGAATTTCACGACTGTTGAATTTTACTTTATCGTGCTTATTTAATTCACGTTGTCATGCTTCTCTGAAAGTGTACTCAAATAGCACGATGAAAAACATAGCGACAATCTTGAAAACAACAACGTAAGTTTTTTGCATTTACTTATTCTATTCTTAAGTTCATATTCTTTGTGATGATGTTGGATACACCATAGTTTGTAAGAACCTTGTTGGATTAATACCCCAAATCCAGATGGTATGCTCTGCAATCAAATTGACATTTTTTTTAAAGGAATCAAATAAAGAAACAAATTTCAAATCGAGTCTTCTTAGAAGTTTAGTAAATTATTTTGAGTGTCTAAAGAAATGTGTGAAAGTAAATTGAGTTTCCAAAGAAAGAAAAAAAGTTGTCCAAAGACAAAACTTGAGTGTACGGAGAACCACTCCAATACTTTACCCAAAAACAAATGAGGTGGGATCTGAGATGGGTTGCAATACCGAACAGGATGAGGCAATTGGGCTTTTTGATATATTTAGAAGGATTTAGCTACCAACCCGACTTCTAACCTTGTTTGCTTTGGAAAATGGTTTTCACACTTCCTTTGTACACAGTACACTATTGTTTTTGTTTATCTTTGTCTTCGATTTTTTTTTTTTTTCATTTAAATGTCAAGGATAAACAAAGTTGTGTAATGGGAGAAAAAAGTAAACATGAATTAGTTTTTTACTTTGTGTTGTTCGTTCTCCTTTTGTATTTACATATGCATATCACAGTTACAAAATAAAATAAAATACGATAAAACTTATATATATATATATATATATATAAGTGAAAGAGGATGGAAAACTAATACCAAAATAATTATTTGAAATTTATATATTGATCTTAATGGTAATATTATTATCGAGATTTTATTTGGAAGAGAATTGTTTATTTGTTAATACAGATCAATATGATTCTGTGTTGTCAATAGTATTTGTGTGTCATGTGTGTTTTTCTTATAAAGTAATGTTTATGCAACGATTTGTCAATATGCAATGATATTTATCAATAACTGATTGTGTGTTGTCAATACACGCATAATATATTTGATGGTGTATTTTTCTTATACAATATTTATACTAGGGTAAATTGCCAAAATGGTCCCTGAGATTCCAAATCGATAAAAGTGGTCCCTAAGATTGTCCACCATCCATCATTTTGGTCATTCTATTAAAAATTCTGTTAAGTGTCCGGAGCTCTTGGCCCGAAGTTTGAGCAATTTTCAAAGCTTCGTAACTCAATCGTTTCTTAACCAAATTCGACCCATAATATATCAAAATTAAGATAGGAAAGTGTAGAATAAGATTATACCTATTTCAAAGCCCAATGGTTACCGGAGATTACTGGAAAATAGCCTCAAAATTGACTGGTCCGAGTGAAAACTTGAAAACTCGCTGGAAACTGGGTAAACGTTAAACGTTCATAACTTCTTCATTACTCAACGAAATCAAGTGATTTAAAAACTAAAATCATACTTCACGATGAGACGAAGAGAATGGTACCTTTTTAGATGGATAAATCTCCGTGGTTTGGCCGGAAAACGGCTCGAAATTGGCTAACTCGAGACCAAGACATCCACTTTTGAGCCGTTTTTCGGCCAAACCAAGGCGAGTTAGCCATCGAAAAAGGTACCATTCTCTTCGTCTCGTTGAGAAGTATGATTTTCGTTTTTGAATCACTTGATTTCGTTGAGTATTGAAGAAGTTATGAACGTTTAAAGTTTACCTATTTTCCGGCGAGTTTTCAAGTTTTCACTCGGACCAGTCAACTTTGAGGCTATTTTCTGGTAATCTCTGGCAAACATTGGGCTTTGAAATAGGTATAATATTATTCTACACTTTCCTATCTTCATATTGATATATTATGGGTCGAATTTGGTTAATAAACGATTGAGTTATGAAGCTTTGAAAATTGCCTAAATTTCCGGCCAAGAGCTCCAAGAAACTTAACGGAGTTTTTAACGGAATGACCAAAATGATGGATGGTGCACAATCTCAAGGACCACTTTTATCGATTTGGAATCTCAGGGACCAATGTGATGAGTTATGCAAATCTCAGGGACTATTTTGGCGATTTACCCTTTATACTAAGGTGTAGGGATTTTGCATGTAGTCCAATATCTTTGTGGATAGGATGTTGAGTTTCCACTCATGCGTCATGGATTTGAAACTCTCTCTTTCCTAACTTATTGTAATGGTTTCGAACCCTCCCCCTCCCCTTAAAGAAAAAGAAAAAAGAAAAAGAAAAACTAAGGTGTAGGAAGTTTGGGTTAAGCATACAACGTACAAAGTCATTTTAGTGAACTCATTATGACTATGTATGAGAATTAAGCTTAAGACCTACCAGTTACAAGTAGAGAAAAACATTACAACAAGTAATATATTTTTGTATTTTTAATCACCATAAAAATTTAAAGACGACCTAATTCTTTAATGCTCACAAATTTTGAGTGATGACTCAAGTTTTGAACCACAAAATTAATGAACAAGCATATATATATATTTAACCTTTTGGGTTACAAATTATAGAACATAGCAGTTGTAGTGTCCGTTAACAATAAGCAAACATTTGTTGGCCTAACTATTTTGAAAGATTTTATGCTCTATTCACAATGAATGTATGGATTAAGTTAAACCATTCCTAAACCACAATTATCAACCATCGTACGTACTCTCTTTCTTATCCTACTTAAGTTGCCAAATAAATACATGATATATATCGATAAGGCAGTAGTTAAATACCTAATTTAATTAATATCTTTAGCTCCATACCATGATGTGTGGTCAAGAAGATTAAACTCAAAGATAACCATTTTAGTACGTTTTCTAAAACTATTTACTGATGATTTGTAGCCAAATACACAATACACTTGGCAGCCGTATGTGGGATGGATGACAAAATGTACAAACCAAAAACACCCTGAGTTGAAAAATCTTTTGCACTAATTTATGACATTATATTAGTGATTTTGCATGCCTTCCCAATAAATTATGGTTAAAACCATTTCACGTCGGAATAGACCATTGAGGTTATGAACACAAGTTATGTAGTATTTAAGGGGTGTGATATCCACATACCCCTTTTTACTTCTCCCACACTCTTTTGATTTTCGGCCGTTGGATCGGATGAATTGAAGAAAATCAACAGACAAAAATTAACAAGGGGTGTGTGAGAAGTAAAAACGGATGTGTGGATAGCACACCCTTACCCTATATTAATTTACGTGTTCTAATCAGAATAAAAGACATAGCTAATATATCTTATTTTAAAAAAGAAAAAAATTAAATTTACTTATTATAATTTGAGTCGAATAATAACATCAAAATACTAGTATTCTGAATAGACTCAAAAATTGCTCTTCGAAGAAGAGAAAAAGTCAAAACAATTTGTTTAAGGTTTTCTTGGCCGCTAGAGAAGAACAAACTTTGAAGCTCAAAGTAAAATAAAGTGCCAAAATTATGTGGCAGGTGTGTTTTCTATTCCAAATTAATCAAAACCCATCCCTCAACAATCCAACAAGTTAGGATACATCTGACGACAACTCAAGGGTTTTATTGAAGCTCTCATTACTTAAGTCGCACGCTTCAGCATGTTCAATGAGAGACGGACACGTAGACACCATGAACAAATTACAAAAGTGCTTCTCTCTCTTCTAGGGTTATAGTTCTTAAACCCGTAAAACTTTTGGATTAAGACCTAACACAGGGCGAAAAACCCTAACAAATACAGTGAACCAAATTTTCTTCGATGTCATGGACAAACAAACATACCGGTATTCTAATCCCACTGGTCCTGGTGCATGATATAAGTGTGGATGCTTCATCTTTATTTGATTGAATTAATGTTAATTTGCCTAGGCTATATCTTATCCTTTACGTGACCCTTAAGCCAATCAAAGCTTTAGAAATAAAGGACAAGATATACACTATTACATAAATCGAAACTGTATTTTCTCAAAGAACAATGTTAGATAGTTCAGATTGGCAAATGATGTGTACATATCATGTCAATTAATGAATTTACCTCATCGTATGTTAGTTATGTGAATCATTTGCTACATCATATTGTTCACTAATGTAGTATAACAATGTGATTTCCCTAATATTATTCTTTCTCAAAAATCGTGGAGTGTTCAAATGAATACGCAAGGTGCAAGCATATATATATATATTATATGTCAAAAGTGGATAACGTACGTTTGCATGGTGACATGCATGAGCCATCCCATTTTAATTGGGTGACATACATACATACATACATATATATATATATATATATATATATATATATATATATTATACTATGCTATGATCAACACATAAAACATACGATAAATATATATTTTATTAAGTAAAACTATTTGGACCAATCAGAGCATGTATATCTAAATAGCACCATTCTATATTATTGCAAGGATAAAATAAGTGTGCATATCTCAATCCGAGCATATGCCCCGCACGTTAGAGAGTAAAAGTTGGGAAAATCATGTTCCGGTCTGTATATAGGGCATGGTTCTTATTAAGAGATGTGTATTATATTGTACTTGATTCAAAACCACAATCCTAGCGATTTTTACCTCTCGAATATAAAGTTCAAATGTGATAAGGGATTGACTGATACCAATCGAGTATTAATTTACAATACCTTTTATATTGACAATAGATCAACCACTCAAATACCGACAATGTATTAGGTGTTCTGGATTATTATATCTAGTACCCAAAAAAATTTCCCAATACGAAGTTTAAAAGGATTCAATTGAAATTTTGAAAGTGTTTAAAATTTTATGAGTATTCAGTCTAAATTTTGAACAAGTTTTATAGAACTCTATACAAATCCAAGTGCCTTAATCAATTAGAATTTTAAGAGATTTTGAAAAATTCCATAAAAATCTTACTAGTACAATGAGGATTTTTAAAAAGTATGAAGGTTCGGGTGTATAATCATGAACTAATTTTAATTTTTTTTTAAATAATAATTTTGGTAGATCTTCCAAGAATTTCTTAGTTTATTTTAACCCTTGGCAAATCATGCTTCTATAGAGTCCATTTAAACCCATCGAACCTTCATACATTTAAACTATTTCATGCATTTAAAATAGTCTTTTAAATCCAAAAAGTTGAACCGAATTAATCTATATTTTTCAAATATTAACTAATACATGCAACGACTTTAGGTGGTAACATAAGGGATGCATGGCGCAGAAAGTCATAGACCGGCCAAGAGATCATTTCGTCTGAATCTGTCAATGTCCGAGAACCCATACCTCAAGAGCCCTTCCTTATACAAGACGACACAGTACACAACAACCGCCGCCAATACCCTTCTCTTCCGCTGCCTATAAATACCAACGGAAATCTCATGACATTCTCATCAAATTCAAATCATCATCACTTGGAATACATCAAAATCCATACATTTCTAGCTACAAACCTAATTACGTTTCCAATATCCCATCACATTGCATTCCTCAAAAATATTATCAGCCTTCAGTTGGGGTTTATTATCCTTTGTGACCCTTCTGTTTGTAATTTGTTCGCTTTGAAAGACGATTTATTAGGTGTTTCTAGGCCTTGTGTCATCTTGCAATTTCTTTTGGTAGTCCCGTATCTCACCAAAAAAAATTATTACCGACCTTTTGGGTTATTCTGTCTCTCTTTTACACCAAAAAAGAAAGCATCAATGGCTTTACAAACACATTTGTTATGGTCATTTGTTGTTCTTTTTGTTGTTTCCTTTGGTACAACTTCATGTTATGGTACTAGTTTCCAGGAGGTCAACTCTCTTCATAGTTACGTTGACCATGTTGATAAAGAGTCTGGCTACAATTCTAGGGCTTATCCTTCATACATGGACACTATTGAAGGTTTCAAGTTCATGGAATTGATCAGGCCAAGACCTCAGCTCTTCAGTTCAAGGAAGCTCAACAAAATCACCAGTGGCATAGCGACATCATCAGCTCCGTCCAAAACGATTAGCGTTGACGATTTTGGAGCTAAAGGGAATGGTGCTGATGACACACAGGTATATACATTATACATGATGGGCTCATAGGCTTAATAATATCAGTATATTCATATGGTGATGCTAACTGTAACAACCTTCTGGTTGCATTTCTGTTTATGTGAAAGATGTGTCTGTAATGTTTTGTACAAATTAGTAGTTAGTAATGCGTAGGTGTAATTTGGATCTAACCCATTAACGATTTACCGATCAGTAAATGTGATACAACTAGCAACACTTAAGTGTTTAATTTGGTTGAACCGAAAAAATAAAAGTTTATATATGAGTTTGTATAATATTGTTCAATTTTGTTTCTTTGTATGTGTTGGTTTAGGCATTTGTGAAGGCATGGAAGGCAGCTTGTTCTTCCAGTGGAGCAATAGTTCTTGTGGTGCCACAGAAAAGCTATCTTGTTGGGCCAATTGAATTCTCAGGCCCCTGCAAATCTCGACTTACAATGCAGGTAATTATTAATTCAGATAATTTGTGTGTTATCTATATGTGAATGTGAATTTGAACTATAAATTTTGAAGATTATAATTAACTAATATTGCTTAAATATTTGGACAAATTCAGATTTATGGAACCATAGAAGCATCAGAAAACCGATCAATCTACAAAGACCTAGACCACTGGCTCATGTTTGACAACGTCCAAAACGTACTAGTTGTTGGTCCTGGAACCATCAATGGCAATGGAAACATATGGTGGAAAAACTCATGCAAAAGAAAGCCTCAGGTACGTATGTACTAATTAATCAAATTATTAGCTTTAATTAATACTAATCATGTACTAATTACAATCTCCTTCATTGATTTACAGCCCCCTTGCGGTAAACAAGCCCCCACGGTACGTGTATATACGTACTTTTAATCTAAATTTTTATGTGAATTTTGATTAATGAAGCACGATTAAGTTTGGAACTAATTAAGGTTGTACATGCAATCTGCAGGCTGTGACCTTCAACAGGTGCAATAACTTGGTGGTGAAGAATCTGAAGATCCAAGACGCTCAACAAATGCATGTTAGATTCCAAAACTGCTTCAATGTTCAAGCTTCCCGTCTCACAGTAACTGCACCTGAGGATAGCCCCAATACTGATGGAATTCATGTTACAAATACCCAGAACATCACTATCTCGAGCTCGGTTATAGGAACAGGTGTGACATAGCTCGTGATGCTTTCATCATTTTGGTATTTCGCGTTCGAAAAATACATATGATCATCTATACATTAAGATAAAAAAAATTAATCCATATTATACATAAGTTTAACAACAATTTCTTCATTTGTGTTTTGAAGGTGATGACTGTATTTCTATTGTAAGTGGGTCTCAAAGAGTTCAAGCCAGAGACATAACTTGTGGGCCAGGCCATGGAATCAGGTAATTTACAACCCTAGTCTCAAACTTCTTCAAAAAGTCATTCTGCAATTTCTCTCGTCAACATATAATCAATGATTATTTTCGTAGAGAGAAGTGTGAGATGACTTTTTTATAGTGCTAATAACAGCTAACCAGTAAATATTTCAATATATATTAATGGTGGTTTTAATTTTGTGATCAGTATTGGTAGCTTGGGAAAAGACGGCTCAATAGACCATGTTTCAGGAGTATTTGTGAATGGAGCTAAACTTTCAGGAACCGCCAATGGACTCAGGATCAAGACATGGCAGGGAGGCTCAGGCAGTGCAACCAACATTGTTTTCCAGAATGTGCAAATGAATGATGTCACCAACCCCATCATAATCGACCAGAACTACTGTGACCACATAACCAAAGACTGCAAACAACAGGTAATATTAACCAACTAATTAGTTTCTAATCATTCCGTTAATTTATCCGGCGACGAAACCCTAATAACTTTCTTGATCGTTTAACTTTGTTATGGCAGAAATCGGCGGTTCAAGTGAAAAATGTGTTGTACCAAAACATTAGAGGAACAGGTGTTATCGGCGACGCGATAACGTTTAACTGTAGCCAAAGTGTTCCTTGTCAGGGGATTGTGCTGCAAAATATTCAACTGCAGAATGGAAGAGCTGAATGCAACGATGTTCAGCCTGCTTACAAAGGAGTTGTCTCTCCAAGATGTTAAAAACTAGAGCTCATAATTAAGGGCATTGTGAAATAGTTTATGCATTCTTGTACCAAATAGCACATAAATAATTGTTTGTTGGTTGGTTTGTAATTTTATGTTTAATTTGTCATGTACATAAACATATTCATAAAGAAAAAGATACAACCGTGTCTACTTTGTTGGAAGAAGTTCTGCGTTCAAATATTGTGAACAAATGTTGATAAAAATAGAAAACAAAGAAAGTTCGAGTCAACTTGGCCCGACTAGCCTAACCCGAGTAACCTCTCTCCGACGAGAGAGCCTTCCAACCAAGGTTTCTCCACCATAAGGCTCGAATCGTTACTGTATTTTGGCTGTGGCCGGGATTCCTTATATCTCTACTTGTATCCCAGCCGTATGACACAGCCTGAGAATGGTTAACTCAACCTTGTCTGAAATCGGATTTTCATTTTCATTGTCTAAGAGGGCGTGTGTGGATGGGAAAGAAGTTCGAAGTTGACAGAAATGAAAGGTTTGCACAAATGTACGTGTGGCTATCTGAAGGGTTCAACAGGAGCAGACTCTTCGAGAGAGAGTGCAGCCTTGAAACATTCAGCAGCCTCTAATGAAGAAGATGGCTTACCCTGAGATTTGTACAGTATACCAAGGTTATACCATGCAGAATGGTTCGATCTATCAAGGTTTAGTGCATTCAACAGAAGGCTTCGGATAACTGTGTGAGAGTGGTGTGAGCTGCCGCCAAGATGTCTGAGGACAACAGCCGTAGAGATCAAGCTCAGTACATGGGAGGGGTCAATATCCAGAGCTTCTGAATATGCTCTTAGAGATTCTTTATAGAGGCCCTTCCTTTCATGAAGTAAACCTGCAAAATGCACGAAGTTCCACATGATTAGAGCAGCAAAAGTTTCCGCAAACACAAATATACATAAATCCACTTGTTTCTTTCACAATTGTTAATGCTTTAAAACCACGATAACAAATTAATTAGTGAGCGATCTAATCCTTACTAGACAAGGAAAATAGAACACTTTATCAAGATATTGATTACAAAAAGAAAAAAAAAAGAACACAAACACGGTGATTGTCTGATTATACCTGTGGCATGGCATCTGTCAGCAGAGTAAGCACTTCTGGATTTAGATTTGGCCAGACAAGCCTCAGCATCACGCCATTGTGAAAGATTTATATAGAAATATGCCAGGTCATTCCATATTTCCAAGTTCAACCTTCCAGATAAATCTCTGGTACTCTGTCATTAACAAAACAAACACGATTAATTGCAGTTGAACAATATTATCTGTAAAATCATATCAACGAGAGATGTCTAAGCTAACAAAAACTGTGTTTAGAAAACAGATGCATAATTATCCCAACGTTAATGTCAGTGTATCAAAAGAAGATAATTTCGTGACCAAACACTCACATCCTAATCTGAGGACATGATTTATACGCCTACTTCTCCTATTCCTTTCAATGAAAAGCTTCATAAAAATTTGTATGAATATGATATTTCAACTTAGCTGTTATTCCCTTTCGTTCTCTCATCACATCAAGGTTCCAGCATGCTAACTGGTTGTAAAACCCTTATTACTATCATTTGGTCAGAGACTCAGAGGTTCACGAGTAGCGATGATCATTCCAAAGAATAATTTCAGTATCCAAGGTATATGAAAAAAAATATCTACTCCCTAAACCGTTGTACAGATAAAAAAAAAAGGAACCCTGTCTTTCAAATAGTTTGATTCAAATAAATGTGAAAATTAATCAAATGATGTCCCTTTGGAAGCTTCTTCCCGTAACCAAAGCTTTTATTCTCAACTTGAACAAAAGCAAGAATGTGAGTATAGGTTGCAATGGCATTTTTAAACTGACCCTGGGCAATTTGAAGTTTGGCTTTGGTTCTCAGTAGTTCTCCTTGTTCCCATTTCCCTGTCTGATCCAAAGCAGCCTCTATGATCGTTTCAGCATCCACAAACCGTTTCTGAGCTGACAGTATTCTGGTCAATAATAACCAACCTCTAACATTACAACCACCTTCCAGCTTTAGCATTTTCTTTGCACAATCAAGTGCAGCATCCAACTCTCTCTGCTCAGCATATTCTAGGCTGAGATGGTAAAGAAAAACAGGGTCACTCATTGTTGTCATTCTCCCAGAAGTTTCCAAGGCCTGACGTGCCTCATCCTGTCTTGTCACTCTCTCACAATCAGCAATCGCTGATTTAGAATGCACAGAAAGTGATATGCCCAACAAACAAGTGGTGGTACTTTTCAAATGATCACATTTACCATCCAAACTTTCAAGGGCTCTGCAGGCAAATCCTACCCCTTCTTCTGCATGACGGGGACTGGGATTTTCCCCACATATCTTCGATGCCAATAACAAAGCTGGAAAACACATTGGATCCTCGCTCTTAATCAACAGTTTCCTCAGTAAATCTAAAGCAACTGAATCCTCACCTGCTCCATAGTAGCAGAGAGCTAGCTTGTAAAACCTTTATTTCCGATCCATAAACCCAGGTAGCAGTTCTTCAACTTGATTAGCTAAAGCCATGGTATCCCCTGCTACAGACAGAGCAAACGAAAGATGATCTAAGATTGATGGATCCCATTGAATTTTTTGAAGAGAAACTTTTCTAAGTAGTATCATTAGCAGAAGAATAGCTTCTTCTATACTGTTTCTGGGTATGAATGAACTGTCCATTTGGAAGCGTAGCTTTGGGGCGCTTGCTTCACACCCACTATACAGAAGCAAAACAGCAAAGTCCTTCTGAATCTTTGCAGTAGTTTCAACCTCAAGGTTCCGGTTATGGAGTAAAGCTCGTCGGTAAGACAAGATAGCTTCATGGAGACAATCAGACAATTTCCACAATTCTGGGAGCAACTCAACATTCTTGCTTATAATCTCCTGCAATTTACAGTCAGCGCCAAAGTTTTGAGGCAAGCCATCTGGAAATGAAGATTCAACAATGTCCAGAACAACTTTGCAAGACTGAGCAGCTTCTGCAAGAATGATTAAAAATATACATAAGCCATGCAGTGATGGCCTGATTTCAAGCAAAGTACACATATTCCTTTGTTCATTTTACCCATCCTAGAATCCTAGGTAAAACACTCAAGACAATGGTGAAGCATAACAGAACATTATTTTAAACTGAATTGGTTTGACGGTGACAACATTACAAAATGTCACAAAACATATTTATATTCTGCAAACAAGAATGAAAATGTGTAAATGCGCTTATTACCTTTAAACCTCCCAATAGCCTCCAATGATTTTGCCTTCAGAAATATCGCTTCAAGAAGTAAAGTAACAGCATTCATAGACAACGGCGGAGTAGAAAAACTTTGAGAGCGCCTTTTACGACGCTCACCTCCTCTGGCAAGGGTGATTTTTATCTTCGGAGTCAATGCACCAATATCTATTGCTTCAAATACATGTAAAGCAGCTTCTATGTTTCCTTTCTGATATTCGTATCTTCCTAATAGCGCTCTTGCTTCCTGAAAATTCAAAATTTATACCTTAAATTAAACAAACAACTTCCAAGGTCACCGTTAAAAAGATTACATAGCTACAGATAGTCAGGTTCTAGAAAACAAACCTCATAGTTCAAACAGCCACTCTCACGCAGAGATGATTCAGCTTCTTCTATATTGCCAGCTTTCAGTTTCTTTGTAGCCTCCCCAGCTCGCGACGAAGATTCACTTGATTTATGATCCTTGGTTGCAATGGATTCATTTTCTGGAGGAACCATTTCATCTGCCGTTCTTAATTGCTCTCCTGAACGGAAACACTTCAGTACCTTTCTAAATTTCGAAGAAGGTTTACCCCTCCTCCCTGTTTCACTACTCCCCCTCTTCATAATGCTTCACTATGCTCCAAAATCTTAAACCACCAAAACCACCACCAACAATAACTCAGGAACTTTTATACGTAAAATCGAAATACAACGTTTAACTTGTAACTATTAGACCATGATCAAATTAAGATAAATAATCAATCACGCAATCAAACACTAAACCTCGAACTTTTGCACATAATTACGATAATCACAACTAACTAATCCTGCATATAACCACATTTCCAACACTGGAAAAATAACATACTTACTAATCAAAATTAACATACAGAAAATTCAAGAGCAATGATAAACACTTAAATTTAGAAAAATTCAATACCAAGACCCTAACTTTATCAATCACCATATGACAACACCAATAAAAACAAAACCCCATTAATCCCACTTCAGAAACTCCAACAGCATCATCCAATTCCCGCCCCCCACCCAACAAAACCCCTCAATTGGCACCATCCAGGACCAAAAGTCGAAACTTCACCATAAATTTCCAACACCACAGCCAAAACGACAATCCCAAACCCAAGAAATTGATAAAAACGACCTTTAATTGTACAAAACCCCGATAAAAAAAGCAATCAATCACCAATCACCTTTCGTTTTTGCAAAGCAGAAAAGCAGAGGAGGCCAATGCATTACTCCCACTACAGTTTGATTCCAATTCCCTTTCTACCCTTCTGATTGCTTGCTTCGGAGTGTGATTTGGGGAAGACAAGGGCATTGAAATTTTTTGAATTGGAAGCGTGCGGTTGAAGATTTTGCCGAGGGTTAAGAAATTGAGGGATTTAGAATTAAAGAAATAAAAGAAAGTTGGGGGTTTTTGGAAGTTGTATGCATATGGGACGGAACGGGACGGTAAGGAACCGAGAGGAGAGGGAGTAAAAATGTTCTCGGATGGAAACAGGAGTAAGAAGAAGACGGAGATGTTATAACTTTGTGTTCTACGGATGTGGGATGTGGAACGAGTCGTTCCAAGGAGGTGAGACGGAATGAAAATTCACCCAAAATTTGTCATGTGAAACAACGCGTTCCACCCATTTTAAACTCACCAAACGTAGGATGGAATGTCTCGTTCCATTCTATTCCATCTCATCCCACGTACCAAATGATACCAAAGACCCGCCGGTGTAGAATCTATTTACTTTTTACCACGGCGGCTGAGGCTCATTGTTCGCCACGTGGAAAAACGGTGGCGTTTTATGACGCGTCGTTGGCGTTAAACGGGATTAACAACACCATTCCAAAGCCGGCTGTTATTTCTCATTCTTAACATTCTTTCCCGCTAATTTTCTTACGTATCTTCTAGATTACGTTGATGAAGGGTTAGACACATTGTCCTAACTCAAATTATCAAACGTATATACTATTTAAACACACAAAATTAATTTTAGGTTGAATGTCGTATTTTAATATCGTTTTATAGTAGACAGTCAATGTGTTGAGTTGACAATCTATGTACTTTTACAAAACTCAATATATGTATTCAACATGTTATGTTTAAACAATTTGATACGTGAGGAAGTATATTGAAAGTAAGAATCTCATCAATAGGTAAACAATATATTTAACTATGGTCAGATTCGCTAATGTATGCAACATATACTCGTTGCACCAGGGCCGGCCCTAAGTATTGAGGGGCCCTATGCAAAATTTAGATGGATGCCCTTCATTTTTTTTATAATTATTTTTTTCAATTTTTTCATCTATAGAACTAAACTATTACTAGTTACTACAACAAAAATAAGTTGTTTGATCGGCTATGTATTTTTCCTTACCTTCAAAGGTCCTGAGTTCGATACATGTTGGATGCGTTTTTGTTATCTTCTTTTTAAGTTTACAAATTTGCAAAAACTTATAATAGCAAAACAATATCATAGGGATTCGAACACAGCACAAGGTATATAAGGAAAAAGAGCTAAACCGCTAGCACTAGAACCACATATATAATTGTTTTTTGCATCTAATCTATTTTATATGCATCTGTATACATGTAATGAAAATTTGGGAGCCCTTCTGAATCGGGGCCCTGTGCGGTGGCACCTGTTGCACACCTTCAGGGTCGACTCTGCGTTACACATAAGTAGTAATTAATTAGCACAAATTTGAATTTCAATACCGAATTTCTTTTTGTCGTCTTGCATGCATCTGTTTATTTATTTATTTATTTTTTAAATAACTATTATTTTATTAAGGAAAAGGGGATGACTCAAAATTATTACAATAATTTAAAGAATGAGGAGTTTCGAATATGAGACGCATAGATATAAACCCAACATCCTATCCACTAGGATATTGGACCACATGCTTATATTTTTTTTTGTACAACAACCCACACCCAAGACTTTGTTACAACTTACAAGTTTCAAAGGGCAAGAGGGAATTCGAACTCTGATCTTGAGTATAGAGGAAAATATTACCTGCCATTAGAGCTAAACACTTCGGTCTTGCATGCCTCTGTTTGTCATTTGATTCACTTTTGATTTATTCATCCTTGTGATTACAAACAAGAAGAGTAGGGCAACGAATTTTAAAGAAAAAAAAGTGCGAAAATCAATCCTTTTATTTTCAACACTATAGTATATTAACATCCTAACTACGATGCAATACTACTTTGTCATCCTTCCAAGCACTATAAAGTTAAGACTATAGTTTTTTTTCTCTCTTCATTTCAAACCAAACTTAATTCGCTCATTCGCTACTTATAAAATAAATTTGTATAGAATATTGAAAAGAGGTTATAAATTTGAATCTCTCAACTTTGTTTATTTCAAATCGAGAAATTAAAATAAAAATCTACTTACGATTCTAATTAAGTATATATGTTCCTCATATCAAAACAAAGTTATTTCTCTTTTGAGAGTAACCTAATCCATTAGTTATTTCGTTAGCATGTTATATTTTTATTAATTTCAATTCATTTATGTTAATATATCTCAAGTTCCATATCCTATTTGGAATATTACTTTTATGTGACAACTAATCATATTCAAATTGGACTACCCCTTTCACAAAGTATAAACTTTCAAGAGTGCATTGCACTTAGAAAAAGTCGTAACAAAGTTCATGTTTTTGCCTACAACAACCCTACACCTAAGATTTTGTTACAAGTGAGATCAAACGGCGAGAGGAGATTCGAACTCCGATCTTGAGTGTAGCAGTAAATATTTCTAATTATTACAGCTCAATATGCTTTGTAAAAGTCAAATTTAATTGAACTTAACCAAATTATCATAATCTTTTCCTCTTATTCAATTGTAGTATCACGAATCGAAGACAATCGTTTGCCACATCGGATGGTGTGAGTGAAATCATTTTTAGACAATATGAAGCACGTGGCACAAAAACTTACATTAAATTGGGGTTAAACAGGGGAATTGGATTCCATCCGGATCAATTCCTACATCTTAGTCATTCATCGTGTATCGTGTGGTTATAAATAATTCGATTTAAAATTAAACACAAATATTATCTGACGAAAATTGACCGTACAATATAACTATAAACGGCTAAGATGTGAGAATCCTTAAAATTCCCACAAAATGGATATGGAGAGGATCCCTTTCCTTAAACAGAATCTAATCCAAACCTTTTTTGACCTGCCAACTCCTAGCCTCCATATAAAGCATAGGGGTATTTACGTCATTCTTTACATCCGGGCATTCTCGTAGTTTCTTGTACAATCATGGGCAATCCTTCAACTCCACATCTATAAATATAGAGAACCCAACCCCTTCTCCCATTCCTCAATCATATTTGTTTTCCCCTCTCTCAGTTCTTCTCTCTCTCCTCAATCTTTCTCTCTCTAGCTTCTCTCTTCGATACAATCTTTCTCCAGATTCCGGCCACTTTGCCGTACGTCCGGCCACTTTCCCGTACGGCCTCTCCTCTCCCACCCAAATCTTATCTTCTTTTTTTCTTTTAATTTAAATTTTTTGTTTATTTGTTTGGTGGGTCCTGAATTTTTTTAAATTCCCTCTTTTGTCCCAGAGTCAGTTTCCTTTTTGCTGTGAAGTCACCGTTTTACCCCTCAATCGGTGACGTTTTGGTTTTTACTCCCAAAAACTTTTATTTTTAATCGGATTTGTTATCCTTCTTGGGTTGGATTTGTGGTCCATTTTTTTATGAACTGCTGCTGCACACGTGGCATGCACACAGAGAGCGATCATATGAACACCAAAACGATGCGTTTGCCACCTCGTCGGATTTCGACGACCAATGCGTCAAATAATACCAACAGCAACAACAAGCGCAAGGAGAAGGAGGGTGACTTCGACGCGCTCCAGCGGACCAAGACGCTCAAGCTGTCCCCACCACCCCAAGCCAAGCCGTCCGAGCCAGCCCAGCCGCCCGGTCAGCTCCTGGCTGGCTATCTGGCGCACGAGTTCCTCACCAGGGGCAGCCTCCTCGGGCAGCCGTGGGACCCGTCCCGAGCCGAGCCGGCTCCTTCGGGAGTCAGCAGCAGCAAGATCGAAGCCGAGCCGAAGTTCGAGAGCTTGGAGAGATACGTGGAAGTCGCTGATTTGCTGAAAACGGAGGGGGCCCACTTGGCTGGCGTTGTGAATCCAACTCAGCTCGCTGGGTTTTTACAGTTGTGAGGCAAAGGAGAGCTTTGTGGGGGACGCGCGGAGTGCAAGGATTAAAAATCCATCTGGCATTTTTGGCTCCAAATATGGAAATTAGGATTTCTGTAGGGGGCAAAATGCAAAAGAAAAAATGTTTAGTAGTTGCAGGGGCTTTTAGGTAGGCATTGCTTTATGAATGTGTGTCTCTCTCTTGTCATCCAAATGTATTATAAAATGTCCTCTTGTCATCCAAATGTATGATAAAATGTCATTTCAATTTAACAGATCGTTTTTTAACCTTTTATACGCTTATCAAATTTTAATCGTTATATTGAATGAATTAAATAAAATTAAAAGATAAAAATTAATAAGAGATGTCTGAGATAAAAGTAAGTGTATAAATAACGCTACCTGAAAAACAGTTTACACATTCATTATTTATCCCCTTGCACTTCTCCTATTTCTAGCCACACGAAATCGAATGAACCGAGGGTGAATTACGGGACATAAACAAGCAAAGGCGCGGTGTGCATAAAATAAGAGTGAGAATTATCTTCCATACGTTATTATCTGAATAATAGACACCTATTTTTGTTACCTATCGATATACTCTCTAGTTTCAAAATAAATGATCTATAATTTTGTTGTGAGTATCAAGATCGCTAACCATGGAGTATTGATGGGTAAGAATTCAGAACACGGTGAGATACGTCAGTATTTAATCATAACTTTGAACAAGTGTTTCTCCACCTAATCTCTTTATTTCCATTTGTTAACAATCTTCTAAGAAAATAATTTGCTGTCTACAGTTCGTTTAGTTAGATTAATATCACAAATTTGTATGCAAATTACATTTATATCTTATGAAACAAAGTTCCATTTTCAGCCTTGCAACGCCTACATCGTCACAGTACTTAAGCCTTTGAGGTTTGGTCCTGCATAGGAGAGCTTCTTTTGTCCGGAACCCGGACAAAGCCTTTATTAGATGGGGTGGGACCAAATTTTGGAAATCGACGGACTTGACAAATCAGGGAGGTGGGGTAGAGAGCGTGTTTTGTGAGTGGTCCGTCGAGGACACGTGGTCCAGCCTCCCTATTCAAAATTTTCTCTCCGCATAGGGGCGGAGCAACCCAAGGATCAAAACAAGGTCCCGGTCAGCTTCTCCTCTTCCAAATTCCTTTTAACAAGACTTGGCTACTGAATTTTCAGCAGCCAATTTCTGCTTACCCCTAATTTCTAGTGGACACGTATTTAAATTTTGATTTTTTAATTAAAACTTGAACACGTGTCCACACGAGATTGAGTATAAGCAAGAGAGGTTAATTCCAATTCCTTACCCTTCTTTCTAGTGTAAAATGCGCCTTTGTTGAGGGAAACAGATCCTCATCATATCTTTCTTATGGGGATATCAGGGATCTCGTGATTGTTCATAGTATATCGTGCGGTCATAAATCATGTTAAACTATAAAATTTAAAATTAAATATAAACAGTACCTAACGAAAACTGATCGCACGATTTACAATGAACGATGAACGACCACAATCAATGGATCTCTAGAATTCCCAAGAAAAGATCCGACATGAATCATTTTCCCTAGTTTAGAAGTACGTCTATGTGACGCCTAAAACACAAGCATCATTTTGCAACATTTATAAATATAGAGTTTACCTTAAACAGTAACAAAAACCAATATTAGAAATCCCACACCTAAAATAACATCTACATCCAAACACTTAAAGTCAGCTGAAGTAAATTAATCGGACGCCATACATTAATCCACCGAACATTAGTTCAACAACAATATTAGCCGTCCAAGTTGCATGTACATCTATTTATTTTTTTAAATTTGAACTGAATAAATCAAAGGAAAACCAACGAACATAAATGATTAGTGTATGGTTGTGATTGCTACATGCTGTAATTGTTGTGATTATACAATGTACAATATCCAGGTTTCTGTAGTCGTTACGTAGTTGGCGTTTGTTACCAGGAATCCCATCGCGAGCACCGGCCAGCAAGGCGGTCGGATTCGTCGCCACCACCTTGTTCCTCATACTTTTGGACGTTGGGAAGGAGAGTGCTTAATGTGGTTGGGTAAGGAGGAAAAATTGGTTGTGCCTACATGTCGACTGGTTGATCTTCCTAAAGAAATCCAACGAAATAAACTTGCGCTGGCTTGTCGGTATATCAAGATTTTAACCTCTTTCTGTTTAGTCCAACAAGAAATTTTTTTTATGCTCTTTCCCTCACTGTCTCCTTCTCCGTATGCATAAGCAAACATGAAATATGAACAAAATCTTATCCTTTGTATCAATTGGGGAACATCTTTGCTCCACCAAAAATTGACTTGGAGAAAAGAGAGAAACGTACACTTTCTCATCTTGTCAATTTCTATCTTCCATCACCTTCTCTTTTGAGATTTTTATTGTCTCAAGGATGGAGGCAGATTGTTTGCCCTCATTTTACCATACCTTTCTCATCCCCTCCTATTTGTACGGTTACGGTTAAGCCACGTCAACATATCTTATTATCTTTATAAAAAAAATCAATATAAAATATTGACGTGACTTAACCGTGACTGCATAATGTAGGAGGGGATGGGAAGGGCATGGTAATGAGAGGGCAGACAATCTGCCTCCCTCAAGGATTCACTCACAACCGCGATCCATTTCCAATTGAAAAAACATCTTCTATGCATTGATTTCCCTTAAAAAGAGGAATCCTCCCAACATCTATTTGATTTGGCGCAAATTTTCCAATGCATCCCTCATCAACAAAAGACTGTTTTAGAAAGATAAAATTTTTAGCACCACGAAAAGATGTTTTATAATGTGTTTAACAAGAGTTTTTTCAATGTGACCGGTACACGGGGTAGTACATCACGTGTCATTATATAAATGATGGGATATGTGTGCTAAAAAATTAATAACTTAAAAAATAAAATTTCCCACCACTTCTATTAAAACTCGTGGTGTACCACTTGTGTTCCCGTCACAAATAAAAATTTCTCGTGTTTAACCTTGAGCTTGCCATGAATTCTAATAGGATTAAGGAAACATAATATGAAAAAAAAAATCCTTAAAACCTTAGAAAATTGATAAAACCTAGTGAATGTATAAACGTTGGAAGTTGACTTTAAAAAATCCATAATTTGTTGCGGTGTTTCGAGTTGGTGAGTATAGATATGGTGCTTCTACTGGGTCGGGTGTTCCTTGCATCACCACCTTCTCTTTGTTGTTTGCCTTTGTTGGCAGTGTTGCTCATGGATTCCCATGAGCTTCTTTCAATTGGCTGCAGGTTCTTTGTTGTATGTTGCTGTGCTAGGAGTGAAGCTTGGGATTGGATGCTGGTATCGATGAGGCAAGGCTTAATTAGGGGCAGAATTTGTGTGGATCAACATGCACATCTGCTGTTTTGGTGGTTCCAGCAGTGGTTATGACGGAGGATGCAGCGGAACTGGCTGTTTTCAATTTTCTTTTGTTTCGGTCTCAACTTCTGGTTGGGCCACTGTTGTTTCTTTGTGTTTTTGGTTTTTGGGCCTTTTTGTTGTAAATTTTAGTCCTCTGTATTGTAAAATTTGTTGTTACTGGTAATGGATGTTACCTTGGATAAAAAAAAAAAAAGTGATAAGTCATGGGCACAATAGAGGTCAAATCTGCAATGCTTGACTTTCACTACCAAAATTTACACCTTTCAATCAGATCAATTTACTTCATCATATGGATTCTACTTCAAAATAGCTCTGTTTCCTCTAAAAATCTGGCTCCCTCACTTGTTCTAAATTTTTCTTTCACGTCATTATTGAAAGAGAAAAAATTAGCGTCAATTGAGAAGTCCTTGGAAAACTTGAAAGAGCACTGTTTGTACCATAGGTGATCGATCCCGACACTACTAAGTCTTTGCTACGTGCTGAGGCAAGTCTACCAAAGCACACCTGCCGAAGGCCTGTCCTCCGAAGCACACATGGCGAATCAACTCACCCCCTCACTCAGCACTTAAGCTCCACGCCTCTTACCAAAGCCAACCAGCTAAAACACCAGTATCAGGTGACCGGAACATCTCTGCGGAGGCCCACTTCATTTCTAAGTTGATCCAAGGCTGAATCAATTTTGCACATCAACAATATCATAACTTTAAATACGTTAAAGAAAAAGATCTCGGATAAATGATCCTCGTGATGTTAAGGTAATCGGATGATAGACTTCGTGGTTAAAAAAATAAGATTTAAATTCTTGTGGTGTAATCTGTTAACAAATTTAGTCTAAAAGTAATTTTTTAGTTAAATATCTATTAATGTAAGGGTAAAAATGTACTTTAACGTTGCATCGTCTTCTTCCTTGTCTCTGCTATATTAGAGCATCTTCAAAGAAGATGTCAAAATATCCATATAAGCTATAACAGTAATAAAAGACCATACTAATATTCTCCAACCTAAATGCTAATTCCTACGTAGAGCTGACATGGATTGGCAGCAAAGATGTTGATGTCAAATTCTTCAAATATTTTTTTATTAATTTTTTTTATGGGAAACGCTGAAACTGAAGGCAAACGAAGAAGCCAGAAAGACCGAAGCTTGAATTTTGGAAAACCAGATAGAAAACAGAGAGAAGAAAAGCAGAAAGCCAAACGCAGAAGCCAGATGTAAGAAGGACTCCTCCTTCTTCAGCTTCTCTCCGCCGTACACCGCACTAGTACTGGCGAGCACTCGGAGGTTGAATTTGATTGTATCAGTGTCGGGTTCGAATTGGGTGTGAGGGACTTGCGGGCGGGAAGCCTTTCTTGGTGAGGTTGCGTTTGATTTTATCAGCGTCGGGT
This sequence comes from Malus domestica, assembly GCF_042453785.1. NCBI lineage: Eukaryota > Viridiplantae > Streptophyta > Magnoliopsida > Rosales > Rosaceae > Malus > Malus domestica. Next base: position 31,357,832 of record NC_091665.1, read on the forward strand.
TCGAATTGGGTGTGACTCACACCGTGTGAGGGACTTTTGGGAGGGAAGCTTGCAGAGCTTCCATGGCTGAAGGTGTGAAGTGAAGGTGTGAAATGATATCAAGTCGTTACATAAAAAAAAAAAAAAAAGCAAGCAATGTTCTTTTGATAATATAACAACCGACAGGAGGCGGGTAATAAAAAGGAGGGAAAAAGGAGAAAAGGAAAAAAGCGGTTGAGTTCGGTGAGGCATTTCCACAAACACTTGGGCTGCGGAAACAACCAATAAAATGCTGCGCCATCAAACTTGTCTCCCGCCGATGCTACATATTTCCCCTCTGCACCGCACCCGCACTCTGAACTCTCTTCCTTGCTATGCTACTTCGAGAAAATTCGATTCGGAGCCCGACCTCATAGCTCGCTCCAATCCGAAACCGAAATATCGCAGCCGTAAAGCGGAAACTTCTGAACACGAAGGTGAAGAGCCAGGCGAGACGTTTCCAGCGACGATTCCGAGAAAGCCGCGGCGCGGGCGCAGGAGCGAAGCGGCTGCGGTTGAAGATTACATGCGGGAGTCACTTGATCGGACGTTTGCGTCGATCAGAGAGCAGAACCCAGAAATTGTTGAGAAGAAAGATGAAGTAATGAAGAGGAAAGTGGACGATGGTGAGGAGGAGGATGAGGAGGAGGAGGGTTTTGGAAGGGAGAAGAGCATGGTGGTTGAGGAAGAGAGCAAGGATTGGCCGTTGGATGCCGATGTGGGGTGGGGGATTCGGGCGTCGGAGTACTTCGAGAACCACCCAATTCGAAACGTGGTGGACGACAATGGGGTTGAGATTGATTGGGAAGGCGAGGTTGAAGACAATTGGGTGAAGGAGATCAACTGCTTGGAGTGGGAGAGCTTTGCTTTTCACCCAAGTCCTCTTCTTGTTCTTGTTTTCGCGAGGTACAACAGAGCAAGCGAGAATTGGAAGGCGTTGAAAGAGCTCGAAAAGGCGGTCAAGGTCTACTGGAATGCCAAAGATCGATTGCCTCCTCGGGTATGCGTGTTTTCGACCTCGTTAATTTCCAATTTTGCAATGATTTAATTGATGATCGTTGTTAAATTTACTAACTTTAGCACCAATTTGTGTTCTTGATCGATGAACATTGTTAAATCTAGTAACTTTACCTTCAATTGGTGTTTTTGCATTCGACAGTCGGTTAAGATAGACATCAACATCGAGAGAGATTTGGCTTATGCTCTTAAAGTTAGAGACTGTCCTCAGATTTTGTTTGTACGAGGAAACAGGATCTTGTACAGAGAGAAAGGTTGGAAGTGGACTTGTGTCTTCCGATTAGTTTCTGTCAGTTGTTTGCAAGAATTACCATATTTTCTTGGTGTTATGTTTTGCTTTTGCAGAGATTCGGACTGCAGAAGAACTGGTTCCGATGATCGCGCATTTTTACTACAATGCAAAGAGGCCCTCCTGGATTGATGCCAATGAGTTCTCTTCGCCTTGCTAATGGCATTCTGGTACCTAAAATTTGCACCGATTTAGATTTGTTTTTGTTTCTTTATGCTTGGTTATCGGTCCTAATGAGTTTTGGCCTCAAGCAACGGATTATGTGCTGGTGAGATCGTTGGTTTACTTAGAAGTTTGAAGCGTGGAGCGTGATCGAAAGCAGGTTGCATTTGCAGGTAAAAGCTGTTGATCCCTTGGATATTGGTCTTGAATGAGTGTTAACATCGAGAAGAAGGTCTTAGAGGTTGCTGAAATGGTATGGATTGCCATGATGCAGCCACTACCATCTTCACCATCCACAAAGAAGAATTGGAAACTTTACTAGTAGCCAAAAATTAGCAAACGAGGAAATTAGATGAGCATAACAAGCTCCTTGAAACCCTATATGGATTCTTAACACTATTATTTGTTAGGAGATTTCTCGATCTTCATTTTTGTTTTCCATTTTATTCATGGATTTGTGTATTTATTTTGCTTTTTCATTTTTATGTCTTTTTTGAAGCTATTATTATTTTAGTGTCCAAGCAAGCAAATAAGTGGAACCCATTGTTGCCACATGGGCATTGAATGAATAAATGACTGGGACTTAAAAATGTAATATTTTTAATAAGTTGGGTATTTGTTTGGCATGTTTAAAAATATTGAGATAAATTTGAAATAACACTAAAAGTTAGGGGATTACTAATTTTTTTTGTTTTATAATAAAATAACTATAATGGATAAAACATATAATATATTTTTTTGAACAAAAATATATAATTTAAATTATATATTATAGTATTTTATTAAACATTTTGATTTCTTTTTGGAACAATAAACATTTTGAAATTAAGAGATTGAAAGTATGAAACTTTGAGTTGAGTTAATTTGAAAATAATTTTTTATTATTTGATCATGTTTATTAAAAAATTTCAATATAGATTTGAAATTTTTTCATTCGGTAATGGTTTAAATTGCAAACTGAACCAAACTAAATCACAACACTAGTAATTCAAGTATGTCGATTTTTAACCATTGTGATTTAAAATTTAGGCAAACCGTAATGTGCAACTTGGTGCACGATTTGAATCTAAAATTGAATAAATTGGTCCAGCCAAAAAAAAAAAAAAGTGATTTGAACTGTAAACGAAATAAGTTGGAGAAAAATACTCATACAATCCATCACTTTTTCAAAACTTGACTACTTTTTAAAATTTTCATAAAAATAATGAAAAAAATAGAAGAAAAAGAAAAAGAATCTTAATGAAACACTTATGTTACTATTTATTTTAAACGTTAAGGATATTTTTACCTTGAAAAGTCACTTCTGGTATAATTCACCTATATTTTTATTTTGTTTTTTGATTAAAACTAAAGTTTTTAAAAACTTTTCGTTAGTCATTCTAAAAAGAAAACTCAAATCGCAAAATAATAAAGCAACAAAATCATAAAATGAAAATACCTAAAACGGGTCAAAAGCAATTTTGATTTTGTTTTAATTAAAAAAAAAATAGAAGAAGAAAAAGCACTAGGGATCCCTTTCGCGTTCTCAATTCTCAGACGCAATCGCCTCTGCGTCCGGCAATCGCTCTCTCTCTCTCTCTCTGCAGTTGTTGTTTGGGTTTTAGGGTTTGGGAGCTTGCAACAATGGTGAGAGGATTACTGAAGCAGCTGACCTCCCGCTCTCTCTCCGTCGCCGGAAAATGGCAGCAGCAACAGCTCCGCCGCCTCAACATCCACGAATATCAGGTCTCTATCTGTGTGTATATTTCACTCGCACTTACAGTCACAACCAAACTCTCATATCTATCAGTCTGCGATCTGTTTCTGTTTTAATCCTCCATAAATTCTGGAAATTTGAAAAGGACACTTTTTCGATTTTTTGATAATATTCATTTGTTTCAATAAATATTTTTGTTTAATTTCGATTAGTTCATATAAATTTGCAAAGCTAACAGTACTGATCAGTGAAAAAGTAGAACTTTAAATTGTGTTATATTTTGGATAGTGTATATCAATCAAGTAATTGGGTTGGATTGTATTTGTGTGAGAATGTTGTTTGAAGTTTGATGATGAATGCCTTTCATTTTCGGTTGAGATCAGGGGGCTGAATTGATGAGCAAATACGGGGTCAATGTCCCGAAAGGTGTCGCAGCTGGTTCCGTCGATGAAGTCAAAAAGGCAATTCAGGATGCATTTCCCAAGGAAAGTGAGGTAATCATCGGAGATCATAGTCTTTTCATATTTAGATTTATGAATCCCCAGCTTGCAAATGGTAAACATGTGAAAGTTCGAAATTTGTTTCTCGTTATATCTTACTTTCTACGAAAACTACCATAGTGGCTTAAAAGGAGAGATGCTAACTTCAATTTTGGTGCAGTTGGTGGTTAAAAGCCAAGTCTTGGCTGGTGGAAGAGGCTTGGGAACTTTTAAAAATGGTCTCAAGGGTGGTGTTCACATTGTCCCGACTAACCAAGTTGAAGATATCGCTGGTATTAATAGCCATCATTGCTAAATATGATCGGATTTTCATGGTTTTATCATTAACTATGGACTAAAAATATCTACTTTGGCTTTCGTACAATTTACTAGCATATGTCATTTGCACTCTTGATTGGCCCTTAAGCAATGCATGCATGTTAGTTTACAATCAATCCGTGATGTGTTACTGTACGGTTAGTTTTCTATATGATTCAGGCAGTTGCAGCTTAGTAAATGCGGTTCTGCTTTGTCATCTTGTGATGCTTATTTATCTCCATTTATACTAATCGTGCAGGCAAGATGCTTGGGCAAATTCTTGTTACCAAGCAAACAGGTCCTCAGGGAAAAATTGTCAGCAAGGTTGGCAAAGCAATTTGTTTCAAGTTGTCCGTTCATGTTAGCTTGAAGCAATGCATGCATTATAGTTTCTGAGCTTTCACTTTTATTAAAATTTGGAATCTTTGTGGCCGAGGATTCCAAACTTTCACTTTTACTTTATATGAAATGATGCTTGGTGCTAAGAAGTCCCAAGCCACAAACTTTCTAGAACTAGTAAATCATAACTTCATTTTTACTCAGGCTTTGGTCTCTTTCCTTTGCTTGTACAGGTTTATTTGTGCCAAAAGTTGTCACTTGTCAATGAGATGTACTTTTCTATCATTCTGGATCGCAAATCTGCTGGCCCAGTATATTTTCGAACTCAGTTCTTTGTGTTTGCTGCAAATTTCTGATTATATATTACTCTGTCTTTGGTAACATAAGTTTTCATCAAAGTTGAGCTCTCTAAACTAAAGATGCTTAATTTTTATCCCATTTTCCAGCTTATAATTGCTTGTGCAAAGGGTGGAACCAGCATTGAAGACCTTGCTGAGAAATTCCCCGATCAGATAATTAAGGTAGCCATCCTCATCTTTAGTTTTGATGCTGTAGCACTACTCTTTCCTTTTCTATATAGTTATTTAACTAGTTTCTTGTTTATCTTTATTTTTTGGTTATGTTGTTGATAGGTACCTATCGATGTTTTCACCGGAATTACAGATGAAGATGCTGCAAAGGTTGTTGATGGTTTGGCTCCAAAAGGAGCTGATAGGAATAGTTCAATCGATCAAGTGAAGAAATTATATAAGCTATTCAGTGAGACTGACTGTACACTGCTGGAAGTGAGTATAAACTTATTGGTTCTAGTAACGTTACTATGTAAGCTTCCCAGTTCCAAATTATTCTGTTTCACATTTGTCTGACCTTTGATTTTGGACAGATCAATCCACTTGCAGAAACTGCTGATAACCAACTAGTAGCTGCTGATGCCAAGTTGAACTTTGACGACAATGCTGCTTATCGTCAGAAAGAGATATTTGCTCTTCGCGATCCATCGCAGGAGGATCCCCGAGAGGTGTGTTGTCCTTTTCAGTGGATAGTCATCCTTGTGTTTGACCCCACTTTAAGCTGATTAGTATTATCAGCTTGTGCTCTCCATTTCCACTAATCATCCTATCTTCTTCTGTATAAAATTTTTGTCGGCATAATTCATTTTTGTTCCATATGTATAATGTATATGCAGTATGTCCATTTCAAAATTTAGTGAGGATTTTTGCTGTTGTTAACAAAAAGTCTTGCACACATTTTACTAATTTGAAATGGAATTTACTGTTTCTAATCATGACCTGGGTTGGGTAGGTTCGTACACTCCTCTTAAAACCCGGGTCAGCTTTTAATAGGTATTCCTGATTCCCACCCCCATTAAGTGTTGAGGAAAGTTGGGACTCATTAATAGGGATTATAAAGGTCCCATATTGTCTACTGGATATAGTATATCGTAAATCATAATGAAGCCCACATGCCACAGATGAGCTTGTTTGCTGGAGATGCTTTGTCTAGGATGTTGTAGGTTTTCTGATACACGTACAACAGTATACCCTCTGTTTAATTATTTTTCTCTGGTCTCTTTTACCTTTTGACAGGTGGCTGCTGCCAAAGCAGATTTGAATTATATTGGCTTAGATGGGGAGATTGGTTGCATGGTGAATGGTGCAGGATTAGCTATGGCTACTATGGATATCATTAAGTTACACGGGGGAACTCCTGCCAATTTTCTAGATGTTGGCGGAAATGCTTCTGAAAACCAGGTGAGGATGTAGTCATAGGATTTGATGAACTGCTTGTTGGACCTTTTGTTTCCCACTGTCGTCATCAAATCTTTTCATTTCTAGTTTCATTTTCTCGTTTTTTATCTGTATCTATTGTGTGTGCCTTTGGATTTGAAATGGTTTACTAGATTGTGAAGTGCCGCGTGCACATCTGAGTGCTAACTCATGTTCGAAATATTATTTTTTATTGTTCATTTTTCTGTTAACTAAAATGGAAATTTCTTAAAGCCCTTACGAAACCCGGATTTCTTTTGTCTCTCTAATTCTAGATTATGCGAAACAGGTTGTTGAGGCGTTTAAGATATTGACTTCTGATGAGAAGGTGAAAGCCATTTTGGTCAATATATTTGGTGGAATAATGAAATGTGATGTGATTGCAAGTGGAATTGTCAATGCTGCTAAACTGGTTAGCAATACTGTTCTGTGTTTTTTTTCCCTTAAATTAATCTTTGTTTCACTAAAGTGAAACATCATTTTGAATTACGCTTAAGAGATTGAATAATTGCGGAGGGAAAATACAATTTGGCACTTCCTTCCCATGAGGGAACGGGTGGAAATTGTTCTAGTTAATTGAGCTCATAAACTCTAAATTTAACAGCTTCGCGTAATTATGTCCTCAATCTAGTTTTTATGCGGCGTTAACATTTGTTCATCCTTGTTCAAGGTTAAACTAGAAGTGCCGGTGATTGTTCGCCTTGAAGGTACCAATGTTGACCAGGGAAAGAGGATTCTCAAGGTACCATTAGAAACTTAATCCTGATGTGTCAGTAAAAACTGTCGGTATTATCCAAGATAAAATGGAAATTTTACTGTCTGTTAATGGCTATTCAGGAAAGTGGAATGGCGCTAATTACAGCAGAAGATCTGGACGATGCCGCTGATAAAGCGGTTAAAGCGCTGAAGAAATAGATCTCTCGATTCTCTTTCTAGTTACATATCGATATGATTCTTACTTCTGCGGTGGCACTGATGTGCTCTGTTTAGTTCTCTTGTTTATGAAAGTTGAAACTGCATAAAACACCATCTGCACAATTTGATGAGAAAATTGAAATTGCTTGAAGGTAAGTTTTGAGGCTCTTATCTGTTGTCAACAAGGAAATTTCAATAATCCAGCTTTCTACAAGTTTATTCAAGTTCGTTCTTTTTCTGGTTAATGTTATCTGAGCTTGAATGCTGCATTTCCGTGGTTTAGATTAATTTAAAGTAGAATATTATCGTTTTCAAAATAAAACTCCATGGATCATTATCAGATCTCTTTCAACACTAACAATATGTTTGGATGAAGAAATTTAAGATTACTAAGGAATTTTAAAATGACGGAAATTGAAATGAAGGGGTTTTATTTTCTAGAATTTGTGAATTTTGTTGTTTGGTTAACTTAAAAGAAAATGGAATTGAAAACGGAATTTGTTAATTTTAAACTCCATATCATAGAAATTGGGAAATGACACCTATTTACATGGAATTTAAACTTGGAAATTGGAGGCCCCAAACCAAGTTTTTTTTTCCACGAGGAAATTCTAAATTTCTATGTTATTAATCCAAACAAGAGAATTGATGCATGTCAATTTATAAATTATGACTATCCAAATTCCAAGTTTATTTCCCTCATTCAAACATAGTATAATTATTTTAACAAAACACTTTAATTGCTACCTTTTTATCTTATGAAGGTGGTGCTATCCGCACCTGTTTTTATCTCTCACACACTCATTTTAATTTTCAAGCTTCAGATTGAATGAATTTAAGAATATCAACAGATAAAAATTAACAAGAATATGATAAGTTAAAATGAAGGTATGAATAGCACTAACCTTTTTAATTTGAGTTCAAAGGTAATGTTGGTCTAAGTTGGGTAGAGCCGTGCTCTCTATCTGCACCTTGGTTTGAATACATCTCATCGTAGTTTAGATTAAATAAAAAAGCGCTCAATTTTGTATTGTTTAGGTACAATATCAAGATTATTTTTCATGGTTTATAATTTACAAGCACCACAACAAGAAAAAAATCTAATTACTAACAAGATGTATATTAATCCTTGTCCAAAGATTGTGCAATCTTCTTGGAAATGCAATAAGCAGTGGATTCAATGGTGATCATTGGATTCACACCAACTGCAGTCGGAAGCAAACTTGCATCGCAAACAAACAACCCTTTTGCCTCCCAACTCTCACCATTTTCATCAACTCCTCCTTCCTCCTCAGTAGCCCCCATTCTGCAACTCCCCATCTGATGAGCAGATGAGTAAATTGTCCACAGCTCCTCCCTCGCGCTCGGCCCTGCGGAGGTGACAACCGTGTCCAAAAACTCCTCCAAGTCCTCCTCCTTAACCCCCTTGCATTTTATCCTCTGCCCGTCGTTTCGATATGTCCCCACTTCAACAGCTCCTGCTGCAATCAGGATCCTCAGAGCCTGCCTTAGCCCTGCTAGAAGATTTTCTTTGTCTAATTGGTCTAATGTGTAGTGGACCCTCCCCTCACGCTTAACCACGCCCGAACTGCTGTCTCTCACCAATGCAAACAGGTTAGCTGTTCTTGCATACTTCTCCATCTTGTCCTTCATGTCAAGCCTTGAAATCCATGGAGACAATGTAGCAAATGAGGCCGGCCCTAGCACAGCAGTCTCAATAATCGCGCGTGCATTTGCGGTCTCAGAAACCACTTTGTGGATTGAAGTGATGATCCCTCCCTCATATTTTTTTCCCTTGAACTCCGATTCGTGTTGAGGAAAGTATCCCCAAGACAGCAGAACAGGGTGGAGGTGGAGGTTCCGGCCAATATTCCGATTCTTGAGTCCACTGGAGATCATTAGAGGAGGAGTCAAGAGAGACCCACATGCTGAAATTGTCACTTTTGCCTCGATTTTCAGCTTCCTTTTTATGTTCTTGCTCAAAGATGTTGCTTGCACCCCAAGGCATCGCTTTCTTCTACCTCCGTCATTGTCACTCTCGAGTATAAACTTCTCAGCTTTGCATCCGGTTAAAATCACCGCACCACATTCCACAGCATCGACTAGCCAAGTTGAATCGGTCCCTTTCTTGTCCCCTGTTGGACAGCCATAATTGCAGAAACCGCAGTAATGATCTGCCGATGAGTTCCTTGGAACTGATTCAACTTTCAATCCAAGATTTTCGCACCCTTTTCGCAGAATTTGATTTTGGAAATTTTCTTCGGTGCAACCCTCCGTGACACTGATCCTCTTACACACAATATCCATGGCAGATTGGTAATCCTCGCTTGCATAAAGTGGAATCTTATGATCTACAGACCACTCACGAAGAACATTATGTGGCGTTCTGATAGATGCAGACCAATTTACCGCAGAGCCTCCTCCAACTGTTGAACCGGCTAAAATCATTACCATCGCATCTACGGATGCCATAATTCCACCAGATTCGTATAGCTCACTCATTGAAGGGCCTTCTAGAGAAGAGTAATCCTTCGGCACGAAATAGTTCCCTTTCTCTAGAACGACCACTTTTTGGCCAGATTGAGCAAGAACTGCAGCTGCAACTCCTCCACCACAACCCGAACCAACAATGACAACATCACAATTGATCCTGTGGATGTTGTTTGCTGCATCGTCCGCCACTTCGAGGCCTTTCTTCGTGAGAGATTGGACGAGGGTAGAATCGCTTTCATACACGGTTTCTATGATTCCCTTATCAAGAGGTCTCTCCTTTGGGGTTTTAATCAATTTTTCTTTCTTGTCTAAGTCAAATCCAATCGCTTTCCATGCTGGGTTTCTTGAGTTTTCATCAATCTACAAACCAAGCAGCAAAAGAGGAACAAAAACTTTAATTTCTAATGGAAAAAGAGTGAAAGATGAAACAAGGACCAATATAATAATTGCAAGTGTGCACCAACTAAAGAAGCAGAAGTGGAGTAACGGAGTGAGTATAGAAGTATAAAAGTTAACAATATTGTCCTTTTGCTTTGCCCTATCATTATTCAAAGTCATGAGGGATGAAAGCAACCGATGACATAAATTATCTAAATTAAATTAAGAAAAACTAATGAAAATGGCTTGAAAACTTTGAGTTTTAATGATAAGGACAAAATAAAGGGTAAAGTGAATAGTACCAGGATTGACTTTTTAGTGCAAGAATGTGGTTTTTCGTTAAAGTGAACAGTAACATGGGTTTTTCGTTAAAACTCCTATTAAATTATTTATCAAGGAAAAACAATGGCATAAGATAAGGGTCAAAACTGACATGCCTTACCTACACCGGCAACGACACTGGTATACCAAACTACTAATGCCAGTGAAGAAGCCAGAAATCGAAATTAGAAGAGGCCTCTCAGTCATATGAAAGAAATTAGACAAAAAATAATATAACTAATGGGAGAAAAGGTTCACTTTTTGTAGTGGAATGAAAAGTTTTAATCAAAAGAGAGTAGTGGAGTCAAGAAAAAAAAATATTGAGATAATTATATCATAAGCACCGAACTTTAGTTCCTACTTAAGTTGAACAAAAGTTAATAATCATGGCTCAAAACTGCAGCTATGAAAATTGTATTTCAAGATATTCCTCCTCTATTCTATATGTGTGGGGTTCATTGTATAACAACACTGTATCATAAAAAATGATGAACTAACTAAGGAAGGCTAGTTGATATAAGGCTTTGGTTTCATAACAATACTACTGTAAAACACTTTTTTTTTTTCAAGAGAAACATAATAAAGTTAGCTGGGAGTAAAATCACAATATCACAAGTCAAAGAATGCAGAATATCCAACAAAAGGCACACAAACAGAAGCTACAAAGTAAAGATACTTCAGGATAGGCCTGGGCCTCTCTTGGTCCTCAAGTGACTCCGCCATTGACTAACGCACACACATCATTGTTATTAATTCGAAATACTGTCACAGGGTCGTACTCAGTATAAGTAAATCTTTTTTACTGTGGTGCTAAATATTCAGATAGAACATTACCCTGGAGAAGAAGGTGTAGAAGCAGAACATTTTGACCACCATAAACATCAATCTGATTGTGATGACAAGCTTTCCCCTTGACCATTTGTTGAGGACTTGTTCTCTTTTGTCCAATGACATTTCAGAGAATTTGTGAATGAATGGCCATTTCCAGTCAAAGCAAATTTTTCCACAAAGCAAAAATGTTCCTAATCTCAATGATAGCATCTTCAGAAATAGCCTCATTGCATCCACCGCTTCTGGTTGAGCTCTCTTCACTATCATTTCTGCTACCTGTTTTACCAAATACTGAACCAATTAATTAAGGAAAATACTTAGGCTATGTATTTCTAATTTTATAGGAAATTACGGTTTGATACGTGTGCATAAATTCTTTTTTTCTTTAGTGATTTTAATGGGAAAATACTTGACTCCTTATCTTATCTTGTTTCTGTTTTTGGTGAGTTATTTGCGCATGCGTCAAACTTTGATGAAGAAGCCAAACAATATCCTTTTAGCGAGACTGAGTTACTTTTGCATACACGTCATACTCTAATGTAGAGATAAAAGAAAGAATGATTCCTTACAAAACAATGTTTACTGATTAACCTAAAAAAATAATAAAACATAACAAATTGAATATTTTTCAAATCAAAAAGAGATAAAAGCCTTCCAATGAACTTTAACAGAATACAGTGAAACAAGATATGGAACTGACCTCATCTGGGATGGGAGGCTGAGAGCCAGAAGCTGTGTGGTAGGAGGAGGAGGAGTAATGAAGGGCTTGGTGGTCATCTGGGATTTCCTCCAATGAGAGAGGAGGTATAAGAGCTTCACAGATGGCAGCCAGTGATTGCATTTGAGCTGAAGAGAAACCATGGCTGAATTTGCTTTCCCTCCTTCCTCCTTTCAACAACGGATGACAACTGCTCTCCCTCCCCTCCATATCTCTCTCTTCTTTCTCTCTCTCTCAATAATAGGATTACTTTGGTGTTTTTTCAGTGTTGTCCTCGTAGGGGTGTGTCTTTGCCTCTTTGGCTTCATACATATATATATATGTGTGTGTGTGTGTGTGTGTGTGTGTGTATGTATATATATGTATGTATAGAGGGAGAGAGAGAGAGAGAGAGTATTTGCCGTGTGGAAACAAACAAATAAGAATTTGTGATACTCTAGAACAAATTGGAAACTCGTTTAAATCGAACACTCAAACCCATTCTAGAAAATAAAATAAAAAACTCATCAAATAGTTAGGAATATTAATTGTAAACCAAAATGTTAGGTTACCATATTTCATGATAGCAATATCTCTCGAATTGAAAAAACATAATTTGAGTAACCACGACAAGTGACCTAGTAGAAAACTGTGAACAACTCCCTAAAGAAAAAAAAGGGAGGTCATGAGTTCGATATTTTGTAAGCTGTGAATTTGATTGATCATAGTTACAAGTAGGGTGAATTTCCAACTATCCTCCTCCAAACACGGGCGGGGTGAATAACAGTGGTTCCCCATTTATTGTCCCTTTTTTTTGAAAAAAATGATTGAGTTGTTGAGCAATGAACAAATTTATTTTTTTGTATTATACAGTGTGACAAGAAAATATTATATTAATCTAAATTTGTAACTAAATCGTAAATTATATTAAAAATTCAATATTTACGTAAAAAGTTTGACTCTCATCCTTCCCTTTTCTTAAATTCGAGAATAAGAATCATCTTGATGTTGTAATGTCATATGTAGATGGCCCACATAAATAGTTCTTTACTATTTATCTGTAAAAAAATTCGAAGAATTACTTTTTATTTGAAGATATTTTGTAAAGTAAATAGTGTTGCTACATTATTTCGTCAAATGAAAACCTCTATAAAATGAGGTTCATTCTTCATTTGTTCATTGCATATACACAATTCAATATCAAAGACAAAGAAGAGAAAAGTAAAGAAGAGGGATTCAGGAGAAATTGCTAGTGAGCTGGGCTAGAGAGAAAAAAGAATAGTGAGAGTTATCTTTGTACTACTATTATTTTAGATAATGAGAGAAAGTACTGCTGCTGCCTGAAGACGTAGGCACACTTGCCGAACCTCATAAACATTGTGTCTCGTTTACTTTATATTCCACAACCCACATACCACCAATTTTACAACACGTTATCAGCACGATAAACTCTCGCTTAAGTGCAAAACACTACACAGAATCCAAACCCAAAACAATGGTTCAAGATGACATTGTTCTTAGGTATGTCAAATTTTTATCTATTTTTTGTCTCTCTCACCATGCCAGAAGCGCCTTATTGAATCTTGGTGAGAATTGAAATTTACAATGACCTGTAGTCATCATGAAATGAGAAAACTCGTATTTGACAAATGGTTTCCAGAGATCCAAAAGAATCTAATCGGACTTGGAAACCCAGATCGCATCGTTCTTGACGGATCTCGAGGACTCATGGTAATTCTAGCATTGAGTTTTATGCTACTCGACACCTATGGCTGCCATCTTTTGATGGCGTTGCAGTCCTCTGGTAGATGCCAACATCTTCATCGTCCCCAATTTTGTGACTCCCTGTCTAATATCTAATGCCAGAAGCGTTATCACCACCATTTTTTTTGGTGAAGAGATCGACGACGACAAAAGTTTTTATTTTGGTTTTGCTCCGCTGGCAAATTCCTGTATCCTAGCAGCGAGCCCCAATTTTGGGATTACCTTTGCTACCAAAGTGCTTAAAGCTCATTACCATACCTAAATAAATAAATAGAATAAAAATGGGGAGCCTGAGAGGTGTGGTTCTGGTTGAGCACAAAAAAAGAAATAAAAAAAGTGAATGATCAATCATTCACGTGGAAAAGATAAAAAAGGGGAAATGGGGCTAGATTTTTGGAATGGTTTATTGCACCATGTGAGAAGAACTGAAAAAAAAAAGATGGACACTTTATCATTGTCTTTTTTGTTTTGGCATATTATGTGAATGATATTGGTTTAAAATCATATCACTAGTTTTATATTGGATAAATTACAAAAAACTACATCAACAATTGGTGTCACGACACTTTCATACTTCATCTTTCAAAATTGACAATGTCATACCTCATCTTACGAATTTGTGCCAATGCTATACCTTCCGTTAGCTTGGCGTGAATTTCTCAGTTAAATACTCACGTAGCTTGATCCGGAGCCCATTTTCTATTAAAAAATTATTAAAAACTAAAAACAAAATTAAATATTTTTAAATATTAAAATAATAAAGAAAAGTTAAAAAAAAAAAAACCAACACTAAGTTCGTTCCCTTCCCCCCCTTCTCTCTCTTCTCCCCATCTTCATCTTCTTCCCCCTTCCTACAACTGCAACCCAGAAAAAAGAAGAGAGAAAAAAAAAAACCAATTTGTCTTCCCCGTTCCCCCCCCCCCACTCCCTCTTCTCCCCGCACCCAACCTCCCCACCTTTGCACCCACCCTTTGCACCCAACCTCGCACCCATTACCTGCAACCCATAAAAAAAAAAACCTAGAAAAAAACCCAGATCCTGTTGAGGTGGAATCAGGAAACCTTCGCCAGGTCAATTCCGAAGGTTGAGAACCTGGGCGAAGAGAAAATGGGGGAAATGGGTGTGGAGGGAAAATGGTGGGTGCCGGGGGAGGGGGGGTGAGACGGACGAACTAGGTTTCCTTTTTTTTTTCCTTCTCTCTCTTCTTCTTTTTCTACAGGTTGGGTGGAGGGGGGGAGGGATGGACGAACTGGGTTTGGTTTTTTTTTTTTTTTTTTTTTTTTTGTTGTTGTTTCTTCCTCTTCTTCTTCCTGGGTTTGTTGAGGGGGGGCAACTGGGTTGGGTTTTTTTTTTTTAATCTTCTTCCTCATCTTCCTCCTCCTTCTTCTTTCTGGGTTGCTGGGGGTTGGGTTTATGGTGGGGGGAAGGGGGCGAACTGGGTTGGGTTGGGGGTTTTTTTTTTTTTTAATTTTTCTTCTTCTTCTTCCTCCTTCTTCTTTCTGGGTTTGTTGGGGGGGGGGGACGAACTAGGTTGGGTTGGGGTTTGGCTAATACTTGCATCCCATTAAAATTTGGAGCACATGTGAACCACATTCAAAAGCAAACACTTAAACTATCATGCATGGTATCAGATTACATCAACTTAGTAATCAGTCAGTTTGACGAATTCGAAATCAATAGGAGATACTCTTTCGGGGGAGCATCCAAAACAGATCAAGAATTTAACGAAGTAACCAAAATTGACATATTACCATCTAAGGGAGAGTGTTGTAATGTCGTATATGGATGGCCCACATGAATAGTTCTTTACTATTCATCTGAAGAAAAATCAAATGAATTATTATTTATGCACTATTTATTTGAAGAAATTTTGTAAAGTGAATAGTGTTGCTATATTATTTCATTGGATGAAAACCTCTATAAAATGAGGTTCATTCGTTCATTGCATATACACAATTCAATATCAAAGAGAAAGAAGAGAAAAGGAAAAAAAAAAGATGCAAGAGAAATTATCAGTGAGCTGGGCTAGAGAGAGACGAGAAAATAGTGAAAGTTATCTTTGTAGTCCTATTATTTCAAATAATGAGAGAAAGTATTGCTACTGTCTCAAGGACGTAGGCACACTTGTCAAACCACGTAAATATTGTGTCTCGTTTACTTTATATTCCACAGCCCACATACCACCAATTTTACAACACTTGACAAGTTTTTCAAACATGCTAATTGGCATTGTTGACCAATAAGGTGTTTAATTTAAGTGAGTGTGATAGCTATATATAAGAATCTTGCAACATGGGTTTGATTCTATAACACTATTATTACACTAGTGTGAGTTTAATATGTTGATATAACACTCTGAATTTAATAAATTGCACATGAGTTCAACATATTGGTATCAAACTCAAACTTTCCGGCACTCTATAAGAATGATTTGTATATGAGTGTTGAGTTCAATATATTTATATTACACTCATTTTCTTCGGCCTAATATGAATGACTTGTGATACCTAATTCCAAGATAAATTTTCTTTCCATAAATAAGTGAGTACTATTTTTTTCCTTCCTACCCATTGGAATCGAAAAAAAAGATGGAGTTTTAACGAAATACTTCCGGTATTATTCACTTTTTACAGTAAAAATATCATTTTCGTTAAATCTGTGACTCGAGCTATTATCAAAAATGATAATTTTACTGTAAAAAGTCATTCCTAATACTATTCACTTGCAATACATTTTTATCATTTTGATTAAAATTCAAAGTTTTCAAACATTTTTCAATATTTTTCCTAAAAAAAATCAGCTTCCAAACTTAAATCTGTGACATTTAAAAAGTTATGGTCTCTCTCTATCTCTCAACTGTCCATTCAATAGTTCAATAGGACCATGAGGATGCATGGCGTATGATGCACTCCACAACTGCAATCTTTGGGAACCCACGGTCTGTGGAGGTGGTTAGCAATTTTGACTCGAGCTCTACGTTTTCCAACAGAGTTCTTATTTATTTATTTTGAAAAAAAGCTTCTTCACATTTATAACAAACTAAAACATACATATAGGCATACCCAAGGCCCAAACAACACACATAAACAAGCAAAACACGGGCCCAAAAAACAAACTACAAAGGGCCAACCAGAAGTTGAAGCCCAAAAAGCACAAAAGATGACAAACACCAGAAAGTTCTACACCAATCGCCGCCGATCGCGATCCGACCAAGTCCTCGTCCACAACCAAGCATCGCTAGAGTAATTGCAGCATCTCACCTCGATGAACGTTCTGAGCCCAGCCACAAAGAAAGGAAAGCCAGCAAGTGGTTGGAAGAAGCCAACTATCAGGATGAAGTTCGTGGCAACCCACGAACAACACTACCAGAAAGGGCAAAGACAGAGAGAAGGTGGTGGTGTTGAACACCCGAGCCGGTGGGAACCCTCCCATGCATGAAGCATACTCCACAACTCCTACTTGATTATTTAACATCTTTTATTAATTGCCTACATAGATATTTTAGGGTTTCAGCTCTTGTTTAAGAGTATTGAGAGCTATTTACTACGACAAAAATTAACATTAGTTGTTCATAATACATTGGATAAAAGGCGGACTTATCCTTGGCTAAAGGCGTGGGTAAAATGCATATCTGTGCAAGGCTAATAGTCATTTGCTAACCTCATTTTGTACAGCTAATATCGACAAATGCACCTAAAAAGCTATTATCGATGACTATTATCAAGTTTTCTTATAGTAATCACGAATGCCCAAAATTGGCTAAAACAATGATCTAACGAGAGCTATCCGCTACAATAAAATTAACATTAGTCACTACATAGAGTTGAATAAAAGAGAGGCTTGTCAATAACTAATGAGGTGGGTAAAAAGCATATCAATTACAAATGAATTACTATCAAAATTATTATTAATTTTTTTTTTGGAAACTGGAAATATCATTAACCAGGACCTAAACCAAAGACAGTCCAGAAAGCCACACAGGGCTAACAACATCAGACATGAAAACAGAGAATAAAGGAAATAAACTACGACACGGAGGAGTATACGTGTCACCCTAAGACCCAGTTAACAAAAGCTAGCTTGGAGGGCATGGTAGCCCATCCTTGTTCAGAATACGAACAAACGAAGATGAGGGTCGTTGAACCTAGACTAAGTCGCTCATCTCCACACTAATATGGAACGCTACATAATCCGCCGCTTCATTGGCTGACCTTGGCACCCAAGACCAAACACACGAACTGAACGCCTCGCCAACCCCACGAATATCACACAACACCAGAAAAACCTCCTAAGATCCATGGTCAATGCATCCATTTAGCCATGATATTATCTCCTTGAAGTTAGATTCCACCACAATACTATGGAAGCCCCACTATCTCGCCATCACACATCCCTCCAAAACACCCCTCACCACCGCGGCCAAAACACATGATGCACGGATCTTCTTCCTACGCACCGCCAAGCAGCAAGAGGTTGAATCCCGCCCACTACTAACCCCCGAGCAAGCTTCCAGGAAGGATGAAGCAGCGAGGGACATGGCAAGCACAGTTCGCAAAGGGGAGGGTTGCCGTTAGTTAAAAACAGCATCACATCTTGCCTTCCAAATGGACCAACAAGTAAACACAACGTATGACATGGTTCCCCTCCTATCCTCTACTTACTGGTCCCGTGTGATCATTCCAAATACGTTGGAGCCATGAGTGGAGTGTAGACACCGAATCACTATCAAAATTAATTGATGTCCTAATATTCATGACACATTTACAGGCACACTGCCAATGCCAGCCTTTTTCTATTTCTCTCCTATCGACATCAAATTAAATAGTAGACATGGCGGCCCCATTATTTATGATTCTACCGGCGTATACACCTCCATACTAACGTTTACCATATCTGTAGAGATCTTTATTATGGATTACTTTTTTTTTTTTTGATCAAATATTATGGATTACTTCTAATAGTAAACACAAGCAAGTGTACCCGCGCGTTGCTGCGGGGTTTAGAAAATTGTTGAAAATGTAGAAAGTGTAGAAAATATATGTGTTAAGGAGTAGTGTTTAATATGTACATATATTACATTCGTGTGTTCTGATGGTCTTTACAAATATATAAATGAGTATAAATATTCATGATATTGCATTTAAAATAATTAATTAATTACCAAAAACAATACTACACAATGAGTGAGGATTATATCCCTATAAAATAACTGACTCACTAACTGCATCTTGACACTATACTGAGATGGTTTAATCTTGTAACACATGCTACCATCTTCATATGACATTGATTGAACCTCACAAATATATAGACAAATCATGTGACATTTGGAATCACCTTAACTCTATATACTCTAACAAATTGAACCCGAAAACAGAAGGCCTTGAATTTCAGTGAAGTGTCAATAAGCTGTCCACAAAGTAGGGTGATCAAAGAACATATATAAAAGCATGCTAAAAATTGATATACCTCCAAATAGTTCTTCTCGTGGAAATAATTGATTTCAAGTGCCTGGTCAACGAGGCATGCTTTCTTCCCACACATTGCTTAACAATCCATGAACCCTGAGGAGAGAAGAATCAGTTAGAAGTTAAACCTTGAATTTCATATAAATCATCCCCCTTGATAAAACTCTGTAGCAAGGGTGTATCTTCGACTGGAGAATTCATCATATAGTATAGTGCCAAACCATAAGTAGTTGAACTTGGACCTAGTTCACATAGATAATTTGGTAATTAATGGCAGGCAACAGGGAAAAACTGCAAAGAATAATAGAAAAACCCATGAAAGACAGATTTACCTGAATGTTCACAATGAAGAAGAATTATCTCCTACCATGTGCTGCATATTTCAACAAAGGATTGCAAAAATTATGTAAAATGAAAATTACGGCCATTTTTGTGCCAATTCAATGTTTTTTGGTAGCCCCATATGTAAAGTGGTTAGGAAAAATCTTAGTAATAAAGAGAAAAAAACAAATCAAATCAAATCCTCAAATAATGACCTGAACGATTCTACCTGCAAGGCCTCCAATATCATCTTCACGTGACATGCACTCCTAGATGCCAACTTGCTCATCTTCACAATGCAAAAACTTAAATTATACACAAAATTAAGGTGCTTTCAGGGACATTCATAACCTCAAGCTATACTCGGTAACATAGAACCGGTAACATATGGGCATGTTATACTAAAAGCAATTAATTGAAACCATTGAACAAAAAAGAGCGAAAGCGGATAAAAACTTAGAATTTGAAAAAGTATTTGTTATGACATGAGCCATCAATTTTCGCAAACTTTTTATATGTTTATCACGTCATAGGCATACAACAGACTGAAAGAAGGAAATTTGCATGTTATCTGTAAAAAGTATTTATAAATTTAGTGTGTAACTCAACATATAAGTAGATACCGGGGTTCTATCCGTAGTTCTACGTCAGTTCCTGTTCCAATGAAGTAAGAGATCCCCTTCACAGTTTATAATCTTCACATTATATTTGTGGGTAACATATATATTATCTCTTTATAGAGCACCAATAGTTCAACAAATTAGCAGATATATAATGTCTACTGCCTATTATGGTTAAGCTTTGTTCGAAATCATTGTAATATTACTTTGAACAAATATATTCCAATGATATAAATAGGGAATCTATAAACCATTATCGTACCTATTTGTAGAAAAATGCAGTAAACTTTACTTGAACTGAAATATTAGTACTAAACAGACACACTTCACTCGCACTGGTATATTAAGATTTTGTAAAAACGCTTATTGCTCATATCCCAGCCGCTTTCTCTCTCTGCACAAAGCATACACAACTTTGATTGAGACCTGCTAACGAAAATTTGTGCACAACCCAGAATTTTGAAGGAAAAAAATATGAAAAATTAAATAAAACCCATTTATATTAAATCAAATATTTGAAGCAGAATCTTTACATACAATAGATGAAGAAGGTACCTGAGGTGCTGAGGAATAGTTTGAGACCAACATCGACGCCGACCTTTGCCGGAATCATCGCATAAACGTAGGAAAACTCTGAGGAGTATTAAAAAATCCTCATCGAAACCGTAACAAATCGAGGCATGCAACGGCTGTTTCTTGTTCCTGAGATGAAGGGGAGACGATTGGTCAAACGTTGAGGTCCGATTTGCCGGCTTTCAAACGGAAATAGCCCGTCGTCGTCAGCTGAGTCACGGAGGGAAGAGATATGGAGACTTGTAATAACACAAACAAAGGGAGGAATGGAGGAGCCCTCCAGACTCGGTGGGGATCATTTTCGTTCAAATTGAAGTGAGCAGGAATGAACAAATGGAGGAGGAAACTGAGTTTCCTTGCTGTGCTGTCGAAGAGAGTGAACGACAGCTCAATAACTCAACACCGAATGGCAGACATGTAATAACACAAACTAAGCAAGGGCAAAATCGGAACTACACTGTTCTTATGAACAGTGATTCAGTTGTTTTTGGGTTTTAGTATAGATTGAATTTTTGGTGATAAGTGCTTTTTTACAAGCACTTTTATTAATAACACATCAACAAATTTCAGTTGTTTTGATAAACACAATTTAGATCTTAAAGAAGGAAATATAGGCAGTGTCCTAAAAGTTCGCGCCTAGCGCCATCTAGGCCCCACTTAGGCGCTAGACATACTTAGGCGCTAAGCAGCTGGCCACTGTCACGATTAATTCCTAAGTGTTTAAAAAACAAGAAAGGCACCTAGACCAGCCTAGGCTCCCGTCTATTCCGCGACTCTCGCTTAGACATAAAATAGACAACTTTTACTTTGTACTTTATTTTTTCGATAAATTGGAAATGGCTTGTTGCATACTTGGATGAACACTTATTATAAGTTTGTTTCCTATGTTTTTAATATGTTCTAGTACTTTTTAATTTAGAGAAATTTTATTTGAACTCATACAACCTATTTCTACCCCCAACTTACTCTCTACACCCATATTAATTTTAATTAAACCATCAATATCTCTTTGAACCCAAATTTACTACCTAAATTACCCTTACAAACCCAATTCAGTATGTAAGTTTATCTTTACACCCATTGAGAAAATAAAAACACAAAATGAGTATTCTACAACTCATTCAAGACGTAAAGAGAACAATATATCTTACATATTTGTCTTGCACTTAATCCTTCTTTTGCTGCATATTTCTCATTGCTCTGTTTCTTCACCGAACCAACCCAAGCGTTGAGGTATTCAAAATATTTTTTAATTTGCACAAGTTTAGGTATCCTATGGGTTTCTTTCGCACCTTGTGCTCCGAACAAGTTTATTGTTGAGATTTTACCAAGTATAATTACCCAGTTCAATTATTGATTTCAATAATCATTGATTTCAATTTTTTGCTCGAGTTATGGCTACTTCCTCTTAACAAAAAAGATTTGGTTCTGACATATATTTATCGGGACACTATCACTAAAAAAGATAATTACCATATATATGGATCTTTGAAAAACCTAGAACATGTGGGGGCAGAGAAACAAAATACCAAGAAATACATCATCCACCTTTTTTATCCTTGATTTCAATCCTATTTGCAGGCAATATACAACTGCTACTAAAGCCTAAACAAAAAGAATTGGAATCAAATAAAAAATTAACATAAATTGATTCATATTTTATTTGAAAGATTTAAAACTTCAAAATTATCATATATCCGTCAAAAAGAGCTTATTTCTCTCTTTGACAACGTCTTAGGATTTTAGCCAAAACAGAACGTAAAAAAATTATTGCGTGATGATAAGGGTTTAATTATTGGAGGTGGGTTTATCGATAACATTTTGATTTTTGTATTCATTTCATCTTGTACTTGATGGTAATTAGACAATAGGTCTAAGAAGACAATTCACAATTAAGATTTAAGTTGGGTGTAAAGTGCGGTTGTTTGGGTTCAAATAAAATTTCCCTTTAATTTATATGTCATTTTATTTTGCATTTTATGTATTCCAATACCATTATGTATTTTTTAGGTATAAGTAAACATTTATTTATATGTTATATAATAAATTAAGTTAAAATTAAAAAACAAACTAGGCCACCGCCTAGGCGCTAAGTCCTTACTCGTCGGTCCGACCAGCACCTAATGACTTTTAGTTGAGCCTATCTTACACAATGTAATTAAGATCATTTTGTTTAGCCAAATAGAGAAAAGCTTATGTTTTTTTATCGTATCAGAGTGTGTTGGCTTATGCAAATGGCCACACATGCTCCACATTATTCAATTTGTGTTACTTTTACCACATGTTAGGTTTGAAAATTCATCACACATAAGGAGACATTAAGAGTATGCATCACAAATCGAAAGCGACCTTGCATGTGCTTAAAATAGGTGGACTACTTCTCATGGTGAAACCTCAACTTCCTTCAATATATACTTTTCCAGGAGATGCTTCTAAATTTTTTTTTGTCAAACACAAATAAAAGCATTTTTGGTTGTCGAAAAACACTTATAGCCCCTTCAAAATATCGCAAACAAACCCTAAACCTCAGTGTTGGGAGAAAAAAATGGGCTTGTCGTGCCACAGTTATTAGACCCACCAAGTAAATGATGATATGTGCCTCAATCCAAACCTAAACCCTTTTTTTCCAATATCATTAGGGAAATAGGGAAGAGTTTGAGACTATTACTATAATTTAGGGAAGGGGGAGTTTCAAATTAAATAGAAATCAAACTCTCTATCCACTAGGGTATTGGACTACATGCATAAAATCCTAAACCCTAGCTGTTTTGCGTTAAACCAGATCTCATCGGGAGTTGTTGTCATACTCTTGTTTGAATTACAATACTTGTATCTCTTCTCTTGTAGTTTAATCTTTGTCATACACGGATTCATAAAGTAGCATTATAAATATCAATGACCTGCAAACTCGCTCCATTCATAGAGTGGTTGTTTTCGGCTAGATTCTCTGCAGTCTAATGACAAACAAGATGAAGTTCAGACCCTACGACATACTGGTCAAGAAAACGTCCGACAGAGATATCATTATGTTCAAATTGAAGAGTTCAGATACTATCAAGCATCTCAAGGCCATGATCCAGTGCGTGGAAGGCGTGCCGGTGGAGCGACAAACCCTAGTTTACAATGGCAAAGTGCTGGATCGTGACAACGAAACCCTAGCAGCGTGCAATGTTGAAAGCTGGTCTACTGTTCATGCAATCTTTTGTTCTGAGAAAATCAATCCCAAAGTTGATGGTGTGAGTATCCATGTCAAGGTGCCGGGCTGGGGACCTGTTTTGGTGGACATAAAACCGTGGTTTACTGGCCGGGAGATTAAGGCGGTGACAGAGAGCGTGGTAGGGTTTGGTTTGGACGATTTCGTGGTGAGCCACGGTGAGGAGTTTGTAGAGGATTGCACGAGGATTAGTGAGTGCAATCTCAATAAGAACCTTTGTTTTACGTTGTTGCCGGTAGGGAATAGATTTCCGATTATCGCCCGTGGTTGCGGTTGGGAAGAATTGATATCGGTGAGTGAATTGGATACCGTTCGTGATTTGAAGGAGATTGCTGGAAAGTTTGCTGAAGTGCAACTTGACAAACTATGGCTTTTTCATGGTGGCCATATGGCTTATCTTGATGATGATGAGAAAACCCTAGGGTTTTACCATGTGAACAAGAGATCAACGATTTGGGTGTTCGGTTCTTCTTCGAAACTGTCCATCAAAATGCCGCAGGTTGGAGAAACGATCGCGCTTAGCATCTACAAGGTCAGTTCCATAATGGACATCAAGCAATATATTTGTGAGAAGATGGGGATCCCATGTACAAGTCAGAAACTTTTTTACAAGGGGCAGTTGCTTGATGAGGCTGAGTGCCTGAAAACCTACAACATGGAAAGGAATTGTGTTGTTTATGCAGTTTTTCGGTGTGGCGATCAAGCTGAAGAAGTTGAAGAAACAAGTTTAACATTTCGGAAGACACAGAGAAACTCGAAAGAATACCTGGTGAGGCACTCCCATTTCCAAGAACCGGAAAGAAAACCAGACCCAAAACCAGTGTACGATGAGGATTCATTTGAAATCAAGTTAAGTTCTTCGCATACGATTTATGATGTCAAGGTAATAGTTGAGAGCATGCTAGACCTCCCAATTAGTGACCAACAACCATACTGTCACGGCGAAACGCTAAACGATTGGGAAGTCATATCGGATTGCAACGTTACAAATTGGTACTTTTCCAGCTCTCCATTAACAATCTACGTCCGAACACCCGATGTTACCGCACTGGGACTTCCAGCTAAGAGTTCGGACATCATTGACGATGTTTGGATCCCCCCACCAATGATTGAAGAAGTTAACGGGCAGCCATGTCTCTTCCTTGATGGCACTCGCCTCATGGGCACAAAAACACTAGCTCAGTACGGCATACAGTCAGGTGCGGATTTATTGTTAGACTGTTTGGTGCAGATCAACGTGACGGGGCCAGACGGTACAATCACTAAGGTGGATGTGAACCCTTCTCACATAATCAAGGCAGTGAAAGAGAAGATTGAAGAAATATGTGGCATCCCATATGGGATACAAAGCCTTACTTATGGTGACGAGGAACTTGACGACAACATGACTATTGGGCAGTATGAGGCGCTGTTCGGCAGTCTATGGGCGCTAAGGTGGAAGTTTTCTCGTAGTTCTTGGTCGTTCTTTTGGCCTTCATACAATGCACTGCACTGCTGACTAGCTTATCATCCTCAGCACGTCCGCTATGAGTAGCAGGAACCCGAGAATGCTGTGATTTTCTCTAGCTTATTTCATTCAATGTCCTGTTTTAGGTTTACAATCTCCCCTCCCTAGTATCGCATATAACCTTTCAGTTTATGCTTAAATCTTACAACTGAATGTTAATTAGGATTAAATCATAGTACAATTACATGAAAAAAAATACCTGTGCTCACCAAATCGGCCGAAAATTTTCACTCCTTTTGTGTTTCCTTTTGGGTGTATGTGTGTTTTATGCTTTAAGAACTTAAGCATAAGAAGAGAATACATATCTTGAAAGAGATACAGCTCCATTATCACTTATCAGTCATGAGGAAGTGGATTTGCCGTCGCAAGTAGAAAACCTGCAACGGGCAATCAATCCATGAGTTATCAAATCTAAGGTCTGTGCTTCTTACTGTGTGTGTGTCGTAAAATAATTAGGTTAAAAGGACTCCAGGCTACTCCCTAAAAGAGTGCTTTTGGGTAAATTAGGTCTTGGGTGCTAAACCGGTCAAACAATGAAGAAAAATTAGACTGGTAATAAATAGTTGAGGCTCCAAAGAAATAGAACTTACCTCCTCTTGAAGCAAAGTTGGTAGACAATCGGTTGATATGAGGCAATTGATTTCTGCCAGTAGCTTCGCTTCTCTAAGACCAGACCATGTTTGTTGAGGCAGAGCCAATAGAAGTACTGTTAGAACATCACCTGTAGATGGATGCATCCCTATGCAGCTACCTTGAAAATAAGAACACAAGCTGCTTGGTTCGGTTTGACATGAGGGAACCAGCATCTCAACTGCTTGTTCACCGCCATTTGTTGTTACAGTCCCCGACACCACGGTAACGGGCTTTTCACCATTGCACTTCAAGAGTTTCACGTCAGTTTGCCTACAGCATGCTCGATCAAATGAACTGACACTCCCGGAAAATACTTGTCCTCCTTGGCAACAAACATTGGCAGCAATTTCAGGCAATGTATCTTTACCACCTTGTGATATGTCTTTACAGATTGATTTAGAAGCCAACCATTCGCTTACGTGTCTGAAGAGTTCCGTTTCTCTTACTTGTTTTAATACCTCTTCCTGAAATGCCAATTAGAACCTCAAAATCACAAGTCCCCATCTATGTATTTCTTTTCATTTCAAGTATAAGAAGAAATGGACGGGTATAGCTTAGAATGTCATCAATCTAACACTCTTTTGCTTTTCTGGAAAAAAGAAGAAGAATACGGGAACAGAAACAGAAAACCAGAATGCATGCATGAAACCATGAATAAAGAAAGGGCTATAACAAACCTTGATAGCGAGCCTTCCTTTTTCCTCTTTGTCTAAGCTCAGATTCCCATCCTCTTGTCTCCGAACTTCAGCAACCCATTTAATGAACTCTCTCAAGTCAGCAGGTGGTGATTTGAAGAAAACAGAGATTACATTCTGAACATCTTTTATATCTTCCGACTTCAACAAGAGAGGAACGTCTTCTGTTAAGTACTTCGCAATACTACTCCAACCTTCATGTCTGCAACTCTGGGGACAATTCACAGTTACAATAGGATCTAATATTTTATGGCAAGTGGAAATAGAATAATAAACCAAAAATGTGTAACCACGAAGGTTAAACAAATGTCTATTGTGGAAAGGTTAGCAATAGCAGTGTATATAGAAACAAACAGTGTGGATTTTGTATTCATCCAATTTTGATCATATCTAAGTTCATCCGAAGGTCTATTTGCATTCATCCGAGTTTAGTCATATGTATCTAAGTTTTTCCACAAGGATACCAGTGTAATTCTGAAATTTGCACATGAAATATCACAGGAACTAGGTTACATAAAACAGATCGGCCTACAAGAGCAATACCACAGTGTAGAGAATAGACGGGCTTCTGTTAAGCCTTGAAATGATCATGTACCTGAAAGAGTCAAATTTTAGAACGTAAACGGTAGTGAAGTAATCAATAGGAAAACGATAAGGTCCCCACTGTAGAATTTAATACAAAAACTACAGCCTATGAGTCTATGACCCATATGAAAAGGTGCATTAACAACTACGAATTAAAGGAAGATATTATACAAAGACAAAAAGTGAGCAAGAAATGCTACTGCAGTTTGAACAACAAAAGTCTATGATTATAAAGACCTGAACGCTTTTTACCCCGACAATTTAATATATGGAACTTTAAAAGTGAAGGGCATACCCCCGACAATGTCCAGTTGCTTCATCAATAGTAGTCATTCCCTCCCAGAGAAGCGAAAGGGGAACCCAATGAGGAGGATATTTGAATCGAGCAACATCCAAAATGAGAACCATATCTGTTCCGGCGTGATAGCCACCAATCGGTGAAAAATGACCACTTCCAGTCTGTAACCAGATAGAGCAGTGCTAATATGTCACTAATGATCACAAATACAACTCAATGATACAAGATAAAAAAAACTAACTCAATTTCCTAGATATGCAAAGACAAAACTTCAATGTGGAGACAACTCAGTGGTAGAAAGGATGAGTCTCACAAAACCTGGCTAAATGCAGCTCTGTGGTAAGATGTGATGACATGACAATCCTCTGAAGAAGTACATGAAATGACATGCTTACGAAATTCATCCACCGAACTTTCTTCGGTTCGTAATGCCTTCACTTCAGCTCCGTTGCAATGCGCCAAGCATGCAACTTTCCCGAATGTGATGCCTTCGGCTTTGACCTTTGCCAAAGGCTCACAGCAATCTAGCATTGAGTCATCAAACCATCTCCATGGGCCTAAGCTCACAAAAAGTCACAGGACATCATCAGGCAAATAAACAAAAGACCCATTGGGAGTGCTTATGTAGGTAGCACTTTTGCCGTGCTTTTATCATAAACATGTCAAAAAATTTATTATAAATCCACGTGCTTCTATGAAAAGCACCTTGAAAACTTGAAAGTGTTTCATGAAGCACCTGCTAGTTCAACGACCAATAATTGCTTTTAAGTTTTTATGCCAAACTTAGTCAGACACGTTTTTGATTGTCAAAAAGTACTTTTAGCTATTAAGAAGCAGTCTCAAACAAGCCCAAAGTATACGCCTTTATAATCCAAAGGGCATTTGGAGCACCAGAATTGAACAAAACCCTAAACCCAAATCCTAATTTAGCTCTAAAATCAAAAAGTACATTAGGGAAGTTGGGCAAATTGAGAAAAGCAATCACCTTTCCATTTTCTTCCGGGATCAATGGCGAGGGCGTTGAGGACGACGGCGAGGGTGGCCAGCCCGCAATAAGCAGGCTCCGACTGCGTTTGGTAGTAAGAGATCAACTTGAAAAACCCCTCCATGGTTCCATTTCCAAGAGCTTCAGTAAATAACTTCTGTAAAATGATAAAATTAAAATTCACATTCACACAGAACCAACCAAAAATACCCAAATGCAATTCATTATATTCTAGAGAGAGAGAGAGAGAGAGAGAGGGAGAGAACCTTTCCGTCTGGGGAAGCAAATTCGATTGCAGGAGGAGAGGGAAGCTCCCGGCGGTAGAGGCCGACCACCGCCATTAATCTCGAGGTGGGAATTCGATTCAGAAACAGGATTCGAATACGAAAGCGAGAGTGAGTGGGATTTGCAGAGTGAGATTACTCTCGAGAAAAAGTGCTTTTCTTCAGCTTTCGGGCTTTCAGCAAGCAAATAATATTCCGCCCTTTCTTTTTTTATTAAATTTTGAAAACGCCGTCATCATTCGTTGACCGTTTATTTGTGGCGGGTGACCAAATCCCCCTCTCTCTCTACCTCCTTCAACCTTTTTGAATTAAAAAACCCTAGACTCTTCCAAGGACGTACAGCTAATTTTGTGCTCTTTTCGCGATGCAGAACGACGTGCCGTTTGCGTTGGTGATCGCCCCACGTTTTCAACATTGGAGCCGGTTGGTTTTTTTATGCACCAATATTAAATGGGGAATTCGATGTCAAATTATTTGGAAGCATATGATCTTAAGTATAGTCATTTTGTAATATATGAGTAATGAAAAATATTCACATTTTTACAATTGTGATCATATTATTTATCAGAATAGTTATGAGTTATGACATATGACGATTGAAATAAGATTTGGTGTTTTTAAGCCACAAAATTATCGATTTTCATTTCAGTTGTAATCATAGCCAACCCGTGGTTAAAGATACAATAGAAATAAGTAAACAAATCAATTACAAGACTCATACTTACTTTTAGCATTTGAATTAATCGAATAAGAATAATTTAAAAAATAACCAGGAACGTGCACAGACAAAATATACGCGAAAATAATTTCCCTCCCATATCGCCACTATATTTATATGAGCTCTTCAAGTACAAAACATGTATAGCTTCAATTGAATTTGCAACCCAATTCATCTTTGCACCTCAATTCTCAACAACTCCGTGCGAGTAGAGAGTCAGACCAAACTGACACAGGAAAATTGGGTGGCATTAGACTAAATTCAACCAAAAACCACAGTGATCAAGAATTTTGATCGTAAAATACAGTGCAAACATCCTAACATCGGTATTTCAGTTAGCACGCAGCTCAGCCAGCGGCTTCATCTGAGGGAAACAACCGGCTCTTTGCCATGACACTTCTTGATCATTCAGTTCTGTAATACCTATAGCTTTCTGCAGTGCCTCTACCTATCCGTAACTTGATAAGCATGCCTTTTTTGCTTGATGTCAGTTGGCGATAACAGGAAAATCGGAGTAAACGTGAAAGAAGTCTAAGCGAGAGGAGAGCCAAGATCTTCGTCTACCCTATCCTCTTGGCATTTCTTGAGGAGGTGGAGCTGGCGTCGCAAGTGCAAAACCTGTGCCAAACCAGTAGGAAATGTTATAGGATATTTGAAATAAAAGTCGGTGAAGATTTACTGGAAAAATTAGCTGAAAACTACAAGACATTTTAACTTTGTTGATGCACAAAACCGGATGGTCTTGGTACAACGTAAATCCGACCGTGAATCTGCATAAAATGTAAATAACACAAGATGTATCGTGGTTCACCCCAAGGTTTGGGCTACGTCCACACTGATTGTATTATATTTCTCTGTTGAAGAGGGAGAGAGAGCTTAGAGCTTAGGGGATGTGAGGAGGCTTGGGAATGGCCTCCATGTTGACCTCCTCTAATTGTGAGAGCAATTCCACCCCTAAAGACTTTGCGCCAGCACCCAGCGCATTTATCCACTCAAATGAACAGTAATAGACTGGAGTGAACAGTAATAGGCCAAGGCATCTCCACCCCTAAAAAAATGCGCTGGTACCCAACGCATTTATTTGGTGTGTTTTTTTTTTTAAGTTTATTTCGGATAAGATTTTTAACCAATTTCAGATAAAATTTCAAATAAACTTAAAAAAAAATACACACTAAAATAAAATTACATACTCATCAAATAAACCAAAAAAAAAACACACTAAAATGAAATTACATAAACTCATCAAATACACTTTATTCTTCAACCACAAGTTTTTTGGTATTTTTTTTTCACACAAAAAGTATATGAAAGCTTTGGTAGAAAGTGTAGAAAATATTGAAATGTGGTGTAAGGTGGAAGATGAGAGTTAGGTATTTATAGAAAAAATAAATAAATTTTTATTTTAAATTTTATGTATTTTTTAATATTTTTTCTGTATGTTTTAATAAATTTTAATTAGTTAATTAACGTGGACCGTTGATCTGTGATCGGACGGTATATTTTAAAAGTAAAATTTAAATTTTTTTTACCGTTGGAAATCCAACGGTCTAGAAAAACTAGCCGTTGGAAATCCAACAGATATAAGAATGCCACGTCGCTAATGGGATCCGGAGCACAAGTGGGCTGACAGCCCTGTCGGCTACTCGCGGCAGCGCCTGCGTGAAGCGCACGCGCCAGGCAAACTGCCCAGCTTCTTGCTCAGTCTGTTTTGGGCTGGGCTCTTGCCCAGCTCGGGCTGGGTACCAGTCAAATTGAGGGGTGGACTTGGTTGACAGGGTGCTGGCCCTGTTTTTCTCCTGGGTCCTGGGCAAATTCCACTCCGGTGGAATTGCTCTGAGGGTGAGGGTCCTTTTATAGAATAAGGACTCCTCACTTATTACATATTTGCCCCTTCCTTTATCACATAATTACATTTAAGTCATCCGAGTATTTGTACGAGATCTAAATACGAGGCCCTAAATATGGTATAAACAAACTTACCTCTTCTTGAAGCAAGGTAGGAAGATTTACAGTGGAAACAAGGTTAGATATTTCTTTTGAAAGCTTCTCGTCTTTGATCCCAGACCATGTCCCTGGTGGCAAGGCCAGTAGAAGTGCTGTTAGAACGTCATTGCTAGCTGGATGCATCCCAATTGCACAAGAACATCCTGAATTTGTTTTTGATGAAGGAACAAGCACGTCCATCCTCTCCTCGGTTCCACCATTTACCACTGTCCCACTCACAACCGTGACTGGCTTGTCACCATTTGCCTTGAAGCATTTCACACATGTTTCCTGACAGCAATACACCCCCGAGAAGGCAGAGTTCCCCGACAAAATTTGTGCGCCTTGGCAGCAAACGCTCGCAGCAATGTTGGGCAAGTTTTCTTCATGACCGGAATATAAGTTTCCGCAGCATGAATGTGCTGAAGATAATAATTCTGCCACGTGTTTAAAAAGGCCAGTGTCATGGACTTGTCTCAGTACCTCCTCCTGCAAATAAAAACTTAGGTATTGAGATTAGAACTAGAAAATTGTTTGGGGTTCTTAAGGATAAAAAACGGGACGATTTTATGCAGGAAAAGGGAAAACAAAGAAACTGAAAATAAGTAAATGTGAAGCTCTAGAAGACAGATCACCTTGACAGCAAGCCTAGCTTTTTCCTCTAGGCTTAAGCTTTGGCCACCATCCTCTCGTCTCCGAACTTCTGCAACCCACTTGATGAACTGCCCAAAATAGGATGGGAGCGACATAAAAACAACAGAGAAAACTTCCTGAATGTCTTTCACCTCCTCCGATTTTAGAAGAAGAGGAACATCATCCATTAAGTATTTCGCAACACCAACCCAACTCTCATGCTTGCAGCTCTGCAACAGATCCCACAGAGAAATGGATAAATATCTTCAACGATCATACAATAAGTAAGCAATCCAAGATTTTCGATAACTCCAGCACACAAACATAAATACTTTTGTCAAACACAACATAAGGGAGAGACGGCATACAATAATGACAATTTAACAAATCAAAATACATCATATAGGTAGAGGTCATATTCACTAGGACAGGAAAAAGTATATAAAAAAATTAATAAGCTGCAGAGAAAAACATGCACATTCAGACAACCACAACGAACTGCCAATCATACCAGGGTATAAAGTTGTCCTGGCTCGCTGTGAGGCCTGGATATAAGCATGAACCTGCGCAAAAAATGGAATTCAATAATTAAGAATGTTATTAACATTCAATGCATCTCATTTCTAGCAAAAATATATAGAAATTGCTTCTGACATGCACATCCAATAATTGGGATAATATCCAGTATAAAGGTAATATTCACTAGCACACACTAATGCATACCCTCTGCGTTGTCCAGTAGATGAATCAACATTATTCATGGCGTCCCAAAGAATTTTGAGGGGTACCCAATGGGGAGGATACTTAAAACGTGCAACATCCAAAATAAGCGCCATGTCTCTTTCAGCATGATAGCCACCAATTGGTGAAAAATGACCAGTACCCGTCTGCAGTAAAAATTTGATTCATACTAGTCAATACCTGATCAGCTTTCAAAGAACTGGGGAGTGTGACACAGGGTCATATAAGCAGAATCCATAAATGAGATAATCATCAGTATAGTGAATACTAATTAAAATTGAATTGACTAATGGTTCCACCAAAGAAATTGTCGAGCAGAACAGTAATATAACCTGTTTGAGAACTGATCTATCGTATGAGGAGATCACATGACAATCATCAGAAGTAGAACATCTCAATACGTATTTACGAAACTCATCAATTGTGCTATGATTTGTGCGAAAGGCTTCAACTTTTGCTCCAGCACAGTGAGCCAAGCAGACTAGCTTCCCAAATGAGATGCCTTTTACCTTGACAGTCTCCAAAGGCTCGCAGCAGTCTAACATAGATTCATCAAACCATCTCCAGGGTCCTGTGAGAAAGAACTCAGTTTTAATACATATAGATTATAGGATAATCAAGGCGTTTGCAAACTAGATGGAGGCAATAACGAGAGGCAACAACTGCTATAATGTGTAATGCATTTTATACTGCGTAAAGAATAGCATGGAAAAACATCATACAATACTAAAGTGTCACACTTGTAAGAGCTAACCAAGAACAAATTCTTAAATCCACCAAATGTTTCATCATTCTAAACATATACTCGATTGGACAATAAAGCAATTAGTCTAAGACAGTTTTATCATCAACAGCTCAGATTATAATGACCTGGACAATTTCGAAAGTCAATTGTGGAGCCAAAAAATAATCAAGAGGCGACACGTGGATTTTTAGGTGAAGAGGACAAAATTACTCTCAAGACACACCGGGTTTCCTACACGCGAGCAGCGGAGAATCATCCATCAACCAAGTCAAGAGTGCCCAAAATAGGTAACAAGTTCAAATTTATCTCATCCAACTTTACTGCATATCCTCTACAAGGAAATCATTCCATAACCTTCAAAACCTTCCATATAAATTAAATTAATTAGGCTAATTAATGGATTAATTCCTAATTAATCCATTAATCACCAAATTAATTACCATTACACCTCAAAAAAATCCAAGGGCCGGCCATGCTCTATAAATAGGACTCCATTTTCTTTCAAAGACTAGGTCGACACTCTTGCAAAACTCAAAAAACTCTCTAAACATTTTTCTCTCTAAATTCTAACTTTGGCATCGGAGGTTCTTCGGCCAAAGCCCCCCTCCATTCATCGTAGGCGCGTGAGGCTTTTGACCTTAACCAAAGGTGTTAATTGTTTTGTAGGTGTAATTTTGTCCAAGATCAAGAAGGAAGAAATTTGCATCCAAAAATCGATGATTTCATTGAGAAAAGAGTCACACACTCGTAGAAGACTCTTGCATAAAAAGGTTTTTCTCTATTTTTTTAGTCCACTTGCATTTTTTCGTACGTTCTTATTATTAGAATTTTTTATTTGCAAAGATTCTTTAATAAAACGTAAAAGAGAAATACAATGGCTAGAAATTTAAAAAATTCCACGAGTGAAAATTTCAATATTCAAGAAATGAGACCGCGGCGATCCACGAGACTAAATGTGATCTTAGGGGGAGTGGCACCACCACCACAAGGTTCCACCACGGTGGCTACCACGATAGCCACCCGTGGTGAGGTCGATGGTGTCACCACTACCATGACCTGAGTCGTGCCACCAAAGCAAGCCCAACGCAAGCCCAATGCGTTGCCAAGCCGAGCCCAAGCCTCGCACTCGCGTGCATCACGCACCGAGCAGCCCACTCTTGCGACCCAGCCTGCTCCCGCCAAGCAGCCTACTCCCACGGCCCAGCCTGCTTCTGCCGGGCAGCTCACTCTCGTGGCCCAGCCTACTCCTATGACCCAGCCTGCCACCGTGGCCTCCTAAGCAGCCCAAGTCGGCCTAAGACTATCTCAACCATCTGGACCTACCATCAAGCCGGGGGCATTTTCACATTTCTTCGCAAATTTGACATTTCCTAACTCAAATCTCGCACCCGTAGCCTACCACACTTCCACTGCTCAAGGAGGCACATTCCTTCCAAGCTCTTCCAATCTAAATGGTGAACACTTGTCTCGACAAGTCATAGAGTTGATGAGCATCCTTGCACAACAGACAACCTTGGTGAATCAACTCTTGCAACGCACCGACATCCAACGTGCCTCGGATGAGGTGTCCCGAAGTAGGACAAGGGCAGATGAACCTCTCCACCAGCATCCCGGCAAGCAGCCCATCAACCAGCCACGATCCGAGCATTCTAGCAGTTTACGCTCCTACCTGGGTCCTTGGGATAGCGTATACTCTCGTCTTAGCGCGTAGAGGAGCGTGCATTCCCGATCAAGCCCATGGACGAGCATACGTTCACGGTTGAAGTCACACTTCGATTATCAATATGGACAACCTTTCAGGCGAAGTGTTCACTCACAACTAGGCTCGCAAGGAGTATTCTCCACCTCACATTGGAGTAGGCAGCATGGTAGACAGAGAGAAGCAGCCACTCAATCCGACTCAAGTTCAATCGATAGCCTGCGAGCAGCCTGTTTGCCTCCCAGGAACATGCCACATGCACCGCAATCGCGACATAGACAAGTCGATCATAGGGAAGAGTGGCCCAAACCCATAGGTCACGACTAGGGGTAGCCGAAAGTTCCACTGCCCCAGCAGAGGCAAATTCAAGAAGTTGCGAGGCTCCTAACTGAACGATTGCGCAATTTCTAACGTAACGAGCCTGCTGACGATGTGCTTCGACGAGACATGACCAACATAAGCATGTCACCATTCACAAATGAGATTGAGCAGACAGATCCACCTCACGGGTTCACTATGCCTCACTTCACTCCGAACAAGGGAGACGAAGATCCGGATCGACATCTCAAGCACTACTGCAATACCATGATCCTCTAAAGGAACAACGACGCGCTTATGTGCAAAATTTTTGCCACAACTCTACAAGGCGAAGCGCAAGATTGGTTTCATACTCTACCGCCGTAGCATCGTAAAAGACCCTAGGGAGACAATTCGCGATTATGTCAAGAGGTTCAAAGCTGAGAAGGCCAAGATTGTTGGCTGCAACGAGGAAATAGCAACGGCAACATTCAGAAATGGGCTTCCCACCAAACATCCTTTATTCGGAAAACTGATCATGGGAGAAGAACTAACCCTAGCAGCTTCGTATGCTTTGGCAGAAAAGCATGCATTATGGGACGAGGCCAAGCAATCTAACAAAAACGAGTCGGAAAAGAAGCACATGGAACGTTCCTCAACCAAAGAAGACTCAGGGCCTGAAACATTCACCAAGTTCACAGTTCCAATTGGCCAAATTCTCCGCAAGCTCAAGAATGAACCTTGGTTCGAACTGCTGCCACCCATGAAAGGCGATCTTACCAGACTGGATCATACAAAGTATTGCGCATTCCATCAAGGACTAGGCCACACTACCAACGGCTGCCTAAAGTGGAAATAGTACCTTGAGAAGCTAACCAATGAGGGTCGATGCGATGAGTATCTTGACAGGTCAACGAAACAGCCTACACAAGCAAGGGAAGTCTCCATCACCCCCTGAACCCCGTTTGGGCTTTTCCAAATAAGTTCGAAGTCTCAAGCAGCTCAACGAACAAGGCCTCGCAAGCCAAAGATTATCCAGTTTGATATGCAGTTTCTACCTTCCAGCACAATTGATTTATTTCTTTATTGTCAATGAAGATTCAAGAAGTTACTCATAAGCCTGGCTCAACTGCTGTCCACAACAACTGCTCAAAACCCTTTTTAGGTTTGCTCTCCAGTGTGAGAGGATAAACTAATTGCTCTTTAGTGCGAGAGGGTAAACCAATTCCCCGACACCCATATGGGTTTGCTCTCCAGTGTGAGTAGCCACTTTTGCACTTAATAGTTCACTCATCCAACACTTCATCTTCAACAGCTCTGATCTTGGCAGCTTTATCCTTGACTGCTCCATCTATGGCAGCTGAGAAATCAAACTCAAGCAGTTTCCTCATTTTTGGCAAGCAGCCCAGACATGGCAGCCCAAACCGTTGCCCATGCCACGCCACTTCCTCGGCCCATGCCGAGCTAATCCTTGGATTCAATCAAGCCGAGCAGCATAAGCAATGGCCCTTGCCACACCACCTCATTGGCCCATGACAAGACGACTCCTGGCCCCTGTCAGCCGACGTGCCGCACCACCCCGAAGGCTGCCCTATGGCAGCACCTCCCAAGAAGAAGACAAGGAGAATTAAGTTTTCCTTACATTGATGCGGCGCAGAGAAGACGAAGAAAGCAACGAAAGACGATCATTTGCACGGGTAAGTGTAGAAGATTGCTAGGGGAGGGGGAACAAATATCCTCTAAGCTTTCTCTCTCTTGTAGGGTAGAATCACTCTCCAAAGTTGATTTAACAACCCACTTAAGGTGGACTTAAATAGGCTTTGAGAGAAATTTATTTCCCTTTCCTAGAAGGATCTAATTTCATATTAAAGAGGGAATTTACATCAAATTAGGAAGCAGTCCTTAGTTTCCTAGAACAAGAAGATCTCTACACCTGCTGCCCTTTCTTACGAGCAGCCCACCAGGTGTGGGGGCATTTGTGGAGCCAAAAAATAATCAAGAGGCAACACGTGGATTTTTAGGTGAAGAGGACAAAATGACTCTCGAGACACACCGGGTTTCCTACACGCGAGCAGCGGAGAATCATCCATCAACCAAGTCAAGAGTGCTCAAAATAGGTAATAAGTTCAAATTTATCTCATCCATCTTTACTCCATATCCTCTACAAGGAAATCATTCCATAACCTTCAAAACCTTTCATATAAATTAAATTAATTAGGCTAATTAATGGATTAATTCCTAATTAATCTATTAATCACCATTACACCCCAAAAACATCCAAGGGCCGGCCACTCTCTCTTCCAAAGAGGGTCGGCCATACTCTATAAATAGGACTCCATTTTCTTTGAAAGACTAGGTCGAGACTCTTGCAAAACTCAAAAAACTCTCTAAACACTTTTCTCTCTAAATTCTAACTTTGGCATCGGAGGTTCTTCGACCAAAGCCTCCTCCATTCATCGTGAGCGCGTGAGGCTTTTGGCCTTAACCAAACGTGTTAATTGTTTTGTAGGTACAATTTTGTCCAAGATCAAGGAGAAAGAAATTTTCATCCACATCAATCTAGTCGGAATTTATCCAATAGAACTTAAATGGATACGATTAACAGGATGGCGAATATAACAAAACTTGACTTTGTCAATGAAATTTAAAATGCCATTCACTAGCTGGTCCAACAAAATGATACCTTCAATCATATTAGCTGATAAAACTTCAAACCTTACCTTTCCATTTCCTTCCGGGATCAATGGCAAGGGCATTCAAAACCATGGACAGGCTCGCCAATCCGCAATAAGCGGGCTCGGATTGTGTCTGGAAATAAGAAATCAACCTATAGAAGTTCTCCATAGTTCCCCTCTGAATGGCTTCAAGAAAAAGCTCCTGCAATTCGAAAACCATCAAATTTAGTAACCGGAAAAAATGGTTCAGAACAGAAACACATGACAAGCAGGAAAATCATCCACTCCCTAGAAAAAAAACACAAGAACAAACCATATAACGTGACTTAATGAACAACCTGCTAAATTCCCAAAAACACAGGCAGCCAAACAAATGTTGGATCATACATACACAGAACTCAAAATTCTTACAGAACTTTAACCGCAAACAAAAATTGGGGAAAATGACATATTCAGATTGTATTATAAAAGGGTATCTACAGAGAAATTAAAGTTTTAAGCTGTAATGCTAAATGTTAAGCATCGCCAAAAAAAATAATAATAATAAAATATTGGGG
Organism: Malus domestica; assembly: GCF_042453785.1. Lineage (NCBI taxonomy): Eukaryota > Viridiplantae > Streptophyta > Magnoliopsida > Rosales > Rosaceae > Malus > Malus domestica. The sequence goes on from NC_091665.1 coordinate 31,396,546, forward strand.
GAAATTAAAAAATGAAAAATTTGAAGAAAAAGTAAGTAAAGGGGTGAGGAAGCTGCATCTGAAGGTTGTACCTTTCCCTGTAAGGAAGCAAATTCGACTGCCGGAGGAGAAGGAAGGGTTCGTCTGTACAGCCCCGCCATAGCCATGTTTTTAATTTATTTATTTTTTAACTAAAAAAATTAAACAAATAAAACGAAGAAAAAAATTGTGGAAGAAAATCAGATCTGGGTAGGGCTGAGAAAATTGAAGAGTCAACGTCAATGAATTTTCAAATTCTCGATTTGTCTGGTGCGTTGCTAGGGTTTTGGGTTTTGGGTTTTGGGTTTTGGTTCGGATCGGCGTCGTGGAAAATTCTCCGTTGCGTTCGATTAGGAAAGGAAACCCGCGTAATATACTGTTTCGAAATGCCACAGCTTTTAAAGTCTTCCAATCAATAATCAAACGGCAAGGATAAGATTGTCGTTTTCTCGGGAAGGGGTTGTCATTGCAAATTAGTAACTTTGACGAAAATTTCTCGGTACTGTTCATTTTAACGAAAAATCACATATTTACACTAAAAAATCAATTATGATACTATTCACTTTACTCTTTATTTTGTCCTTATCGTTAAAACTCAAAGTTTTCAAACTCTTTTCATTAGTTTTCCTTTGCAAATTTGGTATATCCCAATTTGTGATTTTATTTTACTTTAAAATTAATATGTTAATTAAGCAAAAGGAATTACGTGACGTCTAATAAGTTAAGGACATTGTCCTTCTGGGATCTTCGATTGATGTAATCACTTATAAAAGAGTAGGGAAATCGAGTTAAAGATAAATGAAAGATTCAAATTTTTTTTGCAACCTCAAATGGAAAGTAGCAAAAGATTATAGCAGCTCTAGCGTGTGCTGGAGCCCGAGGGACAAGCGAGTGAACAGGGCCAGAGAGCCCGAGCAATCAAGTCCAGCGTGTGCTGGCAAGGGAGCCCGAGCAGGCCTGAGCTAGAGGTCGATAGAGAGTTACCAGCTCGGATTGGGTTTGATGCAAGGCTGACGTCGCCCTGACGTCATCCATGTTTTTTCTTCTATTTTGCCTCAACGTCAGTTAGATCTCAACCCACAAATTTGCCGGAGTTTGCTCCGAGGAAGTGACCAAAAACTGGGCAAGGTTTCAGAGAAATTGCAGGGGGTTAAACCTTTGGTTTCGAACTGGAAAAACACCACAAATCTTGTCCCAAGCAACATGAGGACATAATGAAACAAGATTTGCATAGAGAACCTCACCTGGGTTCGAGTTTCAGATCTTGAAGCTCTCGGGTTCAATGGTGGTTTACACCGTGATGGTCCAATGACGCATGCAACGGTATAGCAAGGATTCTTTAGTCCCAAAGATTAAGGCTTCATGGTTTTGGAGTTTGATTTGTTTAATTTTCGAATAGGAAAGTGGGTGAGAAAGATGAGTGGAAAGAGAGGGAGTGACATGAGGGAGTGGAGAGGTGCATGGGAAATTCCAAGCAATTGCAAAAAATATTATTATTTTATTTACCTGTCGTCAGGGCTATTCAAGTGTAAGGGTGGAGATGCAAAAGGCAATTACTGTTCATTAAGGGCAATTACTGTTCACTAGGTGAATTAAATAGTGAATAACCCAAGGGGGCCTTTCCCACGGTGAAACTGCTCTTATGTTGTAAAAGAAATATTACGGATTTGGCACTCCTCATATCGGATACACATACTTTTTAATATTGATTGACTTATATGCTCTAATATTAAATAATTTTTTAAGTTGTATAAACTTTTTAAAAATATAATATTTTTCTAAATACACTATCATAACACGAGTACGTTTACCGGTTTGAATGTTTCACTCCCAACTTATTGCAACTGATATTCGCATGTGATGCAAAAATTCAAAAATTCAAGTTGACAATGAGTTAAAAATTATCTTCAAAACGTATTGATTGATAAACAAGTGAATGATTAGAATTTTCTTTCAAGATTGGATTTAAAATTTGGTTTAGCAATACCTAATCATCCAAAATTTGTATGAACTCAATCTATGATAAACAAGTGAATGGCTAATTTACCTATTCATATCGAAATACGGCAAGAATGCATTCCCTGAGAGAAAAGTGTGACAGCCCATCCCGAAATATTTTATCGATGGTGTGAAATGACTTATATACCTTTGAGCGTTGAGTTGTGTGTGTAAATGGGCTAAGGTTAAGGGACCAATTGGTTCTATTCCTAATTAATTGGACCCAATTAGTACTAAAGGACTTAATGTTTTGTTTGATTGATTGCAAACTGGACCACACACACAATCATACCACTCTCGTTGACCCTTTCTCTCTTTCCTCCCTCTCGGATTTTTTTTCCATTTCCATACAACCATACGGACAACTCCTACCCTAGCTCTCCATTCACGAATTGAGGTTGTAGTTGGTGTTTTTGGAATCCTTGCAAGTCCAAGAGTCGAACCATAGCGTTGGTTGGATGTGGGGACTTCGGAAACTTGAGAACCAGGGAGCTCCGATAGGTGTACAGTTCACTTGTCGTGATCGCGGAATGTCCGTCAAGTTTTAGGGTGCTAGGGAGCTTTAGAGCTTCTTCACGACGCTTAGGGAAGAGTTTTGAAGGGTTTTGGACGTCGGGAAATCCCAGTTTGTGGAGTGGCAGAAGTGGCCGGATTATTGTGATTTTTCCGGCAAGATCCTGTGAGTTTTAGGACCTTAAAGTGGTAAGAATGTGTTCTTCTCATCCTAAGCTTCATTTTGGTACAAAAATCAAGGAATTTGGTTTAAAAATGAGTGAGATATGAAGCTTTGAAGTTTTTCCAGAAACTGGCAACGCAGCGGTGGTCAGCGCCGGACTCTGGCAAACCAAGGAAGGAGAAGGATGATATTCCATCAAAGTTGATGGAATATCCTAACGGCGTCAAGTATCTTTAACAACATATTCTATATTTTAACGGAATATTCGCTAATGGCGTTAACTATTTCGTTTGGTGTGTCAGGCACGTTCCTGCGCGTGTGGCCGTGCCGTGGCCGAAGCGTAAGGGCGCGTGGGACGTCGGAAATTTTTTCTAAAAATATAGGTTTCTCGTGGGGTTGAGTAGGTCACTGTGGTATATTCAAACACCCCAATTAAGCAATGTATGAGGAGTTATTACCTAGTTTTGTGTATGTGCTTTAAAATAACGTTTATATAGTTGTTTCGCATATAGGTGAGACTTATCCTGAGGACGAGCGCAATCAAGCGAGACTAGGGGGCTACGACCCTTCCACATATCTGTGAGTGGGCTTTTGGTTTTCAGTATATACTTATATACTTGGTATTTTTCCCAGAAAATGTGTTTAAATGAAATTATGTTCTGAAATGTCATGCCTATTGATTTATGCTTAGACTATGAATTAGTATAGTACTTGCATATATCTATGTTCGATGTTGTGGATGCTCAGGTAAGTACCAGGTGAGTTGTAGATTGTTTATGTCAATTGATGATTATGTGAAATGTGTTGAGAGCTCATAAACCTGTACCCCAGTGTTAGTGTTCCCACCCGTGGTTAGGGCACAATCCTTCACGTGATGTTCACCTCCCGCACCATACGTTCACCTTGGATCCAAGTTAGGTGCACAGTCTTGTCATACATACCACTTTAGGTGGTTCCGACTCGTAGGTGACCCGCGATTATTCGCACAATCTTCACGTGATCGTAGCACTAAAGCGTATTTATTTACACCCAGTCCTGTCGTACAGACCACTATAGGTGGTTCTGACTCGTGTGCAGGCATACTTGTTGAGCTATAGATTCAGCCGTACATGCCACTTTAAGTGGATCCGGCTGATATGTTATTTCTCATGAGTTATTTCACCTGAGTTACTTATTATGTTAATTTAAGATATTTGGCATGGTATACTTATGAATAACGTTTTTTTAGCATGGTTTTGAGATATTATATATTCTACTTTCTGGGAAATTATACAGGTTTTACGGCGAGGGGTTACTATATTTGATGTTGAAATGGTTTTGAAAAGCTTTGTTTTTGCCCACTCACACTTTCTGTTTTGCGCCCCTCCAGGTTTCAGGTAGGAGTGCTTGTTGGTGGCTTACGAGGATTTGATGGAGGTTCTGACAGATTATCACTAATGTAGGATCACCTTTGGGTGTTGTATAATTACTATTCGTCATGCTGGACTGCACTTAGGCTACTTATGCTCTAGTTGTGCAATCACACTTAATATCGCATTTGCACCTTATCTTATCTAGTGCTCTAGTTGGTTTGGTTTTTGTTTATTCGCATTTCTTATATTAATATTGCTTCCGCATTGTGCACATGGCTACGTCACCCTCACGTGACAGCTAGCATGCCTCAATCTAGGTCGGGGTGTGTCAAAAAGAGTGATAGATGTGGTCACTCTTTGGTATAAAAATTGGGTTGGGTCAAGCAATTCAATTTCTTAGTATAAGGAACTTTTTATTTCGTATCTAATTTAGGTTACTATACTTCTTTTGCGCGTTTTGTTCGTGGTCGAAAAGATAAACACACAATTTTTTTTTTTTTTTTTTTAACAAACGAAGAGTTTGATGTGGGGTTTAAGTGGAGAGTGTCAATAAAACAAACCAAAATCAAACAGGCTCGATGTGTACTGTTGAGATCACTTGATATTACGGTGTGAATTATTATGCAATAAAATTTCAAAATAATGTTAGTAAATGTATTTTATTTTGCGCAAATCCTTTTTTTAATTTCACAAACAATATCTTTATATTTTTATTTACGTTTCCCAAGCAAAATAGGTATTGCACATCTCATTCCTCGGAGAGCTCTCTAACTTTTTAAGAAATGCAAAATGAGGTTCTAACACTAATGTGTTCTTAACACACAAACACTAATGTGTTGTGTTCACGTTTCATACTTGCACTGAGGTTCTTAAATATGAAAGCCATTATAATAATGAACCCAACATAATAACCCTAATGTGTTTTAATAGACACAAATAAACCTACTAATTAACCCTTTTTTTTATTAACAATCAATACTTTTGGGGGACGAAATTGAACACAAAATCAATGTGCATAGGTAAACACTCTTAACCATCTCAAGAGCTACATGATACATCAAAGCATAACGCAAACTACAATCACGAAAACACGATTTATGCAAGAAGTAGACACTAATAAAGTGACACTGACCTTGCCCTCAGAAGAAGAGAACTCAATCGCGGGAGGAGAAGGAAGAGGTCGTTTGTAAAACCCATTACACATGGAAATCTGTTCACTTTTCTTCTGCTTCAACCCCCACCATTCTGTTTAACCTTTGAAGAATATTGCTACGGTTTTCCATGACAAAATCGTTAGAAACTGGGAGGAGAGAAAGGAAGGAAGAAAACTTGCTTCATGCGATCACTTAGTTGTGGAGTTTATGAAGAGCAAGGCACGAAGTAGTACGTGGACTTTTCCAATCTGTGACGCTTGGACTGCACTGCGACATGTTTGAAACATGAGATATTATATTGTTGTGATTGTGATTGAGGTCAACGATGGAAAATTTGGTAATCCCAAATCTGGTTGTTTTCGAAATGCCACGGCTTTTAAAGTCTTCCATAACAGCAAGGATAAGATTGTCGTTTTCTCGGGAAGGGGTTGCCATTGCAAATTTGGTATCCCAAATCTGGGATTTTATTTGACTATAAAATTAATATGTTAATTAAGTGAAAGGAATTACGTGATATCTAATAAGTTAAAGACATTGTCTTTCTGGGTCTTCGATTGATGTAATCACATCTAAAAGAGTTTGGAAATCGAGTTAAAGATAAATGAAAGATTCAATTTTTTTGTAGAACCTCAAATAGAAAGTAGCAAAAGGTTATGTTGTAAAAGAAATATTACGAATTTGGCACTCCTCGTATCGTATACATATTTTTTAATGTTGATTGACTTATACGCACTACTATTAAATAACTATTTAGGCTGTATAAACTTTTTAAAAATATAATATTTTTCTAAATACACTATCATAACAAGAGTACGTTTACCAGTTTGAATGTTTCACTCCCAACCTATTGCTACCTGTATTCACATCAAACGTTTATGTACTTTATAGTGATGCACATTTGATGCAAAAAAATTAAAAAAATCAAGTTGACAATGAGTCAAAATTATCTTCAAAACGTATTGATTGATAAACAAGTGAATTATTAGAATTTTCTTTCAAGATTGGATTTAAAATTTGGTTTAGCAATACCTAATTCATCCAAAATATGCATGAACTCAATCTATGATAAACGAGTGAATAACTAATTTACCTGTTCATATCGAAATACAGAGAGAGTGCATTCCCTGAGAGAAAAGAGTGATAGATGTGGCCACTCTTTGGTATAAAAATTGGGTTGGGTCAAGCTTTTCAATTTCTTAGTATTAGGAACTTTTTATTTCGTATCTAATTTAGGTTACTATACTTCTTTTGCGCGTTTTGTTCATGGTCAAAAAGACAAACGCACAAGTTTTTTTTTTTAACGAACGAAGAGTTTGATGTGGGGTTTAAGTGGAGAGTGTGGATAAAACAAACCAAAATCAAACAAGCTCAATGTGTAATGTTGGGATCACTCGATGTTACACCGTGAATTATTATGCAATAAAGTTCCAAGATAATGTTAGTAAATGCATTTTATTTTGAGCGATCCTTTTTTTTTTTAATTTAACAAACAATATTTTTATATTTTTATTTACATTTCCCAACCAAAATAAGTATTTTACATTCCTCAGATAGCTCTCTAGCCTTAAGAAATGTAAAATGAGGTTCTAACACTAACGTGTTCTAACACACAAACACTAATGTGTTGTGTTTACATATCATTCTTGCACTGAGGTTCTTAATTATGAAAGGCCATTATAATAATGAACCCAAACATAATAACCCTAATGTGTTTTAACACAAACACAAATAAACCTACTAATTAACCCTTTTTTTTAACAAGCAATACTTTTGGAGGAAGAAATTGAACACAAAATCTCTGTGCAACTGTAGACACTCTTAACCATCGCAAGAGCTACATGATATGTCAAAGCATAACGCAAACTACAATCACGAAAACACGATTTATGCAAGAAGTAGACACTGATAAAGTGACACTGACCTTGCCCTCAGAAGAAGAGAACTCAATCGCGGGAGGAGAAGGAAGAGGTCGTTTGTAAAACCCATTACACATGGAAATCTGCTCACTTTTCTTCTGGTTCAACCCCACCATTCTGGTTATCCTGTGAAGAATATTGCTACGGTTTTCCGTGACAAAATCGTTAGAAACTGGGAGGAGAGAAAGGAAGGAAGAAAACTTGCTTCTGCGATCACTTGGTTGTGGAGTTTATGAAGAGCAAGGCACGAAGTAGTACGTGGGTTTTTCCAATCTGTGACGCTTGGACTGCACTGCGACATGTTTGAAACGTGAGATATTATATTGTTCTGATTGTGATTGAGGTCAACGATGGAAAATTAATCGATGTAATTTGTCTGCAAATCTCTGTTTTATTAGGGTAAGGGACAAAAACGGAGAATTAGAAAGATGTACGATTTGATAATCTTCTGGGAATTAATAGATAAACGTTCAGGGATGATTTGTCAACGATCGACACAGAGGGAAAGGGTGTGGAAATTAAGATTGTTTAACCTCGATTGATGCGGGTTTGATTTCTCTCCTACTTTCTTCCTCGTACACTTTCCAGAGTTTCTGTTCTTGTCCGTTTGATGAAGATCCTATGGTCATGATTTAATATATAAAATATTTCCCTTGTCTCTTGTTCTCTGCGAGAAATATTTTGTAGTGTATCACTCTGTGTTCTGATCACATTGAAAAATCTTTTCTTCTCTACATGTCAATATTCTCTAGTGCATGCTCCCATCAATTACTCAGCAGCCTTGGATGAGAGGGAGAGATGGAAAACCTAAAGGATTACAAGTAAGAGTCAACATTAAATCATAACCATATTGTGGATGCAAATTTTCTCCTCTTCGATCTTGGACGATTTTGCACCTACAAAACAACTAGCACCTTAGGTTAAGGCCAAGAGCCTCACGCGCCCACAATGAATGGGGGGGATTTGGCCGAAGAACCTCCGATGCCAAAGTTAGAATTTTAGAGAGAAAGAGTGTTTAGAGAATTTTGGGATTTTTGCCAAAGTGTTGGAATTAGTGTTTTGTGAAAATGGGACCCAATTTATAGGAGAGGAAATGGTGATTTATTTTGAGGGGTTATGGAGATAATGGGCTAGTTATTTTGGGGAGTTATGGAAATAATTGGCTAGTTAATTAGCAAATAGTAATAACCTAATTAACTAGCTATTTGAATGTCATAAAAAGGGGGAGAAAATGGCAGCAACAAACAGAAAATAAAGGGCATGGCCGGCCCTAGTGGGTTTTTGGTTATAATTTAGAGGTTTAGTTGATAATTAAGGGATTGATTAGGTAATTAATCCCTTAATTAGTCAATTTTAGGAAATATGAAAGGAATAAGTATATTATTTAGCTAATTGATTAGCTAAATAATGAAATGGGAAATATATGAATAAATTAGGTTTTAAGTTGATACCTATTTTGGGCACTTTTGACTTGGTTGAAGGATAATTGTCTGCTGATTGCACGTAGGAATCCCAGTATACCTCAAGGGTAGTTTTGTCTTTTTTTGTCAAAAATCCACGTGTCGCCTTGTGATTATTTTTGGCTCCACAAATGCCCCCACACCTGTTGGGCTGCTTGTAGGAAAGGGCAACGGTGTAGAGATTTTCTTGCTTTAGGAAACTTAAGACTGTTTCCTATTTTGATGTTGATTCTCTCTTTAAATGGAAATTAGATCCTTCTAGGAAAGAGAAATAAATTTCTCTCAAAGCCTATTTAATTCCACCTTAAGTGGGTTATTAAATCAACTTTGGAGAGCGATTTATTCTACCCAACAAGAGAGAGAAGGTTAGAGGATATTTGTTCCCCCTCCTCTAGCAATCTTCTACATCTTGCACGTGCAAAGGATCGTCTTTCGTTGGTTTCTTCGTCTTCTCCGTGCCGCACCGATGTAAGAAAAATTTAATTTTTCTTGCCTTCTTCTTGGATAGTGCTATTGCAGGGCAGTCGTCGGGGTGGTGCGGCACGTTGGCTGGCAGGGGCCAGGAGTTGGCTTGGCATGGGTTGAGGAGATGTCGTGGCAGGGACCACTGCTTGGGTAGATTGGCTTGGCTTGAGCCAAGGGCAGCTTGTGCAGCTGGGGTCGAGGATTGTGGCGCTGGGGCGCAGTGCTAGGCGAGCCGCATGGCTCATGTCCTTTGGGCTCTTGGACCTGACTCGGGCCAGGCTGGCGATTGAGAGAAATAAGGAGATTGCGGGTCTCATGGGCTGCTGGAATGTTGGGCATGCAAGCCTTCTGCCTGCTGGAATGCTGGGTTGAGCTCCCCTGCTGAGTACCATGAATGTCGTTGGCTGCTTAGTCCTCTTTGTTGAAAGAAATGTGGGCTACTCCAGAAAGATGAGGTAAAGAGGATCAATGCGGATGCATTGGCTCGTCTGATCGCTGTCGTGGAGCTTACTATGAATGAAGATGGAAAGAAGAGATCTTCCCCGCCTGCTCATGAGATGCCAGTTAAGAAAAAACTAAAGACTTCTTCTGCTGCTCATGAGGGTCCGCTTGCTACCGAAAGGTATGTGATTGACATGACTTCTTCCAATGGGAAAAAATAAGGCTGCTAGATCTGAGCATGTGGCGTCTTCCATGTTGAGAAAGGCTAGTACAATTGTGGATAAGATTGCTCAGCGTAAGGTTTTATCATGCCCCCAGTGCCGAAGTCTGTACCAGGACGTTCTTTGGGAGCCAAGTCCGGTTCACCTTTGTAGAGACTTGCTATTATGAAGAGTGGTAAGGTGGACTCTGTTGCTAAAGTGGCGCCAAAGCCTGCTCCCTTTGCTGCTGAGATTGATTCGCCTCAGATTCAAGATCGTAAGCTTGCAAATTATGAGCTTCGTTTTGCTGCTTATGCTAAGAAGGGAGTGGATGAGCTTCTCTATTTCTCCAGAAGACTTGCTTGCTTTTATTTTTAAGGCTTCCATTGGTGAAGTAGTTGGAGAAGTTAGTGCACAGACTGGGGCAGCCGGGGGTGAAGCGCCAGATGAAGGTGTGGCGACCGAGTAGTCGTGGGATGTCCAAGCTGCTGTAGTGTAGTATTTTAGGTAGCCTTTAGGATTTTCTTTGTTTTTCCTTGTAGCTCTTGTTTTGCTTGAACTCCTTCGGCCTTTGCTAGTTGTTTATAAACATGTTTTCCTTCGTTTTTCTTCATCTTCACTTCTTTTGTTCATGCCCTAACCTTTAGACTTGATAGACCAGTGGCAGGCATGCTACTTTTTTATAAGCAGACAAGCTCGCGTAGCCTATGCAGCCGTAGGTGTTGGTGTAGAACTTTGCAAAGTTGTTAACCATAGGGTTGGCAGCCGGATGCCTTACTTACAGAAGCAGACAAGTCCGCGTAACCACTAGGTTGTTAACCTTGACTTTCTTCAATTCCGTAGGTTGCGTAGCAAGTATCACAACACTTTAGGACTTGGTGTAGGTTGTTCCGCGCTTGGCAGAGGTGAAGCTTATCGACTACGTAGCATGTCGGCAGTGGATAAAACTTCGTATATGCGCGCTAGCTTGTTTAACCTTTCACAAGAATGTGCAGTTGCATAAGTCTAGCGCGGCTTTACTGCTCGAAGGGCAAGCCGTAGGCAGCCTTCCGGAATCCGTAGGCTACCTTAGTGCACTCGGTAGCAGCTTTAGGATTCCAGGGCAGCCGTCCATCGAATGTACTGCGTAATGTGCCCTCTCCGTCTCTAGGGCCCGGTTCCCCACGGATTAGGCCAAGAGACCCAAAATCCTTCAGTTAGCTAAGCCTTGAAAAAGACCATTGCGGCTACTTCTAGGAATCCCGACGCAAGCCATCGTGCATCTAGTTATACTAGGGCAGCCAGGCTCATCCATGTCTGGATATTCGGAGTGTAAAGTTTATCCTCCCGTCTTTGAGAGCTGACCCATATGGGTGTCGGGGAATTGGTTTACCCTCTCGCACTGGAGAGCAATTAGTTTACCCTCTCACACTGGAGAGCATGGTTGGTTCCTCGGGGGGCGCAATTCCTGCGATGGGTCCCTAAGAAGGGCGCAGTCTTCTTTTGAAGTGCCGGAGTGATCAGTTGTTATAAGCATGCAGCCGAGCCAAGTTGTGATTACTTCTGAATTCCTTATTGAAAAACGAGTGAAACGAACGAGAACTTAGCTGTAAGATAGGAACTGCATAACAACTGGATAGTCCTCGACTTGTGAAGTGGTGCCCGTCGAGCTTCTTGAGTCTTCAGGCTTTGATGTAGTGGGAGGTCACACATGGTACTTCTTCAGATTGTATGCGCTCTACTACTTTTCGATCTTTTTATCGTTTCATGGTAGCGGGGGTATAATTACTCTTGCCACCTATTCTACTGAGCTTGTACAGACCTTCCCAGATGAGATCCATCTTTTTGGATGTTTCGGCCTGCCTATTGCCTTGAGGATATCTCGGCATGGACATATGCTGCTTGATGCCATATTTTTGGAAGAACTTCGCCAAATCTTTACCCACGAATTGCAGGCCGTTGTTGGTGACAATGGATTAAGGGATGCCAAATCGGTAAATGATGTTCCTCCATATGAAGCGCTCTATGTCCGTCTGAATTGTGGTCGTCATGGGCTCTGCTTCCACATATTTGGTGAAGTAGTCGGTTGCCACGAACCACGGCTGCTCGCGAGCCTTTGTAGTTGGATGCGCCGTTGACATGCGAATGCCAGAAATCTCCATTAAGGGAATATGTGCGGCTAAAGTGTGATCGACTGCCTTCGAGGCATCGTTGGGCCGAGTTGTTACGTTCGTCAGAAAACTTTGCATCTGCCAGGGTCTACGCCTTTATCACCGCCGGTTTAGATTCGGCGGAATAGTGCGTCATGATGATGACTGCAGGTAACTGTAGAATACAAGTAGTCGAGCCCCCAGCTCTTCTCGCATGATGGTAGAGCTTATTGCTACTTTAGATACCGTCAAACATGCGAATAAGTCATCCGCTGCTTCTAGGGAGGTGATGTCGGGTACTTCTTCAAGTCCTTGAATATGCATTGGCGAGCCTCATCCCAAAGTGCATGCTTCTCTGCTAAAGCAAAAGAGTTTGCCAGAGTTAGATCTTCTTTCATGATCAATTTTCCGAATAGCGGGTGGTCTGCTGGAAATCCTTTTTGGAAGGCTGCTCTAGGTATCGAGTCGTTGCATCCGACTATTTTTGCCTTCTTTACTTTGAACCTCCTCACATAGTCGCGAAGCGACTCCTTTGGGTTCTTCTTAACGTCGAACAAATGGTCAGACTTCTTTTTGATCGAGCGATAGGATGAATATTCTTTGGTGAAAACCAAAGAAAGTTCGTAGAAATTCCGAATGGATTGTGGCGGCAGGGTGTAGAACCAATCTTGCGCCTCGCCTTGTAGAGTGGTGGCGAATATCTTGCACATGAGATCATCGTTGTTTCGATAAAGGATCATTGCACTTTGGTAACGTTTTAAGTGTCTCTCCGGGTCTTCATCCCCTTTAAAAGATGTGAAATATGGCATGCTGAACTCACGTGGAGGCTCTGCCTGCTCGATCTCCTCCGTGAAGGGTGACCTGCTTATGTTGGTTATGTTCCGTCGTAGTGCCTCGTCGGTGACCTCGTTGCGTTGGAAATCATGTAATCGTTTGGTCAAGAGTCTCTCTACTTCTTCCTGAATTTGCCTTTGTTGGGGTAGCGGAGCTCTCGGCTACCCCCAGTCATGACTTGCTGGTCTAGGCTGCTCTTCCATGTGTTTGGCTCGTCTATGCCGCGGATGCAGTGCATGTGGTGTGTTCCTAGTAGGCGAGCGAGTTCTTCGCAGGCTGCTGGTTGAACTTGAGCTGGATTAAGTGACTGCTTCTCTCCGTCCGTCGTGCTGCCTACTCTGATGTGAGGTGGAGGACGCTCCTTGTGGGCTTAGCTGCGAATAGACACTTTGCCCAGAAGGTTGTTCATGTTGACTATCGGAGTATGACCCCCACCGTGAATGTATGCTCCTCCGTGGGCCTAGTCGAGAGTGCATGCTCATTCGCGCTCGAAGACGGGAATGTACACTGCCCAAACGTTTGGCTCGTGGCTGGTCGAGTGGCTGCTTGCCGGGACGCTGCTGGAAATGTCTGTCTGCCCTTGTCCTACTTCGGGATACCTCGTCAGGGGCACGTTTGATCCCGATGCATTGCAAAAGTTGATTCACCAAGGTTGTCTGTTGTGCAAGGGCACTCGTCAACTCTATGACTTGTCGAGACAAGTGTTGTTCGCCATTTGGATTGGAAGAGCTTGGAATGAATGCGCCTCCTTGGGCAGTGGAAGGGTGGTAGACTCCGGGCGCGAGATTTGAGTTGGGAAATGTCAAATCCGCGAAAAAATATGGTGAGAATGCTCCTAGCCTGATGGTAGGCCCAGATGGTTGAGATAGTCTTGGGCCGACTTGGGCTGCTTGGAAAGCCACGGGAGCAATCTGGGCCTTGAAAGTGGGCTGCTCGTCGGGAGCAGGCTGGGTCACGAGAGCAGGCTGCTTGGCAGGAGCAGGTTGGGCCGTGATAGTGGGCTGCTCGACGGAAGCAGGCTGGACCACGGGAGTGGGCTGCTCGTCGGGAGCAGGCTGGGCCACGAGAGCAGGCTGCTTGGCAGGAGCAGGCTGGGCCACGGGAGTGGGTTGTTCGACTGAAGCAGGCTGGGCCATAGGAGTGGGTTGCTCGTCGAGAGCAGGCTGCTTGACAGGAGCAGGCTGGGCCACGGGAGTTGGCTGCTCGACGGAAGCAGGCTGGGCCACGGGAGTGGGCTGCTCGACGGAAGCAGGCTGGGTCACGAGAGCAGGCTGCTTGGTAGGAGCAGGCTGGGCCGCGAGAGCAGGTTGCTTGGCGGGAGCAGGCTGGGCCGCGAGAGTAGGTTGCTTGGCGGGAGGAGACTGCTTAGAATGTGATGCAAGCGAATGCGAGGCTTGGGCCCGGGCCCATGCAAACTTGGATGGTACTTGGGCCGTGGCCTTGGTGTCGTGAGCCTTGGATGGCACGGCTCGAGCCGTGGTGAAGGCACCATGGACCTCGCCATGGGTGGCTACCGAGGTAGCCACCGTGGTGGTTCCCATGGTGGAAACTCGTGGTGGTGGTGCTGCTCCACTTATTGTCGCATTTTGCCTCACGGATCTCCGCAATCCCATTTCTTGTATATTAGAATTTTCACTTATGGAATTTTCTAAATTTCTAGCCATTATATTTTGCTTATACGTTTTATCAAAGAACCTTTGCAAGTAAAAAATTCTAATAATAAGAACGTATGAAAAATATTCAAATGGACTAGAAAATAAAGAAAAAACCTTTTTGTGCGAGAGTCTTCTACGAGTATGGATTTCAACTCTCAATGAAAGCACCAATTTGTGGATGCAAATTTTCTCCTCTTCGATCTTGGACGATTTTGCACCTACAAAACAACTAGCACCTTAGGTTAAGGCCAAGAGCCTCATGCGCCCACGATGAATGGGGGGGCTTTGGCCGAAGAACCTCCGATGCCAAAGTTAGAATTTTAGAGAGAAAGAGTGTTTAGAGAATTTTGGGATTTTTGCCAAAGTGTTGGAATTAGTGTTTTGTGAAAATGGGACCCAATTTATAGGAGAGGAAATGGTGATTTATTTTGGGGGGTTATGGAGATAATGGGCTAGTTATTTTGGGGAGTTATGGAAATAATTGGCTAGTTAATTAGCAAATAGTAATAACCTAATTAACTAGCTATTTGAATGTCATAAAAAGGGGGAGAAAATGGCAGCAACAAACAGAAAATAAAGGGCATGGCCGGCCCTAGTGGGTTTTTTGTTATAATTTAGAGGTTTAGTTGATAATTAAGGGATTGATTAGGTAATTAATCCCTTAATTAGTCAATTTTAGGAAATATGAAAGGAATAAGTATATTATTTAGCTAATTGATTAGCTAAATAATGAAATGGGAAATATATGAATAAATTAGGTTTTAAGTTGATACCTATTTTGGGCACTTTTGACGTGGTTGAAGGATAATTGTCTGCTAATTGCACCTAGGAATCCCGGTATACCTCAAGGGTAGTTTTGTCTTTTTTTGTCAAAAATCCACGTGTCGCCTTGTGATTATTTTTGGCTCCACACATATGATCTTCATCAAGGGACAAAAATAAACGCATAGGTGAGTTTAGGATGAAAAAGTTAAAAATGAAGTCAAATCCAATTGAGACAAGCAATATATTAAAGAGGGAGAATCAAACTCAAGATGACGAATGTACGAATGAATGTTCTTTAACCAAATACAAGTCTCGCGTTATAACTGCTGTGTTTTTTATGAATTGAATACTTGAATTTGGATCAATCGTTATGTTTTTGCGCTATTGAGCCCAAGCCCGTCTAAGTTCCTTCTATATATAAATGATAGAATAATCGACACTAAATTCATTTAAATTACAAGAATAAAATATCAAACACGGAACCTTGAGTACAAAGATAAATGCTCTTAACCAACTGAGTAACAAGATAAACCCGTCTAAGTTTAGTGGTCGTATTGTAACCGAGTTGGTTGGCCTAATTGATTGGGAATCAAAGCATATATGCATGAAATCTTAAGTATGAGTCTTTCACTTGCCTCATTGACTTTTATTACCTTATTTTTCATATTACAAGCCTTGGAGTGAACCAAATTTCTCCCCTAAACCATCAACAAAAAGGGATGACTATCCTTAGATATTGTTGAGAGTTGTCCCACATTGGTGAGGGACAAGGTTTGATATGTGCTTATTTGATCTTGGGCTACTTCCCATATTGCCAATTGGTTTTATGGTGGAACCTTAATTTCATTATGGTATCAGAGCAAGGTTGTCCACGTGTGAAGCCCAACGGCCACACACACTTCACGTCACCCAGTTGTTGTCCACGTATAGGCTTGAAAATCCGCCACACGTGCAGGGGCGTGTTGAGAGTTGTCCCACATTGGTAAGGGACAAGGTTTGCTATGTGCTTATATGATCTTGGGCTACTCCCCATATTACCAATTGGTTTTATGGTGGAACCTTAATTTCATTAGATATTTTTGAGACCTCCCCTATGACTATGTGCCCTCTCTCTCCCCCAATGTGCCTACATCTCTGAAACTTTCTCTGTCGTCGGTCTCTTGCTCCGGCTTGGAGTCGGCGGCAGCCCAATGCCCTTCCCTCCTCGCCCTCCTCCCTCTTCCCTTTTCTTCCACCCTCTATTTCATATCCCTATCTCCCATCTCCCCCTGATTTTCGCCTTTCTTCCTCTTCTCCTTCTTCCACCATATGTTTCCTTACTTTCTCCCCTTCTCTCCTTCTCTTTCCTCCCGATTTCCCCATCTCTCCCTTTTCCTCCAACTCCACCACGTTTTTTCCCTTCTCCAAGCCACCATGGATGGAGATTTAGATTATATGGTTTTGCATTTAACTTTCGGTTGTTTTCTTTCTGAGCATTTTGTGTCTCAAGTTGCTCTGAGCTTGGTCTCAGTCATCCATGAGTTTATCTCATATTTGTTTTATTTTCATTGTTCCTATCCAAACATCGCTCCTCACCGTGAATCTTCTATCATCTACCCTTGCTGCTCTTTTCATTGGGTGTCTTCTCCTAGGATCTCCTCCGAAGGCGCACTTTGGTGGTTCATAGCATTTAAAGTGTATTTTGCACTATTTGGTAGGATTATGGGAGCAGTCGTAGAGCGGGTAGCTTGCCTACCTCCATTTTCCGTTCATCCATTTGGTTCTTTGGCCTTTCTTCCGGGTGGTGGCAACGGATCTGCGATGGCGGTGCGGCTGTTTTGGTAGAGGTGGTTGTCTAGGTTTTTCGGTTTGGTTGCTGCTATGGGCTGCTCACTTTGGTCCTTCTCATTGTAGTTTTCGTTTATGGAGTTGGGCTTTTGCTTGGCCATTTTGTACTCTCTTTTGGAGTTGTTCTTACCTTGTATTAGTTTTCTCTTCAATGAAATTTACTTTGATTGTCCAAAAAAAATTATATATATCATATTACAAGTACAGTATAAAAATGCGATTTTGACGTGCTTTTAAACCGTGATGTCAAAATGTTTGGCATTGAAAGTAATTTGATATTGGGCGTGGCCCGTGCCTAAAAGATTGAATTTGGCCTTAGTTTTGGGCTCCTTTCAATGTTCTCCCGCATTGACGGTGTTGATGACCTAAACCGATGTTTACACAATAGAGAGAGTTTTGAACATGTACGAACACATTGACATTTTCAATATGGTGGCAAAAGCCTTGCATCTCACAGCCTTTAAAAGCCATGTCCCCAGAACGGGACTGCTACTACGTGATTCAATCTAAGAGTAAGGTACTTCGGTTTGTGATTCAAGTTTATGTTATGAATATTAAGTTGCTTTGATTCAACCTCAAACGATTCTCTTGTAAACAAAACAAGTGAAGTTTCTGATGAGTTGTTTCGTTACTCATGTTAATCTTTGCAAAGTAATGATATGAAGTATATTTCGTAACTTCGTCGGATCAAAGACATGTGTGAGTTGGATCAAAGACTATTGATTTCTTCCAGTAACTTCTCTTTTCTAAGTCCATTGTCCATACCATGTTTGTCGAGGCAGAGCCAATAGATGTACTGTTAGAACATCGACCGTAGACGGATGCATTCCTATGCAACTACCTTGAAAATAAGAACACAAGCTCTTGGATCGGTTTGACATGAGGGAACCATCATATCAACTGTTTGGTCACCGCCATTAGTTGTTACAATCCCCGACACCACTATTATGGGCTTTTCACCGTTTTAGTTCCATAATTTTGAATACTAAATGATGTGACAAATTGAAAAACTAGTTCCAATTGTTACACTGTCTTAGTTAACAAAAACGAGAAACATCAACCTTGTGTTATGCAAATGTTGGGGGAACTCAAGAAAACAAAAAATTAACAAACAATGTCACAAGTCACAGCTCGGACATAGATCTATAATTCGAACATCATTGCGACTAGTTCTAAATCAATCCAACACTATTATTAGGAATGTCAAAACTATATAATAGTGTTGATTATATTAAAAAACTAACATAGTAGCGTCATCGTAACAAACCAGGTATTCTCCATATCTAGGTTTTGTTTTTGGGGCAAACAAAACAAATCATATCATCATTCCATCACTCGACATCTACTTTGGGATCTGGTTTTGATGCTAAAAACATTTATATTCTACTCAATTTTATGAGACCTAGCCAACGCGACCAAAGTGAAAGAGCATCCATCCAAAGCTTAATCCGGGTATGCAAACGGATCTCAGTTTTTACTCTGAGTCCCGATGACACCATTTTTGTCTCTCCACCTTTCCTTGATATATTGTGCAATCCAACATCGATCCAAAAGTTGTACAAGATAAGGACACACATGATTTTGATAAAACGGATTTGCTGTTACTGTGGATCCCAAACTACTAATATAAGAGTATTTGAAAAAAAAAATCTTATATAATTTTGAATTAGTAGCTCAGAACTTTTATTATTTTAGTAAACTCGTTTCGTGTAAGTCATTTTTATAAGGAGAACCACACTTTTTCTTCCCTATTGGGATTGCTTATTAATTGGTTATAAGGGGATCAGAATACGGAATGGTACGCCACATTTGTTATATACATTAAAAGATTTTTTTTATGTCACTTAGTACTACGTCTAGTGATATTTCTCTTCACTTATAAATGAGAGATCTTAGGTTCGATTCTCACCAAAGACGAATTTGAACCACATAATTGCTAGCACACTCCCACCCCTTTTAATTAGATAATATCGGTTGTTAAAATAATTTTTTAATTTTTTTGCCCTTTTTGTGGCTCGTCTCTGCCGTTTTGCGGCTGCCAAAGTCCGCAGATTCCGGTCGGCTCCTCGGCCGGCTCACAACCCTGTTTTTTAGCCAGAACTTTTTCGGTTGCTTTTGTTTGTGTCGGTTAAAGTTGGAACGCTATAGATCGTGGCCGTTGAAGCGGTGGAGCGATTGGGTCGATGAGTTCGAGGTTTATTGGGTTCAAAGTTTTCAGTGGGTATCTCTATGTGGTGCTGGGTCTGCGCTGCCGTGCTGGGTGTACTGAGGCGGATCAGTGGTTATTTTCCGACATTCTGATCCCGACATCTTGTGCTCTTTACGTAATTTGCGTAAGGTTGGTGAGCTTAAGGTGTAATGTCTCTGATACCCCTGTCAGGTTTTACCCCTTTGGACTAAAATATTTGCTGTCTCCAGTCGTTTGTGTACTGTGGTAGGAATGTGTGTAATTTCAAATTCTCAAATCCCTGAGTTTGTATGGTATATTGTTTCAAGGTAGATTGTCTGCCCTTCTGTTTGGGTGCCATTTTCATTCTCTCTTATTTTATACGGTCACGATTAAGTCACGTTAATATTTTATATTAATTTTTTTATAGAGATAATAAGACAAAAAATAATAAGAATATAAAATGTTGACGTGGCTTAATCGTGACCGCACAAATAATAAGGGATGGAAAGAGCAACAGGAGAGCAGACAATCTGCCTCCATGTTGTTTTCTGGGCTGAAGTTTCTATGATATTGGATCTGTCATTTTTTATTTATTTTTTATTTTTTACTGGGATTAGGTCTTCTAACAGAGAAAATAAGAGGTTATAATTACTGAAACGGGGTATGAATTTTTAGATATGTGCAGTCACTAGGAATTACAGGGGAAAGTTAATGTAATTATGGACCTTTTGTCAATGGAAAGTGCATATAAATTATTATAACTATCTTTCATCATACTATTATTTTGTTCTTTTTACCACAATTTTTCTGTCAATTAGTGATGAACTAGCAAAAATTGCGCGTATGACATTGCGGGTTTTAAAACTGTACAGAGCATGTTGAAAGTTGTAAATGTATACAAGATAGACAATACTAAATACATGTGAAATTGATCTCGAACATGTTTTGGAATGTTGTCTAATTCAGGGCAAAATTGATCTCAAATCATGAAAGAGAGACAAAAGCAGATCACCCTTGTACTGTATTGCACAATGATGGTTTGCATTGAAATTTTAAAACATAGGTTGTAGGAGAAATTTTTTGATAAGGTTGTCTGATTAGGTCAATTCTCATATACTATATTGGACTATCGTGGGATCGAGTTGGACTAAAGTATAAAGAACTTATGCTTTTGTGAGGTGTTCCACAGATGATTTGGTTAAGTCGTATGATTTTCTAATGAAGTTGTTTTTTGACCGAGAAAAACAAAGTAAAATGTTTCAAAAATTGAAATGATGTTATTAGTCTGAAAATTACATTTCTTTGGCTTCACTTTCCTGATACATTTTATATAGCTAGCCTGATTAAAGATTCTAGCTACAACAAAATAATCAACGTTGTGAAGAAGTTCATGTAAATCCCTTGTCCTCCCCCTCTTGAAAAGATCTCTGAGAAATGGTTGCAGATTGGTGTCCAGGAGATGTACATGTTTCTGAACTAGCATGGTGTTTAGATCTCCTTGACCCTGATGGACTCCCAATGGACGAGTCCTTCGACTTCTTCCGTCGCGTTTTCTTAGGGATGTCCGGTAGGTTTTGCGGCGACTTGCTGCCTTGACTTGGATCCGTGGATTGCTGGATGCTCCTAGTACTACTGTCCGATATCTCCCTATTCTTAGAAGACCTCCTTGTATGCTTAACTTTATCTGATTTTTCCTTCTTGGGGGAATCCGTTCCACCACCTCCGTGCCCGTTCGATGAATGCCGCCTTGACGACTTGGGTAAATCCGGCATGTCATTCGCCGGTGACCTAGCACCCCTTGAACTTTTCTGGCTTGAATCTACATACATTTACAACATTAACATGTTAACCGAAATGTGTTTAGACACAAAACTACACATTTACTGATGCTCTCTAAGCAAATGCGTCAATATTGCGTGTTAAAAAAAAAAAAAAAAAAAAAAAAAAAAAAAAAAAAAAGAGGGTACCTTCAGAGACCCATTTGACCCCATAATCTTCTTTCATATCTCCATTGCCTAAAGGTGCTGACTGTTGAAATCCTGGTGGAGCTTGAAACTCATTCATCTGCATGAAAAATAAAACCCACATGATGGTCTCGTCTAGCCGCTATCCGTCTTCACTTTGTCAAAAAATAGGTTACGAGCATAATTCGAATCTCGTGGACTATAAATGTTGTTAAAAAAGAAAAGCAAAAATGGTTAATTACCCAGCTTGGAGAACTAGCAGTTGAAGGGCCATCCCATCCTATATGAGCAACATGCTTTACATCTGTAGGAAGCCCAATCTGCATTTCTTGGTCTTTGTTATCATCTGCCGAAAGGATTGCCATTTCTTTGAGAAATTTATAAAAATGACCCTAAAAATCACTCTAATTGCAACCTTCTTCCAATTTTACACGTACCAAAAATTTGAGAAATGTATCTTAGGCCCTTCAAGAGGCCCTTCATCTTGTTGTTATTTGCATCTTTCACCACCATCTTGCCATTATTTGCGTCCTTCACCACCATCTTGCTATTCTTTGCATCTTTCGCCGCCATTCTAATTAAACAAATTAATTAAAACTACTCTTGGAAATTCTCTACTAGATGTAGAATCCAAAATTTGTCCTCCAATTCTGTAACATTGACAATAGAAGAAGAAGAAATTAATAATCGAAAATCAAAATACACAATATGAAAGGGCTAATGCAAACAGAACTGCAATTTGTCTTTTTTTATGTGTTCAAATCTGACAGATGACAGTTTATTGATAAAAGAAACAACAACAACAAAAAACCATATTCTTTTGCGTTTCGATTATGATACCTTGATGCAAGGCTGAATTTTACAGGCCCGTACTGAAGGAGGCTGCATTCAGAACTATAATTTTTTTCCCTAAGAAGCTAAGAACATTCAC
Source organism: Malus domestica (assembly GCF_042453785.1). NCBI lineage: Eukaryota > Viridiplantae > Streptophyta > Magnoliopsida > Rosales > Rosaceae > Malus > Malus domestica. The sequence goes on from NC_091665.1 coordinate 31,418,501, forward strand.
TTTCTTGTATTAATTTGCAAGATGGGGAAAACTTTAGAAAGAAAGGGAAAAATGTGTTCAAAAACCAACAACAGCTTTTGACAAATGTGGCATTGAGGGTTGCAGTGATGAGAAAAAGAATGAACTGGAAAACAAATTATGCTTAATTAAAGTAAACCTATTTTTTATCTCGTTGATTCGATGGTAATGCATTCTTCTTTCTTCCCTAATCCCATGATTGTCAACCAGAAGTCGTCGTATTTTTCGGCCAGAAAATTAGAGTGAAAATAAAATCTTTGACGTGCTAAATATAGGGGAGGGGGAGTTTTAACGGGTCATTTTAGAGGTTGTAATGAATGGTGGAAGCTTATGAATTTCCATTGTTTGTTAGCTATTTCTTTGGGTGGAAATTACTTATGGAGGACATGGCTACATCTAGATATATAACACTTGCATAAATAGCGGATTTGTAGAAAATTAAAGCAAGATAAGTGCTATGATTAGTCGAATATGCGTTTGTGAACTAATTTTAGTCGTTAGTACATGTGAAACCTATAATGCATCAAAATGAGATGGCACATGTGTGTTTCTAAGTTCGGCTTACGCTAACATCCTCGTGTTTACTTGGTCAAGACTCAAGTCCATTACTTGTTTTTAAAGTTTGCTCAATGGTTTGCACGTTGACCATGTTTAGGAGTCACAGTATAGTTATGAATGCAGCAGTAAAAATTTTGTACTACGGAAGTTATGAGCCCCCAAAACTTTATATATGCTTTACAAATCACACATTTCTTATGTTCATCTTTCGTGAGAAGTTACAATCATTGTAAAGAGAGTAAATACCATTTACGTTGTCGGTTTTTTATTTGTCACTAAGTTGATCTGTTTGAATCCGATTTTGCATCGATTTGTTTAACTGTGAGGGCGTTGGATTTCAATATTTTTACTATATATTACTATTGGATTATCGTTAGGAATTATCTTGTGGAGATATTTGACGAGGTCAAAATGCATAGAATATGCTCTGTGAGAGGCTTTATCCCTTGAATTGATAAAGTCAATGTGGTAGGCCAACCTGTTAGGTTTATCCTTTGAGTTGATAACAAAGATTAGATAATTCCAAGATAATTGGATTATTGCATGTGGTCTCTAGGGAAGTATGATTCGTGTTGGAGAATGTGGTGTCCAGCATTTCATGTGGGGTTGGAAGATAAAATCATCCAGGATGGTTTTTTTGTTTCTTTGTTTTTTTTTTTGTTTTTTTGTTTTTTTTTTCAAATGATATATTTATTTGATTATAATAAATAAGTTTATATTTTCCGCAAGAATATTAAAAAGAAATTCAGGTTCCATACAATCTCATTTAAGGTAACCACCAACATCTGAGACGTAAACTGCTTCATATGCACGATTGTTCACCCTATGGGTAAAACCAAACACAACAGACTCAACAGAACTAGTAAGGGATTTGTGACATGGTGATCGAGTATATCAGACTTGGGTATCAAGGGATTTGTAACTATAAATTTGAGGGATTGTAACGTAAGCATCCCTTGAACTCAACAAACAACTCAAAAGCTATATACGAAAACTCTCACTCCTGAGAAAAATACTAATTATCATAACCCTCTCATCAACAGACGTTTGGATTAATAGTACTATGTTAGCAACCGGCAACATCTTCAGGTTGAATTAACAACACTGCTTATGTGTCGGTTGGTTACCTATCCAGATTTCGGCGTGCAAAAAGTTTCTAATTATTTTGCCTAAAGGGGTTTTTATTAGCTTCTCTCTGAAGTGAGGTGTTATCAGGTTACTTCATGTTCGGCACATTAAAAGTCAAACCAGTTATTAAATTTCGCAGTGAGTGATCTAGCAACCTTGTCTTTAGGTTCTAGAACCCAAGGCCGAGACGCGTTCCTTCTTTGGCCGTAATCGCTTAAGTGCAGAAGTAAGCAACACATTTGACTCCACCACCACCACATCTATTCTATTTGCCCGAGCCTGGTTGCGAGTTGGCACGCACACATCACAAGAAAAACGTAATTAGCTCAATAGTTACTCGACCTACGTGCCATGGAGATTTTGTAATTTTTTAAGTCAAGTTAAAACTTAGGTTGAATTCGGATGATTTCAAGTTGACCCAACTCGAGTTTCACCAGACGTTTTGAAAATAGCATTAGTTAATAGTTATAACTTAATTCGCCTAGAATTCTTACTTTGGTTAGCCATAAGATTAGCTTAAAATAAATAGTTAATTTCTTTAGTTTTTAGTTTTTATGGATTGTTCGATCATTGTCATGAACTAGAAAGAAATGAATCACATTGTCACATTCGAGCTTAGTGGTAAATTAAGCAAATTAATAACATTGTATTTTTTTTATATACAAATGATGGTGGGGAGGGAGAATATATGGAGACTTATAAGCACATGTAAGGTCCCTCCTCCCACCAATATGAAATTCATTCTCAACACGCCCTCTCATGTGTAATGAATTTTCAAGCCTAACACGTGGACAACAGAACGGGAGGACGTGGAGTACATGTGGCCTACCATTAGTTGAAGGATGATTACTTTTAACCACTTGAGTTACAAACTCCTTGCGGCACTGTATTTCGTAGAAAAGTGAGCAAGGGTTACAAAGAATACAAATACAGATACAATCTTGTCATACATTAAAATACACATACAACTTATAAACAAATTTCATTTAGAACATGCATCAAGCTTTCAAATCGTCCATTCCAACAGAGTCCTGCAAAAAGATTAAAAACGCAAAACTTAAACCAAATTATGCAAATTCGAACGAAACTACGTTGCGCGAACACGAAGAACCCTACCAAGAACTTGTGATTCTCTTCGAGGAGTGGAGAAAAGTTCGTGCAGAATTTCCCCATATCAGAGTTTAATTCAGGAGTTTCACCACCTAATATGTTCATAAATTTCTTCCTCTCTGGAGCAAGCTTAATTCCAACCTGCATTTCAATCCAACAGCTCAGAACAATTACGCTACCTTTTCAAAAATGCCGATATGTTACGAATATTATTGATACTTTGAAGCCAACGTTGGCACTATGCGGTCAATACAATTGTCAATATATCGACGATAAACTTAACTGCAAGAGCATGAATATCTAATTGAAAAGAGAATGAGATTTCTTACACTAAAACTTGAGCTAGCTAGCCAGTTATGCGATTTCTTCAGCGTCTTGGCGTACGCTTCGCTACAAGCCTTCGACATTGACCAGTCTGGATTATCATGTAGATTCCGAAACAGCTCCACCAAGTAATCCATAGCCCTAAGCACATTCAATTCTCAAAAACACAAGGTTTGGCTTGCAGGCAGAAAGCATGCAACATGAACATGACATACCTTGTTAACCAGAGTAGAGCATTTGTGCAACTAGATGAGGATTTCGCAGTTTTCGCTTCAATCTCAACTCGAACTATGCTATACAAGAGGTTAAATTCTGACGGGCTCGACGAATACTTAGAATCCAACCTCTGTAATGTACAGAAGAGCATCAAAAACCTTGCGAACGTTAAAAAACCAAAACAGATTGCTTGTCCAAAAAGTTACATTATTTTCCTAGAAAAAAGACAGCACCTTACCGATATGTTATTACCAATATCAGATTTCACAGGGGCAAAGGCAGCTCCAAACTTGTCTGGAATCGAAACAATGAATCGAGAAAAATATGGTCTTGTCAGCATCCAAACACATTAAATTCAATCCGCTTTCGGGTTAAAAATCAAACTCTCATACCTAAAACAGGCAGCAAGTGTTTGCACACATCCAAGAAAGGTTTGGCAAGCATCTCGCCGGATTTGGATTTAACATGATTCATCCCTTCCAAAGCAGAAGAGAAAACAGTTCCTGATCCTGCCATTATTGTGTTTAGTTATCTGCACAAACATCACTAGTCAGATTTGGTAATCTGAATATTTTGGTCAGCATGGCAATTTGTATTTGTGTTTGATTTCATAGTTCGATGCGTGCAAGTTAAGAACTTTGCCAACTTTTAATACCATGATTGATGCCCAACTACATTTGTTTTTCTTTTCAATTAAATAATTAATCGCATCTAATCACCTAATAACATTAAGGATTTAGTCTCTTGTTATAAAATTTTTCCATTCAGATGCCTTCAAATTGTCGAAGATCGCCGTGCATGTAGGAATTAAAAAGTGCTCTACCATTAAAGCTGCAAGTTTCGCATTCTACAAAACTTTATATAATTTAGAAGAAAAAAAAATCATTCGAATTTAGAGGTAAAAAAAATGACATCGATAATAAAAAGATTGAAAAGGGATAAAAACAGAACAAGAAAAAACAAAAACTGGTAAATGGACACAAACCTGAAAACACGAAGATCCCAAAATCAGATATGTCAATCCAGATAGTATTGACATAAAGTTGAAGATTATTGCGTTAGGCGTTATATTGTTTTCCAAATTGCCATCAATATTTTTTAGAATTTAGTTTTTTACTAAATATGACATCTTATAATGTTTGTTATGACAACTCGTCCACGTAAAAATGTATATTATGTAACATGAAAAAGGAAGAAACACATGATCCGTCTAATATTCATAACTCTTAAAATAGGTCTGATGTTCGAATCTCTAGTTTACATGCATTGATTAGAAATTTTTTTTGAAAAAAAAAATGTTTGACCATAATTGCATTCAAAATAACAAAAATATGATGTCAAATTACAAATTTGAGAACTATATGAACCCATTTATTAGAAAACCTAAAACTGCTTCCGTTCTAGATAACTTCAACTTGGCAAGTCTCTGAACCCTTTTGAAACAAAAAAATTTCCTTGTACAACTCCTCTTTTGTATGACATGCCGAACTACCCACGAAATTATTTGGAGAAATCGTCATCTTATTCAAAACCTCACCGTACTTTAACAAATACTTCAGCACTTCAACCTCCTCCGGTTCTCCGTGGAATCCGTGCATGGAGATAGTCTTAAGGTGTGATGAGAGGCACACTGGCACAAGCATTGATGGATTGACTGGCTTGTAATCGCGATCCCCATGCTGTACGATGAAAGTTTAAGAGAAAGTGTTTCAGATTAGGAGATTTCTTTTGCAAATCTATTACAAGTTCCCAGCAAAAGCAACGAAGATCTAGCTCCAGTTGATTCAAAATCTCAAAATCAGGCAGATAGTGTGCCTCCAGATATTGAGGAACTAAAAGAGTCAAATATTTAACACTTGAAGTACGTACCTGCAAGTAACGTAGATATATTGTCAACATAGGATGGATATTTATACATATATTTTGGAGGCATATAATATTTGAGATGAATTTTGGCCTTGACCAAGGATTTAGAATTCTCCAAAACATAATTCGACGACAAACAAGCCCAATTCATATTGACATGGAGGTTTTCAAGTCTCTGGGCATCAACGAAAAACTCGCACTCGAGAGTATCAGTTGTTAACTGAGGTGCAGAGATGTTAACTACCAAAACATCTCTTCCCATGTTTCCAATCATAGTCAAATCTTCAAGCGCAGGGCAGTTCAGAAAGATCTTTACCCTTCCACCGATAATACTGTTATGAGATGTAACATGGAGGTACTTGAGACTTGGGAAACAACCTGATGTAAAGGTAATATAATTTGTTTCCAACTTCAGACTCACAAATGATCTGCACCCGTAAAAGCTCGGAGGCATTTCAAAAATCTCGAGGAAATCATAATAAATACTAAACAAATAAAGATCAAGTTCAATAACATTGTTCTTGATGGCAGTGGATATCCATCTACGAATACAAGAGAAATCTTCATCTTTAAAAGCGAAAGACTTACAACGAAGACATAGTTTTCTAATGTTGCACGATGAGCCGCATAATTTCATTACGCCGTCAACAAACCTCATAAACCTCCTTTGTTGTTGAGGTGCATAAGAAAAATCTCTGCTATCAAACTGTAGGCTAATGGGAGCACTGGTACACCTTGTTCCATCTTGTAGACAAACTCGTGGTCCGTACATCATGCAAAGTTGGAAGGAATGAAAGTAAGTGACAGAGAATCGCGTCCGGTAATTCACTCATCCTATCTCCAGGAGTCTGGCGTTTTGCTTTCGAATCCATTGCTCCCTAAAGACGATCTTGTTTGTTTTGGACTTTTGATATACGAACTTATGAATGTATAGGTTAAAGTTTATGAAGTTATGAATTTATTATAGGTTAAAGAATAAGTTAGGGTTTTCAGTCTTCTTGTAGGATTGTGCTCACGCTCTTGTCCCGTTGAGATTAAGTCAAACACATCTAAGTGCTTACTTGTGAGATAGAAATTAAATTAGCTAGAGAAGTCCTTGTGGTATGGTATATTTAGATCTGACACACACACACACACATAATATATATCCGGATTACTTACGGATTACTTGGTGACAAAGTAAAAGAACTCGGATGCATAATATATATCCGGATTACTTACGGATTACTTGGTGACAAAGTAAAAGAACTCGGATGGTTTGCTTAATTTTTTATGCCTTTATGTCTGGATTAAATTCTTATGAAACCCTAGATTCGTAAGAAGTTAAAGTATATAATGTGGTGGAAAAGGAAAGGGATCCTCCCACCAAGTCCTCCTCATCAACTTATCCGGATCCTTGAAATTTGATCTAACGGCTAAAGTTTTTATAACTTTTAAAATGAGCCCCTATTTGTAACCGTTGGATCAAATTTTAAGAACCCGGATAAGTCGATGAGGAGAATTCCGGTGGAAAATAGTGTTGAGGTAAAAGTAAGATCTGAAACTTTTAAGAGCACCGAAAGCATAAGTCAATTGATTTGGTTTTGTTTTGTGTCGGCGGAAGGGGAAGTGCGAGTGGGCTGGCTCATGTTGGTATCTCACATCATCCACAAATTATGTCAAAGAAATCAATCAATTTAGCCATGAATTTTCTTTACCATTTGTTAACTTTTCTTTTATTGTTACTTTTATTTGTCAAGAAAAATCAATCATGGATAGAGGAAGTTAAAATTACGAAATACTAGAAATTATAATATGATTAACTATTTTCTATAATCAATCGAATTTTTAGGACTTGCATGATAATTATTTTAGCTTTCAATTTTTAATAATTATTTGGTTCTTAGTTTTTGGTTTTAATTTTTTGCTTTAGGAATAGTTGGGAGATACATGAGAAAATGGGGAATATGGAATAATGGAGAGGGCGATGGTGGAGGTTCTCTGAGATTTAAAATTGATAGAATTGGTCCCTGAGTTTGTTTACTGTCAATCATTTTGGTCATTTTGTGTAAAATCTGTTAAAAGGATAAAATAACAAAAATATTCTTATTTTTTATCAAATCATTTGAGCACACTGTTTATTAAATTGAATTTTTATTATTAATAATAATAATATTAATATTATTTCTTATTTAACAGAGATTTTCTACAAAATGACAAAAAATGATTGAAGTGGACAAACTTAGACACCAAAGTGAAGAATTATACCAGTCTCATATCAAAAACCAAACAAAAACTATAGGGTTAATACATAGGAGAAAAGAGCCAAATATGAAGGAGAAAAGAGGAATGGGATCAAGGAGAAGAAATGTACATGTAAGAGCAAGTCCACCCCTAAGGACTTTGTGCCAGCACCCAGCGCATTTATCCACTCAAGTGAACAGTAATAGGCCCCAGTGAACAATAACAGACCAAAGCATCTCCATCCCTAAAAAAATGCGCTGGCACCCAGCGCATTTATTTGGTGTGTTTTTTTTTTTTTTAAGTTTATTTCGGATATGATTTTTAACCAATTTTGGATAAAATTTCAAATAAACTTAAAAAAAAACACATTGAAATAAAATTACATACTCATCAAATAAACTTAAAAAAAAACACACTAAAATAAAATTACATAAACTCATCAGATAAACTATAGAAAGAAAAAAATAATTTTTTTTAAATTTTCTGTATTTTTTAATAATTTTTCTGTATTTTTTAATAAATTTTAATTAAGTTAATTAATCTGGACCGTTGATCTTTGATCAGACGGTCTAGTTTAAAAGTAAAATTTAAATTTTTTTTACCGTTGGAAATCCAACGGTCTAGAAAAACTAGCCGTTGGAAATCCAACGGCTATCATAACGCCACGTCGCTGAGCCCAAGTGGGCTGACACATTTTCAGGAAAGCCTGAAACCCACTCGCGCCTTGCGCGCTTGTGTTGCACGCGCCTGAGAAACAAGCCAGCTTCTTGGTTAGTCCAAAACGTGCTGGGCTGTTGCCTGGCATGGGCTGGGTGCCAGGCAACTCCACGGGCTGGAGCAAATGGACTGAGGGCCAGCTTGTTTTTTGGACTGAGGGCTGGGACATTTTTTTTCCCGGTGGACTTGCTCTAAGTGTACACTACATTCATCCCCAACCACCATAGAAGAGTTCATGTTTTAATGATAAATTTGGCCAACTCACTCGAAGATGCTCTTATCTATTCTCATTAAGCTTAATGATTAGTTTTTAGGGTTGTCTTCGGTAGTCCAAACTATCAAGTAGTCTAATTTTTGGGTGGTGGACTTGGAGATGCAACATAGAAGATGCAGCAATCCAACACCAAAATGGCCTAAAATTCTGACCCAAAAAAGGCCATAAACTCCATATGTGACACCCAGAGAGACAAAATAGTAAAATACCAGATCAGACTGGCCTTCCAGATCAGAACAAGACAGAAAGGGAGAGAGAAAGATTGAGAATATCCCATCTTATCTAAACTAAACTAATTTTTACCAAAATACACATATTAAAAGAAAAAAAAAAACAGTCAGAAAATAAGAAAAAGTGCAGGCGCGTTTTTGTAAATTAATTTTATTTTAAGAGATACTTTTTTTGAAAATTAGAAAAAATTTTAAGAGTATCAAAAACATAAATTATGTACTGTATTATTTAAAAAGCTACGGTAAAGTTTATTTGTACTATTTTTATATATATATTTTTTTTATAAAAAACAAATTCATATATTATGATTTGATCGAATAGTAACATTGTATGATTATGTTTTCTGCATCACATATATTTTTTTTTTCTTGTATTATTCTTTGAATTTCCTTTTCAAACTTTGCCTTTGACCTAAGGTGACTTGTTTCACCCCTCATATTTTATTACCTGTTTATCTTATAAATTACTTTTTTTTTTCATAAATAAAATCGAGATAGAAATTGCAATTTCCCCAAAAAAAAAAAAAAAAAAAAACTTAAAAGCGAACAAATATAATCGTCTCCAACCTCCTTTTCCCTTATTCTGCCCCTCCCCCATTTGTCTCTCTTCCTTCTCTCTCTAGAAATTAATTTCCTCCGCCATTGTCCGTATTTTCTGTTCATATGTATAAATGATTTGTTTCTAGCTCTGTCCGATCCAACAAAAAACCTCCCAGTTGATCCTCATTTGATTTGCTACTTTTACATATTTCGCAGCTGATTTCAAATTTTCGGAGAGTTTTTTTTGTGTTTTGGCTTGTGAATCGAGGGCGTCGAGGTCAATGTAGGTCAATGTTCTTGTGATTCAAGATTCGAATTCGTCGTCTGCAATCGTGGATTTGGGATTGGAGGCGGTCTGGATGTGCAGCTGGGAAAAAGGGGGTCCTTTGATTTTCGAAAAAGTTGCCCTCTTTCTGTGTCGTTGTTGTCGATAAAATCGGATTTCCGAGTTGGGTTTTCTGGGATTTCATATTTATTTTCCATTTGATGGTAATTTAATGCTCGGAGTGGTTCTTAGGCCGAGTTACTGGGGAAAAAATCGAAGGTTTTGATCGGAGGTGTCAATTGAAAATCTTTTAATTTTAATTTTTGGTGGAGATTTGGGGGTTTATTTTTTCGCGGTTTTGTGGCTATGCAAACTACAAAGGCTGAATTTTGCACAAATTGCTGTGAAATAAAGCCAGTTTGAGCTTGTGGGTCGAATCGTATTGGACATTGTTGCATCATGGAGCATGTGATTGCTGGGAAGTTTAAGCTGGGGAGGAAGATTGGGAGTGGGTCTTTCGGAGAACTCTATTTAGGTATGGTAATCAGTTCTTGATATCCTTTTTTCCTTATAAAATTATTCATTGTGTTAATTTTATGTGTTTGGTAATGAAATTTCTGTTCCGGTGTTAGGTGTAAATGTACAAAGTGGGGAGGAGGTGGCTGTTAAGCTGGTATATGATCGATCCTCAAATCGTAGATTCAGTTCTGATGTTTGGTTTATGGCTAAATGTTTGCAAGCATTGTATAGTTTTGTGCCTGAGTTATAAATGGGCGGCTTCATTAATGTACTAGAATATGTTGAGTGTGAGCTTCTGGTAATTCATTATGTTTGGTTCTTGAAGCAGTATGATTTATTTGGTTTAATGAACGTGTTGATTAAAATTATGTTTTGTTCAATACTTCTTTAATCACTAGAGAAAGTCAAAGAACAAAATAAATAATCTCTTTCGAATCTTTGTGAATAAGAGTAGCAATGGTACTTTAGATTTCATAGTGAACAAGTTCTATGCGAGTTACATTCGAAGCTTACTTCTTGCTTTATATTCTTCATTTCTTGTCAGTTATGTTATGGATGAAAATTCTGGATGGGAAGCATATCTTTTATTATTATTTAGATTTAACATGGATGCATTTTGATATCATAAAGTTCCAGTCGAGTACAACCATGTTGCAGCCCGTATTTGTACATGTACATATAATTCAATAGTCATAATGGGTATGCAGTTCACGAGCTAGTTTATTTTCCAAATTCCAGGAACCTGTGAAGACCAAGCATCCCCAGCTTCATTATGAGTCAAAATTGTATATGCTTCTTCAAGGAGGAAGTAAGTGTCCTCTCTCTCTCTCTCTCTCTCTCAGATAAGTCTTCTTACCAATAATTGATAGTGACCAACTAACCATTGTCGTTTTATGATGAAGCTGGAATACCCCACCTCAAGTGGTTTGGAGTTGAGGGTGACTACAACATCATGGTTATTGACCTTCTTGGACCTAGTTTGGAAGATTTGTTCAACTACTGCAATAGGAAGTTCACATTAAAAACAGTGTTGATGCTTGCAGATCAATTGGTAAGTGCTACTAACTATCCTTCAACTTATATGTTCAAAATGGCCAGGATATTCGTTTTTACTTTTTTTTTTATGCCATCCTTCAGATTAACAGAGTTGAATACATGCACTCAAGAGGTTTTCTTCACCGTGATATAAAGCCAGACAACTTTTTAGTGGGCCTAGCGCGTAAAGCCAATCAGGTAATTTTTCTTGTTTAATTGCAGTTACTGTGCGAATTATAGCAATTACTGCACTAATGGAACACTTACTGCTGGAATTTTTTTTGATAGTGGGGATCTCATATGGTATTAGGGTCGAGATTTCAAATCTTTCTTTGATTAGCACTCCATTCACACGTTTTTCTTTAGAACTGTAATATATCTGACATTTCTCGTCACAGGTGTATGCTATTGATTTTGGCCTTGCAAAGAAGTATAGGGATCTTCAGACTCATAAGCACATACCATACAGGTAAATTTTATTTGTAAAGTGGCAACTTATGATAATGTTTTTCGTAAAGCTTTTTTTTTGTAAAGTCACTGCTCGTGTTAAATATGCTTCTGTGGGTTGTCTGTCGTGATTCATGTACTATTGACATATCTCTGTGCCGCTTCCATTTCTGTTAGATTTGACTTTAATATTTTACTCTTGTACTTTTTATTCTTCTGTGCCACTGTTGGCTTTGATGTTGCCGCCATGAAAGTTAATTACTTTTTGTTTCTTTTTCATTTGTTAGGGAGAACAAGAACCTCACAGGAACTGCTCGCTATGCAAGTGTTAACACCCACCTTGGAATTGGTGAGAGATATTTTATGTCATATGTAAATTATATCAGTAATGGATATCCAACTTACCATGCGCTACTTATTCTCATTGTGTTTTATTTCACATTCAGAGCAAAGCAGAAGAGATGATTTGGAATCTCTTGGTTATGTGCTGATGTATTTCCTAAGAGGAAGGTTAGTCCTTGGCACTTGTTTTTCATGTGTTTTTTTGGCCATTTGCTACCTGATTTTGGGTATTTGATGCCACATTGTATCTTATTCTATTTTTTATTCCTCATTTTTTTTGTCTTTTTCCTCCAATCAGCCTTCCGTGGCAAGGTTTAAAAGCTGGTACAAAGAAGCAAAAGTACGACAAAATCAGTGAAAAGAAAATGTCAACTCCTATAGAGGTAACAACTTTCTCCTTGCATTCTTATTGCTAACAACTTCTTATGTTCCAAGAGTGGACATTCTACACGTGTTATATTATATATGTGTGTGTTTATTTTCATATATTTTGGTTGAGATCGACGAAAGATTAGAAATGGGGCAGATATGAAAAAAGTCTTGACCAGGAAGACTGGCACTTCCATTTATTTTGGTTGGGTTCTTGACTGGCTCAATGTTTGCATGGGTTTGGACAATAAATGTGTTTAGAGGCTATTTGAACCAAGCCTAGTCTGATAATTCAGCGCTTTATGTTTGTTTATAACTTCATTCATACGTATTCAAGCATAAGTTTCCTTGTGGATGCACATTCGCACACAACATGCTGCTGTTATTGACCCTCTTCTGCTGGGAATTCTTGTTAACGTTGCAACATGGATAATATAGCCACATATGTGTTTAACAGGTGCTGTGCAGATCTCATCCAGCTGAATTTGTATCCTACTTTCATTACTGCCGATCATTGCGGTTTGAAGACAAGCCAGATTATTCTTATTTAAAGAGGCTTTTCAGGGACTTATTTATTCGAGAAGGTAATCTTCACAAATTTGGGTATTTTGTTTTAGATTCATAAATTTTTTTTCTTGTAATTATTAGTATTTTCTTTTTTTGTGTTTGGGGTCAGGATATTAATATAATGATTACTTGCAGGTTATCAATTTGACTATATCTTTGACTGGACTGTGTTGAAGCACCCTCAGATTGGTGGCAGTTCTAGAGGATGGGTTAGTGTTTGGAAATGTTATGTTCAAGTGTTGATCTTATATGAATGTTATTTACTTGGTTTTTTTCTCTGTTTTTAGCATGCCAGTGGGAAAGCGGGTTTAAGCGCAGGGCCATCTATGGAAAGACCTGAAAGAGGATCAGGTGTTGCTCACTCTTCAAAGAATATATTTCATTTAGGTGCCAAATTGGATAATTGACCTTGATTTAATTAAGAAGTTATGGATTTGGTGTGTGCTTTTGACTTTGATGTCCTGTTTAGCTCTTGTATCTCAAACTTATCACTAATAAGTCCTAAGCTTTGATTTCTGGAACTAGGAGATGCCAATTACTCTTGAAGATTTATTTCGTATTCGAGGAATTAGTTTTCTATGATTTTTCAGTGTAGCTTCCTTTCTTCAGCTGTTATTTAACTTTCCACAACAATTTTACACTCTGCAGTCTCCTTTTTGGTTTCCCACAATTATTAAACCCTTTTATGCAATTGTCTTATCCAGTTGGAAAAGAGATTCGAGATAGATTCTCGGGTGCAGTTGAAGCATTTTCAAGGAGAAACACCTCAGGTTCTAGTCCACGTCAGGATCATTTGAAACACAGGTCTTTTGACGATGTACCTTCACCCAGAGATGCGGTAAAGTCTTGATATCTGACAGTATTTTATTGTTAATTATTCCCTTGCTTTGTGCATGGACAGTTTGTGAGTGTGTTAAGCTACATGAGTTTAATCTTGCCGATTTGCTTTCATTCTGAAACTTGGATCTTGAGAAGTCACCAAGTAAAAGAACTTCAGTCCTGCCGCATTAATAATTTTATCAGTTTCAAAGTCCAAAATGTAAAGTTGATATCTTGATTTTCATAATTATTACCCGTACACTTATTTTTTACCGATTTTCTATGACCTTATTGTTACGTCCTTTCTTTGTTTTACAATTTTAACAAAAGCAAAGTTGAATCCTGGCCTAGTTAGGTGAGAAGTCCCAAGTTTAGAAGAATTGCAAACTATAAAATTTAGTACTTTGTTTATGTGAGTCATCTCTGGTATGGTCCTGGTAGTTTAAAATCGTTGGAATAATGTGTCGTCTCTTCTCACTTGCATGATATGCTTCTCACCCTTAATTTTATTCATCCCAAGTATTTGAGTGGAAATCGTGCAATTTTTGTAAGAAAAACTCTTATGGAGAGCTATTGTTGCTTTTTCAGCACCATGATTCTGAAAGGGGACGCAATTCCTCTCGGTATGGCAGCACTTCAAGAAAGGCTATGGCTAGCAGTAAGCCAAGCTCCTCAGGTGATCACACTCCCAGTGACGGTCGCACAAGCAGATTAGTCTCAAGCAGTAGCCGCCCATCTACTGGGAACAGAGGTTTCGAACCCAAGCGCTCTGCAGCTGCAAGAGGCAGCCGAGATGATCCTCTCCGGAGCTTTGAGCTCCTTTCAATCAGGAAGTAATGGAAAGCATCTCACTATTGATATTTGCTGAGTCATCTAATGGATAGTACTCGTCTGTCGATGAGTACTGAAAAAAAAAAAAAAAAAAAAATCAAAAAACAAAGACAAAATTCGCTCGCTTCTGTACATGGGATATCACTTGAGCACCGCGGTTACAGATCCTATTGCACGTCAAATGGCGGCATATCCAGGCTTTTCCTCCCACTTTTTCGCCTCTCCGAAGAGTTTCCGGCCATTGTAACTGTATCAGAAACGTACATTTTTTTCCTCTTAGCTGTACTATTTACTATTTCTTTATCATACGCGTGCTCTGAGACCGGTTTCTGTTGTTTGTAATGGACATAACATTTCAAAAACTTCCCCGACAGTGTTAGCCCGACCTTGATCGGTCGGAAATTTGTTGCAGTTCATTATCTTCCACAAACCAGAATGCACAGGTGTTTCCTTTAAGCCTAGGTCTACTAGCCCGACAACCTTGTTTACTAGTTTGACCTTATTTACTTGAGAGCTCATGACAACTTGCAAGGTATTGAAAACGAAAACTCTTCAGAGTACATCGATGTATTCCTAACGGATGGATTTGCACTCAGAATCCAACGACTCAAGTTGCGATATATACTCATCACCGATACGGATACGGATTCATCATGCTTGCTTTTGGTACTCCGGAGAAGCAAATCTTGATCGAACCTATATTTGCCGGTTAAATCTCAGCCACTTGAATGTATAGTAAGACTTTTATATGTACGAAATATGATGCTTTAAAAATCAATGTTTCATTGTTCGGCAACATCGAAATAGTTATCGAAACCGTCTAGTCCTGTAAACTTAAAAATATATGGAAGAGAAACTCTTCCATTCATGATAGACGAACCAATTCATACATTGGCATCGTCCCTCTTTCAAAGTCATTGTGTAACCTTAGCTTCTCTGTATGCAGTGGCACGGGAGCGGATAATCGCTAATGAGAACATCCTTTACAAAATATTAACAATGTGCATCCTTGAAGGAAGCCAATATTGGACTCCAGCGAGAAAAAAATAGGAGATTTCTGCTTTCCAATCTTCGGCTCATGGATTTCTAAGAGCTGCCAATCTTTTCTCGAGATCAACGCTGGAACTGTAAGAAGTTGAAAAACTCTTTAGTTATAAGTTTATAACCAAACTAAAAACAAAAAGATGAAACTGCAACGATGAATGCGTATCACGAGTGACATCAATTTGTTTGAGAAGCTCTTTCCGCTGGTGTGTATAAATCATGCAGTCAATTACAATGACAAGGGGATCGGAGGCTGTACCTGCTAACACCCGCAGCGTTCTTTGATGCAATTTTTCCTCTGGGAGCTGCTGATAGCTGTCAATAGATCAAATACAAAGCACATCAGATTGAATGGCCAGGAATAGAGTACATGCTAAACAAAACTCAAAAATGCAAAACCATTGATACCAACCTGTGAGGCGACATCAACGCCAATTTCATCGAGCACCTGTTTGAATAAGTTTAACAAAAGAAATTCTGTCAATCCTGGTACCGAAGCCCAATAGTCAACAATATCTATGAAGAATGAGATCCTAAACAATTTCTCAGTTTCATATGAACTCGTTCCACAGCATCTAACAAAACTTCAACTATCAGAATTAATCTAATCAAAGATGCATAGCATGTATACATCCTTAAAATAGATTTCATTTCCTTTTCTAGTATATAATGCAAGTAGGACTTACCTGGTTTGTCAGCTCATCAGTTTCCTCTTCCGCATCATCATTATCCACGGCATCATCTATGGCGTCGGACATCATTTCAGTCTGCATGAACAAAGCTCTAAGTTATGATCTATGTAAACAACAGAAAGCAGAGAGGAAATTAATTATGTGCCAATATATTGAAAGATAGAACCAATCTTACAGTCATATCCATTTGCGCAGATTGCTTCTGAAACTCACGTATCACCTTTGCTTGCTTTGCAGGAGCCATTTGCTGCAATGTAACACAAAATCAGCTGCTAAAAAAGCCCTGGAATTTCCTAACTATGAAAATATGAAGCAATGTAACAAAGTATACTTCTATCAGAATTTACTTACATCTAACACAAGTGCCAGTGTTAACAAAATGCCTTTTAAACTAAAGCTCGTCATTAAATGCAATCTTAAATCTTATTTATAATATGTAAACTACACAAAAATACTGTTTCAATGCTACAATCAAACCTTATTCACAGCTGCCATTGCATTACTAGCACCTTTCATGCCAACAGCAACCGAGGACTGAGCATGCATTGCCTGCATGATAGAATAAAGTTAACCAAGAGCATAACATGCAAATCCGACATAAAAAGTTCAAAGAAGAAATCTCGTATAGAGATAGAAATTTGACAGTTCACCTGCGTATGAGTTGCAATTCCTCTCACTTGAGCTCGACTTCCTTGTAAGTTAGCTATCTGTTGCCTAAGCCTGACTAGCTGCCTGGCTAGTATTTTAGTTGCTCCCTGCAGAATACAAGGCAAAGGCCTGAGGGAATATAAATTGACTACCTCTTATAAGATTCAATTGCAACTGTCACTCGAATATTCATGGACTGACGAGAATGGTCGAATACACAAAATATACCTCATTTCCAGTTTTAGCAGTTCTCTTTATCTCAGCGACAAGCTTCTTTTCCTGACATGGCAGCAAAATATATTAACAAAAAGTTCATGAATACACGAAAATGAAAAGGGGTTGTTGACTGGAGTCTCTTGACATACTTCTAACTGCAATGCTCCGATTTCCTTCTCTATCCCTGAAGCAAAATGTGGAAGAAAAACATAAATAAAAGGACCGCAATCAAAGATTTATAATCAAGGAAATGCTGCTTCATTACAAGGTGAGATACAAGACACACAATCGGGTGTATAATTACAGGCCAGCTGGATCAAAATAGGATATAGATTACGAGTGAGCGATAGCCCGTCTATAGTGTCTATTCATACAGATCAAAGTCAAAACTAAACCCCAATGCCTCAATTAATCCAAGAGGAGCATAACACTATGTTTGGATGAAGAAATTTAAGATTACTAAAGAATTTTAAAATGACGGTAATTGAAATAACGAGACTTTATTTTCTAGAATTTGTGAATTTTCTTGTTTGGTTAACGTAAAAGAACAATGGAATTGAATATGGAATTTGTTATTTTTAAACTCTCAATCATAGAAATTGGGAAATGACACCTATTTACATGGAATTTAAACTTGGGAATTGGAGGTGCCAAATTCCAAGTTTTTTTCTATGCAGAAATTCTAATTTTCTATGTTTATGAAGCCAAACAAAGGAATTGGTGCATGTCAATTTGTAAATTCTGACTTTTATCCAAATTTCAAGTTTATTTCCTTCATCCAAACATAGTGTAAATCAGTTACCGAAAAATCCATCAATATAACGTACAAGACACAAACAGTACAATTTCTGTGCTGTGTTTTGACCGTAAAGCCCGGAACTTTGAATCATGATGATGATCACTACAATCACAAATGCAGAGAAATGAATATATATATATATATATATATATATATATATATATGAATTACCTCTAGTAGCATGAGTCATTTCTCTCTTGCTCTCCCGAAGAGCCTCTGCAATAAAAAATGCAAACCCATATGAAAAAAATTAAGAAAATACGAATTAAACCCATAATTCCAATCTAATACGAAAATTAAGAGCGCTTGAATAATTGAATTTCAGCTTAACCTAATCAAAAACAAAATTTGAGCAAGAGATTAAGAAAGCGCGAACCTTTGGCGGTGGGTTTCTTACTGAAGATGTTCATGGTGCAAAAAACTGTAAGTATCAGAGCACGCGGACTCGCAGAGATTTCTTCGTCGAGTTGCAGAGCTTAGAGAGAGAGGTCCAACCGTCCAAGGAGGGAGGAAGTTTCTGCGGGATGTTTTCCTATTTGTTATATAGGTAGGGACTTGGCGGTAAATATCGAAGTACACCCTCCATGGTTTCTGAAATTTCAATCACATCCCTCCATGTGTCCATGTATCCATGTGGATTGGTCCATTGGGGGACTTATTCATATTTTATTTATTTCAATTAACTTAATATTTGGGATGTTCCTTGTAATTTACGTACATTTTACAAAGGTCAATGACACAAATAGGGATTAGTGACGAAATGATAATGATGTTACTATTTCCACTGCAAGATTAGAAAATCTTGGTATGGCCGACAATATGAGAAATGCTAAGGAGATTCTCTCAATGTAAGATTTTTTATGGATTCTTTGTCATTTCATAATTCAACGTTAATTTTCGTGCTAACATTATAAAACGATATGCCAAAAACATAGGTGGTAGAGAGTCTATGGAGTCTTGAAGAGTCTTACTTTTAATAGAATCTCCTTAACAAATCTCGTCTAGGTATATATGAGACATTTCCCAACATTTTTTTCTCTCACTAGTGGCTTACCTTCCTTCTAATTTAATTACGTTACAACATGTTCAATCATGTTCTCTATTTTATACCAAGGTTTCAGCTAAATTATCAAATTATTAGCCAATAAAAATTAATTATAAATATAGAGTTATAATAACTATGAGTCAATAATTAGACAATAGAATTTAATTATTTATTTAAAATAAATTAAATCAATCAGCGTTAATTATAAAGAGTCACTAGGAGCTCATTTCTCTCTCCCTTAGATGAATCTTTATTTTAGGAGGTGGACAGGAAACATGATTGGAGTTGATTTTTTTTTTTTTTAAATCTCCCTAATTTCTAGTTATAATTTCAGTTTAGGAAGCCAATTGGAGATGCTTTTACTCAATGATAAAAGCCATATGTAGAGGCTTGAGGTATGGCATATGAATAGTATTATGATCAAATTTCGAGGTACGTGGTCATTTAATATAGATAATATCGTTTATTAAAAAAAATAAAGAAATTGTGCCTATCAAAAATAAAAAAAAATTGTGCCTATCTTTCTATATCAATGTAGAGGTGTCATTTATAGACAAACTATTATATAGTTATCCACATGAGAACTATTATTAGCACTCCAAAAATCTTAATTTGCATTCCTAACACGTGTATTTTTTTATTTCTAATTATAGAAAGTTTGGAGTACGAAATGAGATTTTTGAAGTACTAATAACAATTCCCTATCCATATTTATATATAAATATATCAATTATAATTTGGAAGATGATAACTCTACTATTAGCTTCTTCATTTATGAAAATTTCGATACTTATAGAAATAAATATCATATTTCATCAAATTTTGTATTTCGCGCGCTATGTGGCATTAAAAGCTTTATCTCCATGAAAATACATTTCTTTCAAACAGACACAAGAATCAAATTACATTATATTGTCATAATTCATGTTCTATGTTTGAAATTGCCAGCTTGACTATCTTTCTCCTCTCATTTTACAATGCTCCTCCCTTGTCCTTGTGCCATACATTTTATTATAGTAACATTCTATTAGTAATACACCAATACAGACACAGAGCCACTTAAAAACCAGGATGATATCGCCTATTCTCTTCTGCACTTCCAAATCTCCTCTTCAATCTCCCCTACTCTTATTATAATCTGGCTCCGCCAATGAATTCACCCCGCTAATCTAGTACTAACGAAATACCAATAAAACTTCTTTCAATTCTAGACTCTTATATGTTTAATATACTTGTAGTTTTCTTTTAACACTATAAACAACTCAAAAAATGAACAAAAAAAAAAACAATATTAACCAATTATTGTCTCCTTTTAAGTTGAGAAAATAGAAAGAGAGATCTTTGGGTTCACCCTGCGGCAACTGAAATAGTCAGAGACCGTGGACAAGCAAGTCTCCGGGACCCGGCGGCAGTTTCCGTTTACATAAAATCCCACGTGGCGCCCATCATATCGCTCATCGCCGCCCCCTCTATTTTTTTAGTCTTCTCTCTCTCTCTCTCTCTCTCTCTCTCTGCCCAAGATAGACCTCTGTCTTCCCAAAGTTTCACTTCAGACACGATTTCTTCAGAGCGCGGTTTTCCGATTCCCTGGAACCGCCCAAAACCGGGAGGTTTCGCGGCGGTGTCTGAGTTCACTTGCAGTGACCAGTGAGAATTCAGAGTCGTAAGAAGGCGTCCGTTCGCTCGTTCGTTCTCACAGAGCATCTGAGAGTAGATACTGGTACTGCTTCTTCCATCTTTCTGTCTCAATTGGGATTCCGGCCTAGGGTTTCCGTTTCAATTCAGAGCTAAAGCTCAGTGGCTGTGTTCGGACTGTCGGTTTCGTTTCGGTTCCGACCTAGGGTTATTCAAAATTTCGGCTTGAAAATTGATCGAAAGCGAGTGGGTTGGGATTGTGGTAGGAGGTGAAGAGTTGGTGATTCTGATGATTTTGGTTGAAGGGGTGAATTCTCGATGGATATAGACGCAGTAGCAGGGGATGTTGGTTCTTTGGATCCTGAGCTCTTACAGCTGCCGGAATTGTCTCCGTTTGCCCTTAAAACCAGTCCCCAGATTGCTGAGGATTTGTTCGCACAGTGGCTTTCGCTTCCGCAAACCGGCCGTTTGGTAATTTGCTCACTTTTCTGTCTTCATGTACAGTTTTTGTTATCAATGTGCATTTCTGGGACTCAAAGCTATAGCTTGTAGCTCTTGTTTGGATATTTATATGGTTTCCATTGTTAGCTTTAGTACTTTATTTATGGTAGAGCTGTCGCTATCAGTTATGGCCTCATGTCTTTTATTACTCTTCCCTCACTCATAATAGTTCTTGTAATTGAAGTAAAGGGTTTGTTTTTGTGAGTATTTATGTGCGGTTCGGGTAGACATAATTACCAGAAGAACTGTATATTGGGTAATTTCAGGTATTGTAAACGTTGATGTTTATCTGATGGTGTTTTGCGGTTTGATTTGACAGGTGAAGTCTCTAGTCGATGATGCAATAGCAGGAATTCCTATCAATGCCCCTGGGAACTCTTCAAGTGCAAATACTGCCGGGAGCAATGCATTACCTTCCATGTTTCCGGCTGGAAGTACACCTCCACTTTCGCCGAGAAGTTCCTCTGGTT
The DNA here is from genome assembly GCF_042453785.1 of Malus domestica. Lineage (NCBI taxonomy): Eukaryota > Viridiplantae > Streptophyta > Magnoliopsida > Rosales > Rosaceae > Malus > Malus domestica. Next base: position 31,439,949 of record NC_091665.1, read on the forward strand.
CTCCGCGATTTTCAAAGCTGAAGACTAGTCCTTCTTCTCTTCGCTCTCCGCTAAAATTGGTTAGTGAACCAGTGCGAGAATCTATTCCTCAGGTCAAACTCCATTCTAATTGCCCTACTACTACTACTACTACTAATACCAATGTACCGTTGTTATTTTTGTTAATATTTTGAAGTAGAAATTTAGTTGTGAACTTGAATACTGGGTTCTTTTTATGCTGTCAAGATTGAAGAATTAATTCTCATAGTTTTGTATGTTTTAATATGATTTGCAGTTCTATTTTCAAAACGGTCCACCACCACCAAAGGAACTTAAGGAGCAATGTATTTCTAGAATTGATGACCTCTTCAGTGGTCAGATGGATGGATTGCAACTGCACGGTGAGATGTGTATCTGATCTGTAATTCACCTTTAGAAAAGCAAAAAACACGAATTCCCTCTCGTTAATCACCCCTTACCCATCCACTAGCAGAGATTAGTGAAACTGAATATTTTCAAAGCAAGGAGTTTATTTTATTTTTATGGTTATGCAGAGTTTAAGTTGGTTACAAAGGAGTTATGCAAGCTGCCAACGTTTTTCTCTTCTGCCCTCTTTAGAAAGATTGATACTAGCTGCAGCGGGATAGTGACGAGGTATGCAGAAAATGTAATTAAGCTTACTAAACGCAATTAGATCTCGTTTTAATGGGACCCCAATATATGAGTTGTGAATAAAAAGTAAGAAATGCTTCTTGTCATGTCTTTTTTGTTGGGAAGTTAGGTCCTTCAGCTGGTTGTATCACCATACCCAGTGTAAATTTTATTTGTGATGCTTCTACCTTTTATTATATTCTTTTATTCATTAGTTGACAAGCTTCTGTTACTCATAGAACCATGATTCAACAAGCCACATACATTTATCTATCTTTTACTTCTTGTTGTTCTATATATTTTTATTATATGCTGATCTACAAAATTGGTTTGTAGGGATGCATTCATCAAATATTGGGTCGATGGAAATATGCTGACAATGGATACAACAACTCAAATATTTAAAATTCTAAAGCAATCTGATCGTAATTACCTTACTCAGGTTTGATTGAACGCTATTTTCTCTATATGGTCTATGAAAATTGCATTTCGATTGAAGCCCTTTCTTCTTACTTAAGTGCCTATTTCTCTCAGTTATGTACCATTGTTTTCACACATATTGGCTCTGTATTCTATATTCTCAATTGTCTGCCCTCATTCTCAATGCAGCTAGACTTCAAACCCATTCTTCTAGAGCTTGTGGCAACCCATCCAGGGTTGGAATTTTTACATGGAACTCCTGAATTTCAAGAAAGATATGGTATGTGTTTTATACTACTAAGTTAGTGCAATATTGTTTGATGTCCGGTTAAGATCATGAGGATAGAAATCTGAAAAGTGACAATAGGGGTTTAACTGAATTTGTTGTGAAATATATGGTCGACTCAAGTAGTTAATTATATTGTGGCATTAGGCACACCTTTTTTTTTTTTTTTTTGTATTTTGAGATGACCTTTCAGTTTTCTAAGTGAATATTTTTACTGCTCACACTTTTTTTTTTCATACTACTATTTGCTTACATAAGCTTCATTTTCAATGCCTCAGCTGAAACTGTAATGTACAGAATATTTTACTACATAAACAGATCAGGAAATGGTCGCCTTACTCTCAGGGAGCTAAAACGAGGAAATTTAATTGCTGCCATGCAACATGCAGATGAGGAAGATGACATTAACAAAGTTCTAAGGTTTGATTGTCATTGGAACATCAATATTCAAGTACCGATTAGCGTTTCTTACTTCACGTGTGCCCCTACTAATATAGTTCTATATAATGATGTGGGGTTTGTAGGGGAGTAAATAGTACTCTTGGAAGCTTTGATTTTGAACTTAGCTGTGTTTCAATGGTTTGACTGTTTAACTTAACCTGAAAGATGTTATAGTGGATGAAAGATTTAGAAGGAACATAAGAACAGCCTACCAGCATTTTTCTTAGATTGCCCAAAGGGAACCCAGATTTCATTTTCTTTACTAAATTGTGTTAAACTACTAAACTATGTTATTGATGTTTTCTTTCCTGCCAAATTTCAGGTACTTCTCTTATGAACATTTTTATGTCATATATTGCAAATTTTGGGAGCTGGACACAGACCACGATTTCTTGATCGACAAAGAGAATCTTGTTAGATATGGTAATCATGCTCTTACCTACAGGATCGTTGATCGAATATTTTCACAGGTTGGTGTATCTTATAGCTTCCTCTTCAAACTTCTGGAACAAATTATTTACCTGAATGAGGTTTCCACATTGATTGTGTATTTGCTCAATTCCATTCCAGATTCCGAGAAAGTTTACTAGCAAGGTTGAAGGGAAGATGGGTTATGAAGATTTTGTTTACTTCATGTTGTCAGAGGAGGATAAGTCGTGTGAGCCCAGCCTTGAGTATTGGTATACGTTTCTTGTTTCTTTGTTTTTTTTCCATTCTGACATTCAGTAATTTTTTATGTCATGGAATTCTTATTTTTTACAAGTGCAGTCAATGCTCTGTTTTTAAGTGGATGTAGTCATTGTTAGATGCATCTAAACATGAAAAGCATGAAATCTATATTTTAATAATCCAAATCTTGGAAGTTGGTTTAATATTCTAACTCTCTGAAATGTCCGCTTCAGCAGTATATTTAAAAATAAACTTCTCAGTAGTGAAAGATTATAATTGTAAATTGAAAAAGAAACTTGCCCCTTTTTTTGCGAATTTTTCTCATGCGCTTGAATTGTAACCTCCCATTCTCTGTGGAAATTATCAGATGCATTGGAGCTCAAAGATTATGAATCACTTTTTCATTTTGAAGCTGTTATTAGCACTTCAAAACAGTCATCCTGCAATCCAAATTTACAAAAACACAAGGAAAATCTTGTATAGGAGAGCAGTATGACAATTTTTGTAACGAAAATTCAATATATGAGATGTTTAGCATGAGTCAAGCATCAGAGATAAGTCATGCATATACTTTAGTGAACTGTAACCATAAACATTGCTGTGAGGACAAGCCTTGTTTCACCAACCTGGTTTTCTTTCATTTTTTACTTTGTCTGCTTTTTTCCCCTTTTATTGACTCAAATCTCATTTTGTAGGTTCAGATGTATAGATTTGGATGGAAATGGAGTCCTTACGCCCAATGAGTTGCAGTTCTTTTATGAGGAGCAGCTGCATCGTATGGAATGCATGGCCCAAGAGCCTGTTCTATTCGAGGATATTTTGTGCCAAATAGTTGACATGATTGCACCAGAGGTCAAATATCATCCTCCTCGTCATCATTGTTATTTTTACTATATTACTAAATTGTATCTTACTATCAGTCACACATTGGACATGACTAATTTTGACATCTTTCTTGCAGAGGGAAGATTATCTCACTGTAGCTGACTTGAAAGGTTGCAAACTTTCAGGGAATGTCTTCAATATCCTTTTCAACCTTAATAAATTCATAGCATTTGAAAGTCGCGATCCTTTTCTTATTCGTCAGGTATTTTTGCAAGGGTTATGTATGAGAAATTGAGAAATACTGGGTGATTTTCGGGTACAATAACGGTGTTCTGGCATTTTGATGCATGCAGGAACGTGAGGATCCAACTTTGACTGAGTGGGACCGCTTTGCACACAGAGAATATATACGGTTGTCAATGGAAGAAGATGTTGAGAATGCCTCTAATGGAAGTGTAGAAGTTTGGGATGAATCACTTGAGGCTCCTTTTTAAGTTCCAGGTGAGAGGTTTACATGGAGTTCCAGTGGAAAAGAGCGTAAATATCTGGAAGTGCTATGTTCATCATGAAATGAATGCACCGTCGTACTTTTGTAATTATAGGACGAAAAATATTTTGTTCCCGACTCAAAGACATGGTTTTAATGTGAATCCGCCCGTTACTTGCTGTGTAGAATCTATTCTTCTCTAATATTTTCTTAGAGATGATGAATAATAGTTGAAAAGGGGAGGTTTTGCTTGACTATGTTGTGCAGAGCAGCCAAATTATGCTTGTTAACTGATTTATGACTCTTTTTTGTTTATCCAGCTGCATACGAGATAGCTTCCGATCTTTCGTCAAAGTCGCTCGTCCAGTGAAAAGAATCATTTATGTCAAGATGCTCCGTGGCACTCATCAGTGGATCTAGTCCTGTTCAACATTAAATTTCATGCTTGGTCGTGCGACATTCATCAATGGTAAATTTCAAGCAGGATTGGCACTCATTTGCACTTTGATGGAACTCAAGGAGTTTCGGTATGGAGTACTACAAACCAATCGTCGTCGAGGTAACGGTAGTCCATGCTGTTCTGCAAGCAGCTCGAACCAGCCGGTTGCTTTTCTTATGGTGTTAGTAAACTTCCAAGTGCCTTGTAACATTTGCTCAGATGCTCTGCTTTGGTCCAACATCCCCCTCACCATTTTATTTTCTTTGCTTTCTCTTGCTTTATACCTTTGTCTATAGATTTCTTTTATTGGATTTTTTTTTTTTAAATTAAAATAATTGAGAAAGGAAAGAATGTGGTGGAGGCTGTGTAATGTTACCCTAATCCCTAAGTTTGAGTTTTTTTGCAAGGTTTAGCCAAACATGCTTATAAATTACGGAACTTTAACGAAAAGCTTCCGATACTGCTCACTTTAACAAAAAACCATATTTTTACACTAAAATGTCAATTCTGGTACTATTCATTTTACTCTTTATTTTGTCTTTATCGTTAAAACTCAAAGTTTTCAAACTCTTTTCATTAGTTTTCCTTACAAATTATAATATGGGTTTGTGGGTTTGATATGATTAGTCATGCCGTTAGGGGAAATAATTTGAAGGAAAATACTTGGTAATTAGTCACTCCTTGTTGCAGAAATCACAATCTACAAACGTAGCTGTTTGTGTTAAGATGTGATCTGCATGCAAGCAGGAACCACACTTTAACATAAGGGGCCAAACAGTGTTCTAACTTTAATCGGGCGGAGGGTTTCTCCGCCGACAAAAGAAGAATCCACTGATTTGGAAATTTCACATTCAGATGAGGGCAAATTCATAGATAGGTCTTTAAAAGGAAACAAAGCAGGGGAAACATGGCACCAATTGTGCACCACCATCTAAATACGAGATCAAACAAGTCTTAGAAAATCAAAACTATGGTTTAACATAACAGAGGATTAATTTGCGATCGAAAATTCGTCGGATGTGTTTCGTTTCAAAGAAATCCATACAAGGTTTAACGAATTGCAGCTAATTTCCACCTGTAACTACGAATCAAAACATAAACTCGCCAGAGATGTGTTAACAGGACTGCGTTCAGACTGCACTCTCCTTTTTGAGCTTCGTTAGCTCCTGCCTGATGATTCCAGCCCTCTGTACAAACATAAAAACCAAAACAACATTAAAAAAAATAAATTAACCAGTGTACCAACAACTGAGGGTTCGGTTGAATTCCAGCCCTCTGTACAAACCCAATCAGGCAGTCATCTGATCGGGGTTTTCTAAAACTTCAATTATTTACTTTGCATCAAAAGATTCATCCTTTTACTTTGCATCAGCTCTGTCCCTTTTACGAGGGGTACTTTGAGCAACAACTACCATGCAATTGAAACTGAAGAAATAATTTAGCTCCCGGTAGAAATTGCACAGGCAAATCCCGGCAGACTTTCCAGATTTAAAAGCTATCGATACCTAATTGGCAGTGTCTTAACATTAGGTGTGAAAAAGGGAAGGCGAGAGCCGAAAGCCTACCCTCAACGGTTTTGTCAACTCCTCACACGTTGAATGAAAATCTTATGAACATACAAAACTAGAAATTAAACAAATAAGAGGAACGAGAAACCTCAGTTTTTAGAAAAGAAAAATGTGAGATTAATAACACACCTTGATCTTTGCCAACATAAGCTTGAACCTATCAAAATCGTTGAGTGCAGCTCTTCTCTTCTGCACTATCAGCTTCCTGCCCCACGAGCTCTTCTCCCATTTGTTCTTTACGTCTGCCAACCACATTCCGAAAAAACTCAATTCAGTTGGTAACAAGAACATAAAATTAGATACATCTTAAATTCTCATCTTTCCATATTCATTCAAAAGTCAAAACTCACCAGCAGCCTCCATTGCAGCAATCAGAGTCTTCTTGTTCGGAACCCTTTTGATGTCGATTTTGATATCGGTGAGCGATAGCCTTTTGAAGTTCAATTGGGTCCTCACCATGTCAGGTGCATCAACCAGAGCCTGCAAAACAAACAGCATGTCTCTGTCAATTCCTTGCCAAAATAATTAATACAGAATAATCTACTTATAAACTAAAAATCTGCTTATCTTCTTGTAAAATTTCATCAAAATTCAGCTTAATTTCATATAATATTTCACAAAATTAAACAAACACATACCCATTATTTTACTCAGCGTTTTAATCGTAAAGCAGAAAGCTTTGAAGCAAAATGCATTGAGGAGAAATGGCATTTTGCGCAAATAAAAGCAAGAACATACCCTGTTTTGGTCGATGACATCGACGATAACGACGAGCTTGCCGTAGTCTTTGCCGTAGTTGACGAGAGCAACTCGTCCAATCTCCACGTATCTCTTGAACGGCATTTTCTCAGACGATCGGACAAATCGGGGCAGAGGAGTCGGAGAAGATGAGTGAGAGAGGCAAGAGGGGATAGCTAGGGTTTGAGATGTGACGAAATAGGGTTTTGTTGAAGCTGAGCGGGGATCCGCTGCGGTCGAGATTTTGGTGGGAATTTCTACATTCGTGAATTCTATTGGCTATAATATTAGTAGAATAGTCCTTTCTCATTTGTGCCCTTACATATTCCTTTCTTTACAATCAAGTCTTCTTTATCCTTTATTTTTTTATACACCAATATTAGACGTACTTTGACTAAGACCATCTCCAAATAAGATGTCAAATTTTGAACATAAAATTTAAATTTTGACAGCTTATGTGGCACTTTGATATTTTTTAAAGTTTTGTTCTCTAACTGATATGTCAAATTAAATTATTATTTTATTATTTTATAAAATAAAATATTAAACTAATTAAAATTTAATAAAAGACATTTAAAATTTAATCAGTAATCTATTCATATTCCTTGATTGAAAAAAAGAAAAAAGTTGATAATTGCATCGGTAACTCAACATTAATTATAATAAATGATTAAACTAATTAAAAATTAATAAAATACATTTGATAATTAATAAAAAAACATTTGAAGTTGCTGTCAAATTTGACAGTAACCTCTTTTGTTGCCAATCCATGTCATCGCCACATAGAATTTGGCACTTCGGTTGGAGAATATTAGGGTGGTCTTTCTTTTACTGTTATAGTTGATGTGTACATTTTGGCATCTCCTTTGGAGATGCTCTAACAACACAATAAACTAATCATATTTAGATATCAAACTGATTAAATAAGTCAAATATAAACCTCTCACCATAGAAGAATAAATAAATATCACTATACTGCAGTACTAGTGTGAATGCTTCTTCATACTTTACCTTTAGTAACTAGTTAAAAAGAAAAATGATTGAAAACGGTTTTAAAGTTCTAAAGTCACTTAAAGTATTTTCTGTATGCTCTAATTGAATATAGACCATTTTATTTGTACTCGATTTTGTTTTTTCCGTACCCTAATGTTTTAAAACGTATCAATTTTCTTTGGTTTGTCAAATTTACAAACAATTTTTATATAGTTTAATAAGTACTAGTTTGGCTTTGATTTCGAGCAAATTTTTTTTTTTGAGATTGCTTAAATTTTTTATAAAACAATTAATTTAGGGTGTTAAACGTGTTTGGTAAAATAAAATAAGATCTTTTTTTTTTTGCAAAATCAACAGTCATTAAAAGTCAAAAAGCGGAAGCAGCTCAAATCAACTTTCAAAAAAACTAGTTTTTTTTTTTTTTCAAACACTAGTGAATAATACCATTTAATAAAAAAATTAAATACCAAATAAAACCCTTGCACTCTAGGGGAAAAAAGACAGCCACCTTCAATTTCCTGAAGAATCAATGGGTTACAAAAAGGAAATAATATCACATCCAACACCATATTAGTTTTAGTCATTTATTTTATCCAAACACAATAATTTTACATAAAAATTTATCAAACACTAAAAAACTTTTTTTTTATATATTTTTTTATTTTTACGCTACAAGCACTTTTAAAGTAGAATATTTATTAAATACTTAACTATTTTATTTTATAATTATATATTCTCGTAACACAACATAAACATTTTTATAAAAACACAACCAAACTAGTTTAAGAGAAAGATTTAAGGCTTTGTAAATTTCATAACCATTATATTTGTACCTTTACTTTCAATTTAGTTTTGAACTTCTGCGTTAACAAACTCGAACCGTAAAATTTGTTACATTTTCTGATAGTTTTCTCCACCTAAATAAACAAAACAACGTTAAATTTGACCATAAAATTGCCATAAAGCAAAAGTGGTACGCTTCAAAAGAATAGAAGATTTCCTTTACCGTTGAAAAAAAAATGGATGCAAAACTTTCCTTTCCTATATTATTCCTGCGCCTTCTTCGCTCCCATCTCTCGTTCTCTCCAATCTGTGTGCATTTTTTTTACCATCTTGAAGAAAAGCTCAAACGGGTCGCAGCGTTTACAATTCTAATTTGAATTTCTAAGACTCCAGTTAGTGAAGGTATTAGAAATCTACATTTTTTTTAATGTTTTGAATGCATTTGGTGTGTAGAATGAACATGAAGATGATTTGTGGATCTGGGTTTCTCTTGTTTCTGGGATTTTGTCATAAAGTTTTAATCTTGAGATGCTTAAATGTTTATATTGTTTTTGATTCATCACGAACGAATTATGAATCATTGAAGGGCAAGGGGGATTTTGGGTTTATCATAGATTGGTGGTTTGAGATATTGAAATGTGAAAACTTTCCATTGGAGATAAGATTATGTAAAATGATATAATGTTGGGGAAGTTTGGTATTTTGGGTATGTGACAGTGATGTTTTGTGGGATGATCCCATATGTTTGTTTCCTTTCGTTATCGAGTATATGTGATCTTCCTAGTGTTTATGTTTAAGTGATACTGACGCTGTACTTGAATTTAGGTGCCCGGACAAAGAAAAGGCGAAAGCTATTGAATTGGTTGTATCTTGGATGCTTGGTTGCGAGGGAAAATGGCGTTGTTTTTTATGAAGAAAGCTTCAACAGCTGAGTTAGATGCTTTCTATCCTATTAAACCAGAATGCCAAGTTGACATCCCGAAGACGCGCTTTAGGCTCAGGGTATGCCCTTTTCACTTCATTTTGTTGCTAATTTATCTTTTAGCTCTGTCTAACAGAATTGAGTTCAACCACCTTATGGAACAGTTTAATTATTGCTGCTAAGATAATTTCTAGTGTTTTTCCATTGAAAAGATATGGTTATGCACCACCAATGCTCAATCGCAAGATTCACAACATGATTACTTTCTTGTACTTGTGACAAACACGTGTGATTTATGCTTATAAGTATCGCCTTTTGCAGGCGGGGAAAACTCTTAGTGAAAGAAGATGGCATGCTGCCTTCTCTGAAGATGGTCATTTGGATATAGCTAAAGTGCTTAGACGAATCCAACGAGGGGTAACCATCTGTTCATTTGTAACTTCTTTTTGAGTTAGGATCTATTGTTGGAGGTGGGGGATTGTTATATGTTTCTATGTGTGTTTCGTCACTTGTGATATTGAGTTGTGTCCCCAACAAAAGAAAAAAAGTAGACGTTAAATTCTGCGTGTAGGATATAGCAAACACATCATATATAATTTTTAGCCTTGCTGGTGTTAGATACACCATATAATGCTCCTTTGGTTCACTCAAATTTCAAATTGTATGTGTAAGATATATAGTATATATCTTCTTACTTCATTTGTTATTCTAGGGTGTCCATCCTGCAATCAAGGGTGTAGTTTGGGAGTTCTTGTTAGGTTGCTTTGATCCAAATAGCACCTTCGATGAACGAAATCAGCTCAGGCAGCGCCGGAGGTAAAACATTTTTGTTTTTTGCAATCTAATATGTAGAAGACGGCTCACAATTTGAACATAACCTCATGATGCTGGATCCATGGAAAGATCCTGGTTCTTTAAGTTTTGAATTGCTCTAGAGTAATATATTTTAGTAGCATGGATGGTTACGAGATGGGGTTGTATGATTTTTTCCTTCACTTGGTTTTGGGTGTTAGACCTAAGTATGTGCTGTAGTTTTTTGGTAGATAAAGAGGGGTGCAGGTGAAATGTGAGGTTAGTGAGGCTTGGAAGGGGTAAAGATTTTTTTTCTAGTCTGGCATCACTAGGTGGTTTTTCATATTCTAGTTTCCCCTTACATTATTTCCCGTAACAAAAAAAAGTCCCAGTGGTATGCTGTCCATCGACCCCATCTTACATTATTTTAATTTAATATGGTGATTTAATGTATAACATACAATTTTAGGGAGCAGTATAACAGATTGAAAGCTGAATGCCAGAAGATGGTTCCAGTTATTGGCAGTGGAAAATTTATTACAACGCCAATCATCACAGACGATGGCCAACCAACAGAAGAATCAGAAAATGGCAATATGACAGGGGCTGCAAACCATGCTTCTTCAGACAAGAAAGTGATTCAGTGGAAGCTTTTTTTGCATCAAATTGGTACATATCTGCTGCATATGTGTTGCAAAACTACATAATTTGGATAAGTTGTGAACCATACACGTTTGAGTATCTTATGTTTATTTTACCAAGTGTTCACTTTTAGGTTTTTTCTTTTTCAATACTTTAAGTTCTGAACCTTTATCTATTTTGGTATCTCATGGTTATTTTAACTTATGTTAACCATTAGAAGTGGTTACTCAACTGGGGGGTTTGGCTTGTAGGTTTGGATGTTGTTCGCACCGATCGAGCACTTGTCTTTTATGAAAGTCAAGCTAATCAGGCAAAACTTTGGGACATTCTTTCAATTTATGCTTGGGTGGACAATGATATTGGTTATGTTCAAGGTGAATGTCTCTGAATATCAAGTGATTCTATCAAAGTTGAACAGTATTAAGTGACATTTTATAATGGGCACTTTTGAGCAGGAATGAATGATATATGCTCGCCAATGGTAATTCTTATTGAAAATGAAGCAGATGCCTATTGGTGTTTCGAACGTGCTATGCGAAGGCTGGTATGTTTTACTTCTTACCTTGATGGTACTATTATCGGTTGCTTGTTTTGATAGAGCAGTGTTAACTGCCACTTTTTACTGTCCATTATCCATGAACTTGTTATGAGTGATTCCGAACAGGTAGGATAGTGTGACTAGTTTAAACTGAGATCTAGTATTTGACTAGAGCAATTTCGGTTGTCTTATTCTTTGTGTAGTCTGAGTCCTGGCTACTCAAATTGATCATGTAGACTAGAATGGACGGTTGAGAAAGGTGTACCGAGAATGGATGTGAGGGTGTTAAGAATTAAGATGGATGATTGGCAGACCTAGAAGGTATTTAGGAAATTGACTCTATAAAACATTGTAAATGGATTCCTAAAATATAATTAGCAGAAGTTCTCTAGCCAACAGATACATGAATGTTGGCTGTGCTGAATCTGTCAGGCGCTGCACTAGTAAATAAAGGCAACATATTCAGCATTAGGCATCAAAAGTCAGATACAAGTTACAATTAGGCAAGTTTCAATGGTTATATCAACTCTTTAACTTATAGTCAAGTTAAATGTGGCATACTTGACCTTAAATTATACTGGAAAAGGAGTTCTAACTTTGTTCTGCTGAACTGGATCGGATTCCAACATCTACTAAAGACTCATCTGGTTTCATCGATGGTGTGTTTAATTCCCTTCTGATAGAGATCATGCATGACAAGAAACTAAGAAGTGTTAAGTTGTCTTTTGGGGGTCTTGAGGCTGATTATTTGTCTTGTTCATTTTTATTATTTACCGATACAAATTTTCTTTAAATGATTTGTTAGATGATTTGTGCTTGTGATATGCTTCTGTTAGGGTATAATTCAGATTCCTGCTTTTGTTTTGAAAACAGCGAGAAAATTTTAGGTGCAGTGCGAGTTCGATAGGGGTGCAATCTCAGCTGGGTACACTCTCCCAAGTAATCAAAACTATTGATCCTAAACTTCATCAGCACCTTGGTAATACTTCCTCTGTGCATGTCAACTAACACAGGTCCTTCGTACTTAGCTAAAACTCCATTTCCATCTAATTGACAGAGGATCTAGATGGCGGGGAGTATTTATTTGCTTTTCGCATGCTAATGGTCCTGTTCCGAAGAGAGTTTTCCTTTGTGGATGCACTGTATCTTTGGGAGGTGAGTAGGAAAACTGTACTTTTGCCGTACTGGATTTTTTTTTTATTGAGACATAGATACTTCCAGGATGATGGATGAGATATAGTTTGAATTCACGTTGTCAATTTCTAATGTGAATTCGAACTTTAGGTCTTGTGGATCTCAATGTAATTAATGTATTGAGGGGTATTTATTTTTTTTCTTTGCTTTCCTTCATAAGCTTGTTTTAAGTCAGTAATATAGATTGGTTTCAGCTGATGTGGGCCATGGAATACAACCCAAACATTTTCTCATCATATGAAGGTCCGAGTGGGGGTGCTACACCACCAAATGTAAATGACAAAGAACTAAAGCAATATGGCAAGTTCGAGAGAAACATTGTGAAGACGGGATACACAGAACAACATGGTGCACTTTCCGTCTTTCTTGTTGCAAGTGTTCTTGAAACCAAAAATAAGCAACTTTTAAAGGAGGCTAAGGGTCTAGATGATGTTGTCTCGGTCTCTCTCTCTCTCTCTCTCTCTCATGTTCAATGCACATGCATGTTACTGTTTTTGTTCACTGTTAACTAATCTCGTACTGGTCTCCAGATCTTAGGTGGCATAACCGGAAATCTGGATGCTAGAAAGGCATGTAATGAGGCATTGAGAATTCACAAAAAGTACCTGAAGGTATGTGTTCATCTAAAGCAAGGCATAACCAGGGCACTTTGTTTTATTTGGGGATTGTGAGATTTTCGAAAACTTGATTATAATTCCTCTTCTCCAGATAAAGAAAACACAAAAATAAATTCCAGATAAATGCTTCTTCGAAAAGATTTCTAGAGGAGTGAGCATGGTAGAGGAGGCTCTTTCCTTGATTTAGAAACTGAAGGATTTCTTCTCCTTTTGCTCTTGCAGACCGTAAAGTCATAGATGTTTTCCTGGGGTATCAACTTTGTTCATCGAAATTTTGCACCCAAGCGATGGCGAGTTGGTGACACGGGCAAACAGCTACAATTTTTTGGTCACTTTTTTCGTTATGTTTTCTTTGTAGCTAGCCCTCTCTCTCTCTCTCTCAAAACCGAGCATGGTGTCATAATTTGTAAAGTCATAGGGTTCATAGAATATAAGATTTTGAATGAAACGTTTCCGTGAGCTGCCATTGTCTGGTTACATGGTAGCAAAGCACAAAACAGAAACAAATGTGAGCTTTCACTTTTGAGATTCACCTCGGATGTGCTATTGTATTACATTGTATTGTATTCTTCGCAATTATCGACCAACACGAATTTTGCCTCTGCCGTGATTTTATTTCGAAACTGATTGCGAAGCGAATTTTCATGAACCGATGTCGATGGGAGGCACACCCTGCTGGTGGTGTCTCACCATCTTCACAGCATCTTGCACACTGGCCTTGTCCAAACTACAGTTCTTTTTTTTTTTTTTGTCTTTTTTTGTTAGATGATAGATTTTGTTAGATTAGAAGTTAACTTAACCACTGACGGAGTTTGAGCCCACGATGTCATGCAAAGGCTCAACTCCTTTTCACCACTGTGGTAAATGGCCACTTGTCCGAACTACATTTCATGAGCAACATTTTTTGCTGGCATCAGGGCACCCTGCATCCAAAAAAATAATATTTAACTGATTTAATTAGAATAAAAAAAAATGTTGAACAATTGCGAGATGTTATTGGATTCTAGCAGTGCATAATGACCTTTTATGGACTAATAATAACAGGTTTCTATGATTTTTTAAATACGAAACGAATTAAAATAAGCAAGTGATTTACGTTCAATTAACCATTTAACAAGTTTGTTGAAAATATGGCAGCATAATATGTCACACTGTCAGGTAAAAGCTAGTCATTAAACAATGACCAACCATTTCACATGAAGGTAAAAAAACCCATATAAATCCTACGTTCGATATTCCTTCAGACCCTCTCCAATATTGCTTGTATAAAAAATTGGGTAGTTATATCTTAGAAGCATGAGAGCATGTCCATGCAGAAGCAACATACAAACTAGTATCCTTCCACCCAAGCCTAATAGTGCCATCTCCTTGCACAAGGCTATACCCATGTGTAGGAGGGAACATATTTAATATCAACTGTGCTTGTGCCATTGAATTCCCACTCATCCCTACTTGCATGAACTCACTTCTGGCCCCAAGCTCACTTCTCCACTGCCGGAACTTGTCTTCACCGCTTCTCGCCGGCCCTCCAATCGCCAATATGTTGTTGATTTCTCTATAAAACAGGCAGTGCTCCACCTTGTGCCGGTTAGGGTTGTCACTAGGCAAGTATGATTCTAGTGAATCGAACATCGTCGAGTAGTAATGTAACGACCCAACAAAACGGTCCAAAAATGAGCCACTATGTGACATGTCTTGCTCTACTAGCGTGATAATCCTTGGTGCTAATTCTTCAATGAATCTCATCGCTTTCCAATCGGGGCCAGTTGCATCGTACAGCGAGTGTTGCAGCCAGTGCACGGCGAGGGTCTCCCCTCGCCGTACTTGGACCATGGAAGCATCTACCTCACCAACTTTCCTGACAATTGGATGAAATTCGAATGACAGTCCGAGTCTCCTTGCAAAACTTGAGAGTTGCTTTCCGGTCTCCAGCAGGATTTCCGATGATGTGCCCATGCCGGTCATTCTCACATGTGGAGGACCCTCCATGCGTGTGGCGAGAATGTGAAACAAGGCTGGCCATTGCAAACCCTGCACACAATATACATCGAAGTTAGTTAAAATTATATAACACGAGAGAAATAACTTATTCTTGCAAAATCATAGTTTGACGTATATACAAAAATAACTCATTAAATATAGGGATAATTTAGTTGCAGTCCTTGTCCCTAACTGTTATAGGCTCAAACCTTATGCATTTTAGATTTTTTATTGAAGTTCCTCTCTTGCTACATAAATGACATAATAATAAAAGAAATGCAAAAATACTAATAAAGACTCAACCCCTTTTTTTCTTTCATTTACACTACCAATTTAATTATTCAAAATTGCTTATGGGTTTTGATAAAAATAATAATAATAATAATTGATTATGGGTGCATCCTAGATTATAAAAAAAATTGGATTTTTTTATTTTTTTTTATTTTTATAAAATGAGTACATTTATATAATAAAATTTGGCTACATTATATATATATATATATATATATATATATATATATATATATATATATTTGGTACATTTACATAAAAGAGTGGGTACATTTTATATAGAAAACAATGGATACATTTTATATTAAAAAAATAATGGTACATTTTAGATTAAAAAATAAATAGATTTTACATTAAAAAAATGGGTACTTTTACATAAAAAATGGTACTTACAAAAAAAAAATAGGGATACATTTTACATATAACAAAGTGGTACATTTGTAAAAAAAAAATAATGGGTACATTATAAATAAATTACGGGTACGTACAAATAAAAAGTTAAAAAATTATGAGTACAAATAAAAGTTTAAAAAATAAGGGACAAAAAGAAATCAATATATGGGTACAAATTAAAATTTAAAAGAAAATTGGTACAATTTAAAAAAGGGTTGCAAATTAAAAATGGGTACAAATTAGAAATAGAAATATATGATAAAAAGTTTAGCCATAAATATAATATACCAAATGTAACGTTTCTAACACTAAATGACTATATTTAAAAATAAAACTTAATTATCTTGACGTGTAAATTCTTTGTTTAATAATTAATGACGTTTATTAAAACTAAAGGACTTGATCAAAATTTGAAAAGGAATAATGTTTTAATCAATGGAGTAGAAAAAATAAGGATGAGAACCTAATTTCTTCTTAAATATATAAAAAGAAAATCTTATGAGCACATTAAACTGTGATTGGTAGCTAGGACTGTAGGAATGTCTAATTCTAATGGAAGGAGGCAAGTATTATCCGTAAAGTACCATCGAAATTTCGAACCATATGTACCTGCATGATGTCGAGGTCAAGAATGTGAACCATATCGTGGTGGTGAAAGGCCTCGAGGATGGCTTGGTTGGAAGTGAAGTGGGCAAATTTGATGAAAGGGGAGATGGTGTTGAAGACTTGAAAAGCACCATGAACGCTTTTGTAGTTGACCAATGGAGAGGAAATGCCTAACCATGAGTTGATAACCCTACTAGCCATGGCCTTGGCGAAATAGGCCACCACGCGCTCAGCGCATGATGGCCCGTACGGAGAGGCCATTTGGGTTAGCTCGAGGAGCATCCGATGGGCCTCGGGGAGGTTGTCAACGGAGATGGCAACTGCGCATTCGAAGAGAAGGGTGATTAGGGTTAAGCCATGCTCATCGAGCTTACTCATATCATTCCCTCCTCTTGCTCTTACGTTATTATTATCTGCAAGGAGTTGAAGCTCATTGCCCCGCTGGAGCTCATGAAGCTCATGCTCACCATAGCTTCTCCGTGGGACTTTCCTCGGACTATTTAAGTCTGTGGAAAGTGATGACGGGACAAAATAGTCCTCAGACGTCTGTAACGTGTCATTGGCGGCGGTGTTGGCGGCTGTGGCGGGTTCTGGCAAGTCGTCGATGAGCTGTTTTGATATGTGCTCCACCCACAGAGATAGTTCACTCCTCTCCAAGTTTATAAACCGGTTCTCGACGGGCTTGGGATCGGAGTTGGGATTATTTTGGAAGCCATTGACATTAGGGTTGGGGTAATTAATCCAAGGTTGGTGGGATTGGATTATATGCACAGTCCCATCAGCCATTTGAAATTCTGGTTTCAGTAAGATTGGTAGGGAAAGAAAACGATGAAGGGGAGTGGTAATGAAGAGATGGAGTTTGTTTTTAAAGGGGGTGGCCGCATGACAGCAGAATTTTGGCAGTTGTTTGGTATGGAAGGGATGGCCGGCATATCCAAGACATACAGAAAAAGCTAACATGCAACAAGCCAAGAACCCCCCACGTCATTCAGGTAGTGATTTTCTTCTATATTATTTGCCAGAATATTAGTTTTCTAAGTCTTACACCGGACACGCACATGAAGCACTACCGAAGTGTTACACAATAGTGTGATTCATCAGCGTCATGAATCAAACTCATGACGTGCTGTGCGGAATACTACAAAAATTACTTTAAGAATATATAGAAACTAATGGAAACTATTTAATAGAGATTTGGTTGTTTGATTTCTAAACTTTCTCTTTATTTGAGCAATATTCTAATTTATTTAAATTACAAGAATGAAAATTTAAACTTGGAAGGAGAGCAATGTTCTAGGGCGCCCTGCAAATACGTTTGATGGCAGATGATTTCATGATAGTACTATTAATGATTTGTATTTTTCCTACTAATTATTGGTGTAGGAGAAACTAAAACTTCAAGACCACTTCTAACAATAAAAAGAGAGTTAATACCAGACCAAGAACAGCTAGTTAGCACTTAGCTTTAGATAAACTACTAGAATATCACTCTTACAATACTATATTAAAGCCTAATTATTTTGAAAACTATTGTTTGGGCCCAAAATGTTATTTTGGGCCAAGCCTGGGATCCCAATGGCATTTATCTAGAATTTTCTTGTGGGCCGGCCGAATCCTGTTGCAAAGAGGATTAGTTTAGATAAAGGGTGAAGTAGTCGATTCCTTGTGGAACAAGGAGTTTTGAAGCCGAAGGTGCTTGGGATCAGGAGATGAATCTAGTTTGTTATGAGCTTGGTTCAAAGTCCTATTAGAGCTCGGATTGGCCGAAACCTAATTAGATTGGGTTGAGGAGTTCTAATCCGAGTACATTTCTAGTTCGGTTATGAGGGGGTTTTGCTGCTATAAATAGAGAAGAAAGTGCATCATTCAGGGCCCTCCAATTCAACACACAAATTGCCCTGCGCAAAGCTTCTCAACAACCTTTGAGATTTTATCATCTTCCCCTTTCTTCTCACACCCACATCTTCAGTTTGGATAAATAGCACTGTGAAGGCAACCGACGACATCTTTAGTTTGGATAAACAACACTGGAGCCGTAGAATTAGCCGATCAAGGAGCACCTTCAGTTTGGATAAACAACACTGCTTCAAGAGACTGATTGGTTATTTATCCAAGTCTCGGTCGACAAGGATTTTTGAACCCTTGTTGGTAGAGGTCATCTCATTAGCCTTCTCGGCGAAGTGAGGTGTTACAAGTTACTAGGTTCGGCATGTTGAACGCCGAATTGTTTTATGATTGGATATTCACAAGTACACTTTAGAGTTCGGCATTCCGACGGCTTAACCACATTTACCATCAAGACATACATCTCTTTCGAGTATTTGTGTCCATATAGTCTGGTGCCAATTCGGTGTGCTTATACTCTCACGAATATAATCACCATGACCGAACTCGGCGCCAACGATTTGTGAACTTCGCAGAACTAGCAGCCTTGTCTTCAGGCTCTAGAACCTGAAAGCCGAGATGTGTTCCTACCTCGGCCGCAGTCGTAAGATTAAGAAGTCAGCAGCGCACTCAACGCGACATCAACATATTTTACTCCCCGGCCGAGCTCGGTCATCAAGTTGGCACGCCTCGCACATAACCGAATGACGTAGTTAGCTCATTAGTTACTCAGCATGCGCGCCACATAGGCTTGGTAGTTTTTAGGGTCAACAACTATCCATCAATGTTTTTTCTTTGTTTACAAGTTAAATGGTTTGGAGAATATTTAATGAAATTATATTAAGGATATTTTAGTTTAATAATCCGAATCCAACCCGAAATTCTAAAACTTGTATAACTCTATATATACTTCTTGATTTGTTTTTTTTTGTCAAAATATACTTCTTGACTTTAGATATGTAATACAATGTACTCAAATGGATAACTATCTTTTCAATTACAACTCCCTTGAATATACTACATACAAAAATGAGAATTTGAGAACTAGAGAGCCAAGGAGATGATATAATTTTTCTTCTTGGTATATAGATGAAGTCATACAACTCTCATAATTTTAAAATTATGAAATAATCTAATAAAATACCGAATTCAGCATGAGTTTATGAAATTCTGATCTCAAAATTGGAAATAACATGCGATTATGAAAATCATACGTGTTCATTACATCTCGAAAGTTATGTATATGTTGTGAATTATATGAAGAAGAAAAAATATTGCTCAAGGATTTGGAATACATTTAAGATGCGATTATATGGAGATGAATTCCAATTCAAGAAGATGAGGAAAGAAACAACTGACCCGCTAAACGCATCAGGCAGTTGTTAATCGATGGCTGCTCTGAATAAATTCTTAATTTATTTTTTTAATTTGAATTGTTTTAAAATAATCTATCAAATAATTGGATTCTCTCAACTGCAGGTCCTGAGGTTGTTCAAAATTTGTTTCTTATTGTTTCTTATATGTAGAGCATATTGGCCCACATGATGACATTTTTTGCGGACACAGATCCTCTCCGGATCTAAGCCTAGGATCAATAGATCCTGGTCATTAAAATTTGATCTAATGGCTATAAACATGGGACCTCTCTAAAAGTTATAATAATTACAACCGTTGTATCAAATTTCAATGACCCGGATCTATTGATCACTAGGCTCAGATCCGGAGAGGATCTGTGTCCATTTTTTGCGACAGACCTAAATTAAATTATTCGCAAAATTTAGTTTGAATGGGTCAATATATGGATCAAATTTTTTTTGCTTTCCTGGATTGGATTGAGGCTAGTTTGGGAATGTTGTGTTTCTTTTTCAAAATCGCTTCTATTGTGCTGTAAGGATAAATAACTGTTAAAAAGAACAATACTTTGCTACTTTAAGATGAGTAAGAACTCATACTCAAAATTTCTCAAATTATTTGTTGTCAATTTATAGAATTTTGTGTTTATAATCAGAACCGTTCATATTATAAATCATCCTATAAAGATCGGCTATGCAAAAAATCAATTAAAATGAAGGCCGTTTAGTCATCAAACTGTTTAAAAACAAATGAACATTATTGGTAAAAGCATTATGAATCGTTTATATATTTGCTATAATAGATTGACTAAACAATCATAATTTTAATTTATTTTTTGCAGAGATGCTCTTTACAATGTGATTCATAATATGAACAATTCTGATCATAAGCAAAAAATTCTATGATTAAAACACTAAGAGTTTTAAGTAGGAGTTTCTACTCATTTTTTAGTATCCAAGTATTGTTAGTTAAAAAAACCTTGAATGGAAAGTCTCTAACACACCCCAACCCCGATATCGAGTGAACACCGAAACCAAACCGTGCTAGCCATCAACCGGATGTGTGACGAAAGCCTAATATGCATAAAAACAAAACTAAAATTATCAACTAATAAAATATACTAAAAATTCGGCAAAACTTCCCCTAGCAATCAGAAGCCATCAAACTAGTCAAGATCCAGCGTCCAAGTCCCAGTCAACCACTTCGGATCCATCCTAGCTAGATCTATTTTCTTTGTTTTTGCAGAATCAAACTAAGGAATTAGTTGAGCAATTTTAATAAGTCTTTAACATGTTCAAAATTGAACTTCTGTCACCATTTTTCTGTTACAACCAGTATAAAATTTTAAAAAAAAAGTTGTACTAGAGCTAAATTTATGTTTATTTTTTGTTGTTGGAAGTTTTAAGTATGTTTATAGGACAATTAGGTCATGATAGAAATTTGAGTTTATTGCGCTATTTGTAATATTGAATAAGATAATAGTACAAAAACTAATTTGAGTTTATCGCTCTCTTTGGAAAAGGGGTATGCTATCTACATACCCCTATTTACTTCTCACACATCATTCTCAATTTTTGATCGCCATATTCAATGAATCGAAGAAGATCGAAAGATAAAAATTAATAATAAAAAAAATATGTAAGAAGTAAAAAAAAATATGTGAAAAGGAAAATTGTAGTTTGTTGAACTCCATCCCACTTCAGCAGGCAAATCAAAAGGTATTTGTGTGCCATTTTTTGTCTAGTCAATTGAGATTTAATGTTTGACTAAAAAAAAAAAAGAAGAGATTTAATGTAAAATGGTTTTTAAATGTTTAATTGATTTAATTAATTAATACAGAAATGGTTGCTAAATGATGGTGACTGTATCGTCTATATTGTCGCCATATGGCAATCTTGGAGCAAACGCGGACCCACCAGGAGGAATAATAACAATATACCGAATTGGAGATTATTTTTCAAATTATGCCCTAATTTCATTTGGCCTCGGATGTGATTCACAATTGACGTGCATTGCATTCGACCGAATCTTCCTGCGCTTTACGTTTTCGACTGAAAGATGAAATTAATTAAATAAAAGAAATTATATATATATATATATATGGAGTACACGACGTAGTCACATGTATTTTGTTTACTCTAGCATGATGTGAAATTGTCTAAGCATGACGAAAGTTGTGCGTTATTCTTCGCAACGAATTGATCGGAAAAATACGCACAAATAAAACCTACTACAATCTTACAGTATAAGATGGTACTCAACCAGTTGCTATAAATCACAGTTCATTGCTTCTTTATTGGCATGTTATGTCCATCGGACTCTTGATTAAAAGTTCATAACTAATCCTATTGGTATACTTCCCTTCTTTTTTTTTTTTTTTTTTTGTCAAATTATACTTCCCTATTTGACCAATTGGTTTATAAAATTTGACCAATTGGTTTATAAAACCAAAAATTTAGAACAAAATACAAAGGAAACGAGAGAGATCAACTTAACAACCGTTTGGTATGATGGTACCAAAGTTTCCACCATGGTAGACAAGGTTAAACGTTCAAATTTTATGAACGGTAGTTGTTGATAATAAAAAACACACATATACAGTGAACAAATCGTATTGCTATCGTTAATTAATAAAGTGAATAGCACGTGTATACATCGAACAAATTCGGGTGTTTTTTTGTACATATTTCGGTAGAATGACATCGAAGAGGAAGAAGAAAGAAGAAAATTACACTTTAGTGGTAAAATGAGTTTGGGTAATATTTACGCTTCCGTTGTACTTTCATCTTTCAAGACGGAGAAACTTAGAGGACGCTTTGTCAAAGAAAGAGGCTCAATTAGAATTAGTGGCTTCAAAGTTCACTACCTTTCTTCAGGCCTCAAGAGCCCCTTGAGTTTTCGTTTGAAACCCCGAAGCTCCAGCCGGTATAGCCATGAAAAAAAAATACAGGCGCAGAAGGCAGCGTCGAGAATTGTATCCTTTGTCACTTGAAAGCCGAAATGCTATTGGGAACAAGCTCCTAGTCCGTCTGATGGATTGGCGAGGTCAGGAAGAGTCCTCCCGGTTTTGAGGTGCTTCTAATTGGGGAGGCAAGAGGTTCAAAAAGCTCCCTTGCACATGTTGACTACCACTATCGGATGTCTCCAACGTTTCTGACTCTTCATCTGCATCAAGTGAACACAAAAAGGTAAGAAATGTAAAGACATTTGCCCAATCCTAGTTTAAATGCTGGGCAGCAATATATGTTAGATGACAGATACGATATGAATGATGTACGTACCAAAAAGTGCTTTAATAGATGGTCTTTTCGATTTGGTGCTTTTCTTCTTCAACGAGGCTACATAGAAAGAAGGCACCCAAGTTTACAAAAAACGGAAAATTGCCATACTAAAGAGCACTCAAATAATTGGAAACCAGCCAGTCAGTAGATGCTTCGTTTGTTTACCAGTTTGACGACTTAACATTTTGCGGGTTAACCCGTAAATTGCATGAACCATCAAAATCCATGCACACATGTATGTACAAAAACTTTTAAATGATACCAATATATAGCAAATGATAAGTTCTCCTGCAAGTTCATGGAAGATAGAGATATACCCATCCCAGGCACTTGATAATCATTAACAATTTCGAAGTTCTTATATGTATAGCCAACAAAATTAATGTCCTTGGAGGAGAGCATCTGCAAAATGAAGAGAGAAAAATATAAGGGGAAAATTTGGAATGAATTAGGGGTGGGGTGGGGGTAGCTTGTAGGGCAAGTTAAATAACAAACAATGGTGACAAATTCTATATACAAATTAGTGACAATAGCTAAGTATGAACAAAGCTCGTAAGCTTACCTTTCTCCAGGGACCAGTTTTGGATGAACTCTGAGTTTGATTGTCAGCCTGCATACCAAAAATCAGTATTCATCAAATTATGAGCAACATGATATGCTCACCGCAAATAGCCTCACAAAATCCACAAAAAACTGAAGACCATCTATACCTCATCAAACTTTTCAAAATTTTGAGTATCCAAATCATCATTGACCTCAGGAATAAATGCAGCATCCATTTGGTAAAGCTTTTCCCATTCAGTCCCATTGAACCAAGGATGAACCTGAAATAGGAATTAGCAGCAAGGTAATTCCCATTATATGCAATGAGTTGTTGAGCAAATCGAAAATATTTAGAACAGGACACACCATACAACACCTTTATTTCATCTGCGCCATTTGTTCCCAACCTCTGGTTGACATTACACAAGAGTTTACTAATAAGATCTTTCGCTTCTGGAGACAGCCTTGCTTCTTCTGGAAATTTCAAATGCGTTTTCCAGTTTACAATCTACAAGAGACGAGCAAGACAGCAAACATTATCAGGCAAACAGGTGAGAATAAATGGTGACATGAGACGTCACAAGCTACACACATAAAAGCCCAAGGGAATTATGCTTGAGGCTTTTTAAAAGAGAACTTCTTAAAATAAAACTTTCAATATTTCTAAACTTTACCTTCCTGCATGTTGACATTGGATCATCAGAATAGAAGGGGGGGTAACCCACAAGCATTTCATACATAATAGCACCAAGTGACCACCTGTGTATCAACAAAATTCACAACTCAGTCAATCCAGGCATCAAAAAACAAAGTGGCTCTTCAGTTTATGGTCCATAAAGGTGATATGGTACAGCAATTTCAAAATGATCCCATTACAATATGAAAGGCAGTAAAAATAGTTATTGTTATGCCACATGATTCTCCAATTGCTTGTTGATTAACGGAAATTGAGTCTACGGTAATGAGATCACAATTGATATTTAAAACATGAATTAATTCATCAGTGTTAAACATTCAAACACCCTTTTGCTGAAAATCATAATACTCACCAATCACATTCCATCCCATAACCTTTTTTTAACAGAACTTCTGGAGCAATATAGTCAGGTGTACCAACAGTGGAATAAGCCTGCAATGGGCATATATCAAGAGTTAAACGAACGATAACCTTGCAACATCCTACCAAAACGTCATGAATGACAATGTTGTACGTCCAAAAATATACAGTTCTTCTTTTATCTACAATATAACTTACAAGCATTCTCCTATTCTTCTGCCAATGTTGCAGTTGCTCTTGTTGTGTTCGTTTTGGAGCTGCAGGACGTTCATCATTCTGTGCAGCACCATTCGCGTTGGGTGCAACCGAAAAGTCTTCTCGGATTGTACTGCAGTCTAAAGGTTTACACAACCCAAAATCTGACAGTCTCAAGTGTCCATATCTATCGAGTAGCAAATTGTCAGGCTTAATATCCCTGTAATATGCAAAATAGACTAGGTTAACCTCTATTTCACAGTCCAATAAAATTAGATTTACTTAAATCTATTTCAAAAAATCAGTGTAAATAGTGAATTTGTACCACAAACCTATGAATGTAATTGTGTTTATGGATAGACTCAATCGCCAAAACTGTTTCGGCAACATAAAATCTAGCTTCCTCTTCAGTCAAAATATCCTTTCTCATGAGTAATGTCATCATATCTCCTCCAGGTAAGTATTCCATTATAAGATAAAGATAGTCATCATCTTGAAATGAACAGTACAGCTTGACAATGCAATTGCTGTCCACCTCAGCAAGTAAGTTCCTTTCCGCTTTGACATGCTCTACCTAAAAATAATATAAAGCAGCTGGCATTAGATACAGTTCAAATTACCTCAGTAATTCAAGTGGCAGGACACTAAACTGATTACCTGGCCTCTACGAAGCATCTCTGATTTCTTAAGCTTTTTCATGGCATATACAGAACCAGACGTCTTTTCCCTGCATACACGAACCTGCACCATGAAGCAACATTGATCAAAAACTTATATCAATCCCATGAGACAAGATCTCTATACTGTGCCAGCTGGGAGGCTGAAGCTGAACTTTTTGTTTCGTTAAAAGACTCTCCTTTATGTAACATTTTTCTTTGAGTAGCCCAATCATTCATTTAGTCACCAACCTCCGCGTTCTCCATATAGAGAGACCCAAAACACTTGTAAAGCTATTCGAACCAAAGAAGACATTTAAGTACAAGATCTTTTTAGAGAATTTATACCTCACCAAATGCGCCCTTGCCGATCATAGTCAACAGCTCGAAATCATCAACACCCATTTTATGCCTCTGAAGGCGCATGTATTCGGTTTCTTTCTTCTCAAGAAACTTGAGAAGGTTGTTTTGATCTTCCTCAGAGACGTCGGCATCAGCCAACTTTTTCTCTAACATGTTTCGTCTGCCATAAAGAAGTACAATTACTAATTCGAAATCGAAAAAACCCACAAAAACTGGGTTAAACTTCTCTGCCTATATCAGTAAATCCAACAAGAAATCATCACAAAGCTGCATTATTTAGCATTACAATTGCAAATTCAATCATTTTCCTAATTTCCAAAGACAAAAATGCAAATTCATCAATTCAAATTATATATCTACCGTTCCTTCCGCTCCTGGAGATTCTTCATTTGCTCCTTGTAATGGTTCTCAATATACTGCTTCGCCGCCGCAGCCTTCTGCTTCGTGACATTGGAAAGCGCCTCCTCATCCATATTCGACTCTTCTCCGCCTCCATCGCCGCCGGCGCACGGCTCCTTCCTCCTCGTCGAGCTCCTCAGCTTTTCACGCGGCTGAAGCTTCGACAGCCAACTCCGTGCCGAATCCATTTCCTCCTGCTCGCAATGCAGCCCACCACCATGCCAAACTCGCAACGTGAATTTCTCAATCCCCAGCCATCTGCATTGTAATTTCGATCACGAAACGCATCAAAATGCAATCGATTGCATGCCAATCCGAATAAAAAAATTTGAAAAAAAAAAAAGAAAAGAAAATTTGGGGAAAATATTCTTGGGAACAAAAACAAGAGGCTGAGAATTCGGATTACCGCGTAAAACTAGCGGCGGGTGCGATCCGCGAAAACCCTAAATAAACTCTCTCCCCTCTCTCTCTCTCTCTCACTTTCTCTCTCTTCTGTGTGTTGTAGGCAGCAGAGGGAGACACATCTTCTTCTGTTCTTCCCTCCATTTTTATATGGGTATATATAGCTTCCCCATCTTCATTCGAATTTTCCTTTTTAATTTTCAAATTTAATTAATTATTAACAATTTTTTTTTTTTTTTTTCTGGTGCGTTGGATCTCGCGATAAATTGATCCGCTAAGATTCGCGTGGGTGGCCGGGTTCTGTCTAATGTCTATGTTCAAAGTTTTCCCGCAGGCTGCGGTTTTTTAGAAAAGGTATTGTCTTCGGATTCCTTCCATTAAGTTATCCTCAAACAATTTAAACTTTTAAAATTTGATTCAACAGCTAAAGTTATTATAATTTTTAAAGTGGACATCTGTTATAGTCGTTGAATCAAATTTTATGAGACCAGATTAGTTGATGAGGAAGACTTAGTGGAATAGATTCGGAGATGATCCATTTCCGTTCTTTTCTTTCTCAAACGCTCAAAGTCCAATTATTTTGTCTTGAAAAATAATAAATATAAATGATAAGAAACTTATAGCTCGGTTGGTTAAAAATATTTACTTTTTATAATTGATGTCTCGTGTTTATTTATTGCCCCAAGCCACCACTATTTGCCACCTCCAAATGACATTTCAGTTAAAATTTTGTTGCAAGCAAGATATAAAATATCGATGATATCAGAAATATCGGTAATTCAAAAACACAAAAATTTCAATGGAAATATCGGGATATTATCGATATTGATAAAAATTGAATAAAAACCACGGAAATTGTAAGAAAAACTTAGAAATTTTTATTGAAACTTTGCAGGATGTTTATTTAGTCAATTATCTATTAGTTTATCACACAAAAAAAATTGGAAGGAAATGCATTGCATGATGGATTTAACTGATTTAAGTTGATTATATAGCGAGCTGACAAACATTGTGAGTGTAGAAAATATGTAGTAATTAATGAAAGAAGTTTAAACACACCATAATCATTTAAATTTAATGAATTAGTACAATATTTTACACTTCATACATTGCATGGTAAGATACATGAGTGACTTAGTACCACATATAGTTCCTATCAAGGTCTAAAATATCGATGATATTGGAAATATCGGTACTCAAAAAACACGAAAATTTCAATGGAAATGTCCCCA
The DNA here is from genome assembly GCF_042453785.1 of Malus domestica. Lineage (NCBI taxonomy): Eukaryota > Viridiplantae > Streptophyta > Magnoliopsida > Rosales > Rosaceae > Malus > Malus domestica. The sequence goes on from NC_091665.1 coordinate 31,467,568, forward strand.
GTTAAAAAAAAATGAATAATTTGAATATAACTTTTTTCAATAGTATATTTTAGCGTTAGAAATATCATACGCACTTGTTTCGAAGAATCTTCTGTTGTGCGCATATAACCCTTTAGACTTTGAAATTGAATATTCGTCGCAAGTTGCAACAAAATCTTGGTAAATTTTTCTTTCTTTTATTTTTTTTATTCTAAAAACATATGTTAGGCTCACGTAAGCGAATAATTGAGTAGTTAATACATTGTGAAATAGTATGTACTAGTGGCTCTTAGTTGCACAAATGGCCGATCATGCGTGTGAACGACTAATCTTTAGCACACATTATTTTCATTTTTGTTGTTAATGTCAAGTAATAACACCATGTATTTTCAAGGTTTCAAATGGAAATCACAAAAGGTAGGCATATATTTCCGTCCGTACGAAAGGGGCAACAAGGTTTCTTGTATTAAGGGCCACCCCTGCATCAAAGAAGAGCAGAGTGCAAGTTACTTCCAAACTTACTACCATTTTCCCGGTGGTTGTGGATGCGGATGAAAGTTGGGGAAGCATCGCCATCAGAAAGTGATTGTAACAAAAGCACTTTTGGGTCAAGCAAAAAAGCTTTCTTGAGTTTTTTCTAAAGTATCATACTATGTATTCTTGCAGTGAAAATTTTGTGTGATTTAATTCTACCATGTTTGGTGCTACCTTTAAACATGGTACAATACTCATGGAAGGAAACCTTTTTTATCTCTATAGCCGCTGACCCCTTCCTTTGGTGGGTCGGTGGCAGGCCCCTCTCTTCAGCTTTTTTTTTGTTTTATTTCTCTTCCTTGATTTTAGTAACCTCTTTTATCTTGTGGCGCTATGCTCTGAGCTTTTGTGTCTAGTTTATTTTGAGCTTATACGTAAAAATTTGCTCTCAATTTTGTATGCATCATTCATCTCCATTTGTTGTTCCTCACGAATCCTCAATCATCAACGTTGGCCACTCGAATCATCGAATGCTTCATCCAAGAATCTCCTTCGACGGAGTGTTCTGTTGTTGTTTGGTGGCTCTTAAAGTACAATTTACACTATCTGGTAAGATTATGGCAGCAGTCATTGCCCGGGTGACTTGCCCACCCCATTTTCCATTCATTCATTTAGTTCATTGGTCTTCAAGAGGTGTTGGTTTTGCGATGGTGTTGGCTTTATGAGGATGCTACAACAGCTGGGAGGAGGCAACATTTTTCTTATTTCAGCTCTAAGGTTTTAAGTTTAAAATTTGTTGTGATCTCTATTGTTTGGACCTGTTCATTGTATTTTCTGTTAAGTTTGGTTGTGCTTTTTCTTGTTGGTTTTGGGCTGCCTCTCTTTTGAGTTTTCCTTACCTCGTAAGAGCACTTTCACCCCTCTGAAATCTTATATGAGATAGTGTGGATTAAATCCCCTCCCACCCCTAAAATTCCTCCACCCCATTCCTATCCACTAGGCTATGGGGGAGCCTAGTTGCGTACCTAGGCTAAAATCGACTAACCTAGCTCTTAGGCCATGTGACGCAAGGCAGACGTCAGCCACAATTAAAAAAATTAATAAAAAATACAAATAAACACATAAAAATTAATTAAAATACAAAAAATATCTATAAAATAATTATTTTTTTCTATAAATACCTAGCCAGGTTCTTCCATCTTACACCATATTTTAATATTTTCAAATATTATAAAATACTTTCAACCAATCTTTTATTCTCATTTGAAATTAAAAATAAAATTTTCTTTTATTATTTCAAAAGAAAATTTTAATAATATTTTAAAACAGATTGTATGGGCTATTCAGTTTAAGAGTGGAGATACACTTGAACAATTACTATTTACTAAACGCAGTTACTATTCACTTAGGAGGTTAAATAGCCTGTTGCCCGAGGGCTTTTTAATCGTGGAAATGCTCTAATAGCCATCTTTATTGATGAATTTTATTACGTTTGACCCAAAAAAAATAATATAAAAACTAAGGAAAAGAGCTTGAAAACTTTAAGTTTTAACGAAAAAGACAAAATAAAATGTAAGATGAATAGTACAATGATTGACTTTTTAGAGTAAAAATATGATTTTTCATTAAAATGAACAGTACCAGAAACTTTTCGTTACAGTTCCAAAAAAAAAAAAAAAAAAAAAAAACAAGGTAAAGTACTCTCGATCACTATATTAAACCCTAACACGGACCCAAGTGCCTGGGGTGTACAGCCCACCCCAATTTCGTTAGCTGGGTTCGTGCCTGTTCAAACCCAAGAAAGCTACTAGTTGGTCGCTTATGATGCCTGTAAGCTGAACTAGTAGAGAGATGGGTGAGGTGGTTCAGTTCCTCCTCTTATGAACCTAATAGCTTCTTAGAAAAGCTCAACTGTTGGAAATTTAAGCAACGCAATCACATAACGTAGTTATTCCCAAAAAAAAAAACTGCTAAAAATTCGCATTGCGAGGCCGATGGTGGAAAGAACAATCTTCAGTAAAGAGTAAAACTGAGACTAATAACTAAAAATTGAAGCTGTATCACATTCAGATTTCTCTATATCGTAAACTATGCCGTTGTACATCACATGTGTTTTACTTGTGACACAAGTCACCCCTTTTAGTGAATGTTTTCAAATACACAAGAAGAATGTCTAAGACAATGTCCTCTATCAAATCCTATAAACCAAGTGCCATTCACATATTGATGCTCCTATCACACGTCCCCTCTTGTCAAAGAATCTGTTTCTGCTTCTTCTTTACCATCGGAAGGCAAAGCCAGATCAGGAAAGGGATTGCGGGCTGATGTTGTAGAAACAAACCCGAAAGCTAGAACTGGGGTTTCATCTTACTGCCAACCTTATTTCTACAATCTAAAAGGGGAAATAATTGCTGATGAATGAAATTGCTTTTCTTACTTGTTCATCTGACTTCGAATTTGATATTATCTCACAGCTTCTTTGAGATCAGCGGTAATACGCCATGTGCCTTGATGACGTAAATGCAGAACTGGCGAAAGGCGAGGTCTTTTTAATTTGGGCAGGGGGATTTGAGGATTTCTTTTTGTCAGACTTGGTCTCAGCGCGGAGCCAGGATTCAACAACAGAGAGCAGATTGACCGAACTCTTCAACTCATTAACCTCCGACAACTTCTCAGCCCTCTTTAGCTCACCATCTTGGATGTAAGCCAGATGCGTTGCCCATGTCTCCAACCCATCAAAGATATGGGTTGCATATACAATTGTAGCTCCCCTCTATAATTTACACAAAAAGGATGAATAATATGTCACAACGGAGAGTAATCAGGTCGAATGAATCAGTAAACGATGTTTAAACTACTTAACCCGACAATCAAAATTTGCACGATTCATAAGGTGATCCTGGATAATACTCCAAGCAAGAAGCATGATATAATTTGTCGATAATAAATAATGTCAGTACCTGCTCACATTCTTCCTTGAAGAAATCTAGTAAGTCCATCCTAGCAACGACATCCAAGTCAACTGTTACCTCATCAAGCAAGAGAACCTGCAGATTTGTCAACTTCCTCTAGTCAGAAACAATGTGAGTTTTTAATCACAGACGGACTCGGACACAAAACATAACTATGAATAAAACATGAAGCACACAAGCAGCAGTCATCTCACTTTACAAACCGAAATTCGAGATCTCATTCTCATTATACCTTAAAGGGATGAAGAAGTCCCATGCAGATTTGGACTCGACGCCGTTGCCCGTCAGATACTTTATGCATTCTCCACCGAAGGTCTATATCAAGCAGCTCAATCAACTTATCCCTCCTAACAGGATCAGTCCCTTCGACTGCCAAAAATCATGAGCAAACACAAGAATTCAATCGAAAATTTCAACAATATTGACAATGAAGAACAATCTACATGCTCATAAATTGAAAGAACATAAGAACATAATAACTAATAAGTAAAATTTAAGTGCTTATCATTTCAGCCAAAATTTAAGTGCTTTTAATTTCAGCAAAATTATAATTACCCCACCTCCAAAAATCATATGCTCAGCTGAGAAATCTCCCTGCAAGGGAAGTTCTCCCTGAAATTTTTTGCAAAGACGAAATATTTTCAATTTCAGTATGCTCATAAATTTAAAGTACTTTTCAGCCACAAAAGCAAAGTTAAGTGCTTTTCATTTCAGCCAAAAGCAAAATCCTTTAAATTGTAGAAGAATTCGTTCAACAACTTACAGCAGAGCCAACAGTTTTGGTCCAAGAGCCACCCAAGTAAGCCAAATCGCCACTGCAAACCAAATGCGTGTCATGAAAAGCTGAACAATTCAACACCCGCACCACATCTCTCCCTCCCACCATCTGCTTCCCAGCTAGAATCTTCAGCAACGTGGTCTTACCTGCAAAACGAGACGACGCCGTATCCAAACCCAATCAGCTCCGAAGTACAATTCGCATTGCTTCGCTGAAAAATTGAATTTCCAAAAGTACTTTCTGACACTAAAAGCACTTCTGGATCGTATTAGTGCTTTCCGGAGAAGCACTTCCGAGGCTTTTCCAGGAAGCACTACTTAGGTTTTGAATTTTAATAAAATTTCGACATGTTAGTGATAAAAACACATCTAACAAAATCACTTATGAGCCGGAAGCAGCCTTAACGAGCCCAAAAGCCCGGTTTTTTCAATTACCAGATCCATTGGCGCCGATGAGAAGGCATCGGGATCCAGGGGTTATCTCGAGGCTGAAATCGCAGAAGAGCGGGGGCTGCGCGTCGTACGCAAATTGCATGCCCTGGACTCTGATGCCGCTCGATGCTTCTTCCGCCATTTTTGATCTGCAAAATCAGGTAGCACGGAGGTGATGGTTTTTCTGCGGTCGTTTTATGGATGCGAGTTGGCCGATAAATAGGCGCCGACGGTGGAGTTGGTTCTGGCGTTGGTCCCACTTCTTGGTCACACGTGGCGGGTGAAGAAGTGACCACGTAATGTCAGTCTCGTGAGAGAGGAGAAATCTGGTGTGTAAACGGCCACGAGTTCCGAACTTATTGGCCAACCAGATTTGGGCTACAACTGGTTGGAAAGGTCCCACTTGACATAGTTTACTATGTGGACTTTTGACCCTTCGTGTTAGGTATTGTATAAAAAATGTGATAAAATTAAAAATCAAACAAAATAGTTTTTTGTCATTTAATATTATGATCTATAGTATCCTCTTCACCTATAAATAGAGAAGTTGTAGGTTCGATTATTGCTAAAAATAAAATTGAACTACATTATTATGTCAAATATATTGTAAGGTTTAACTCATTATCCTATCCCGTAATGTAGATAGTGTTAAAAAAAAAAAAAAAACAAGTTTTCCAGTTTTCCTTGTCCTATTTGGTTTGTACATATTCTTTATTCTTGTGTTTTATCAATAGACTAAAGAGTGAATTCGTCCATGAATTATTATTCAAGGGAAAATTAGGTTTCTAAACTATTTTTTTTTTTTAAATGAGTCCTTCAAATAATTAAAATTTATCTATCAATTACATCCCTGGTGTTAGATTCGAAATTATTTTAATTCAAATTTTCGTCAATTTAAGGCACTTGAATTATATGTGATATACTTTGAAGCATAGATTGATAGTTTTTTCTTATGACTTTAAGGACTTATATTTAAAAAAATGTACAGATTTAACTTTGATGTGTAAATTAGAAATTAGTTCGCCACCAATATAGAACTTTAGAGACTTGTAGGCGAGAAAATTACAGTAGTTCAAAATGTATCATGTATAAATCACATGACTTGTTGATGAAAAATTAAATAAAATATCTTTGAATATAATAGCACATTGAGAATATCCTTTAAAAAAAAAAAGTAGATTGAGAGTAGCAGTTTATATAAATTTAAGGACTAATTTTAGAGAACTTTAACGAAAAGCTCTCGGTACTGTTCATTTTAACGAAAAACCATATTTTTATACTAAAAAGTCAATCCTGATACTATTTATTTTATCCTTTATTTTTTTTTTATTGTTAAAACTTAAAGTTTTCAAGTCAATTTTATTAGTTTTTCACTTATTTTATTGAAAGAAAAAAATTAGTTTAAGAACTGTGATTTTTACTGAAGTGATGATTTAAGGACTAAAACAGCAGTGAACGACATGTCGTGTATTTACAATGCATAAAAAGCCCGCGGGACTGAAAGTCGAGGAAGTTAACTTCTCGGAGACGACGGAGAGGGTGCGCAGGTTAATAATCGTGTGCACCTTGCGCGCCATAGAAACCGCAACCGAGCAGTAGCTGCAAAACCCTCTCACAACAGAAGAGAGAAAGAGAGAGAGGATTTCGCTCGGCGAATCTGTAAAATCTGAATTCGGTACGCAATTTATCGAATTCGAATTCCGTTTGATGTTTTATGGTTGACTTGTGTATGATTTTTCTGCCTAATTCGATTCGAATGCATGCTTAATTGCGTCTGCTAATTGAAATTATCAGGTAAAATTGCCCTATATTTCACATTTGCAATAGCATGGAGGAAGACGAAGATGCAATTTTGCTCAACAGTTTGAAAGGGGCGACGGCGGCGAATCCCGAGGATATCGAGAGGGACATTCTATCAGGGGTATGTGGAATTGATTGAATTTCGATGTTTTAATCTTGATTACCTATTGCACTGCACGTAGATGATCGGATGTTTCGAAATTGTGTTTTTTTAGCTCCGAAGAGATGGGGAGAGTGATGGAATAGTTAATTGGATGTTCGGATTTACATTAGGTTGTGTTGAACTGCAGGTACATAACAATGGCAATGGTAGTAATGTTAGTGAAGTTGGAGGGAGTAATGAGGAGGAGGAACGCCTTGAGAAATCCGAAAGTATTGATCCATCGGTTGCCAGTGGGGTCAAATTGTATAGCAAATTGAGGGCAGTCGAGTTTGAAATTGATGCCGTTGAGTCCACTGTTGAACCAGAACAAACGCGGAGTGAAGAGGGTGATCGTGATGGTGGTGATGGTGCAGAGGCGGGAAATAAGGCAGATAACCTCCAGCATGCCCTGGCTACTGACCGGTTAAGAAGTCTAAAGAAAACAAAGGCGCAACTTGAGAAGGAGCTTTCGGATTTAGGCAAGGGAAGACCGTCCAAGGGTATTGCGCGTGACAAAGTCTTATTGGATATTGTCAAGGACAAGCCTGCACCCAAGAGGAAGTCGAAACAAGTTCAGATATCCGGAAAAAAGCTAGAGAAAAGGATCAAAACGGTCTCATTTGATGAGGATGATGACTTTGATGCTGTGTTGGATGCAGCATCTGCAGGCTTTGTTGAAACGGTGAGTTGGCACCCTTGAACTGAACATGCTTCTTTAATATTTCTCAGCTTGTGTTGCTTTGTAAGATTTTTAATGTGTGGTGATTAACCACTACGAGGATAACTAAGTTGATGTTTTGATATGCTAGGAAAGGGATGAATTAGTTAGGAAAGGAATTTTAACTCCTTTCCATAAGCTAAAGGGCTTTGAACGCGGCCTTCAAGAACAAGGGCCATCTCGGGGGCGTAATATTCCTGCAGAAGGAGGCAGGAGTGATGATTTTGTTTCAGCCAGTGTTGCTAGAGCAGTGCAGTCACTTTCAGATGCTGCTCAAGCTCGCCCAGCTACCAAGTTGCTTGATCCAGAAGCTCTACCAAAGCTTGATCCACCCACTCATCCTTTTAAGAGGCTAAGGAAACCGCTTAAAATTCCTCAATCCCTAGAAAATGGTACACAGAGGAATAAAAGTTCAGGAAAGAAAAGGAAGCGTCCTTTGCCTGACAAAAGATGGAGAAAGCGCATTTCTCTTGAGGAAAATAATTTGCATGAAAGTGGTATGTTCAATGTTGTCATTGCTTATGGTGGTGTTAGGTAGATGCATGGTACAGTTAAATGTTTTCTCCTTGCTTGACTATAGAAATCTGCAAAGTAGTGAGACGTATTATTTTTCTTGCAGAAAACACTCCCAGCTGTGAAGAAGAAAACCAAGATGATGTTGGAGATGTAGATGATGATGAGTATCCGCATGTGACCCTAGAAGGGGGGCTGAAAATTCCGGAGTACATTTTTAAACAACTCTTTGACTATCAAAAGGTAGGGGTCCAGTGGCTATGGGAACTGCATTGCCAAAGGGCGGGCGGAATTATTGGAGATGAGATGGGTCTTGGTAAAACCATCCAGGTTCTGTCTTTCCTCGGTGCATTGCATTTCAGTCATATGTATAAACCAAGCATTATTGTCTGCCCAGTTACTCTTTTGCGCCAATGGAAAAGGGAGGCTAAAAAATGGTACCCGAGCTTTCATGTGGAGTTACTTCATGATTCAGCTCGGGAGCCTGCTATTAAAAAAAAAGGATCAAAGTCTGATGAAAGTGATTCTGATAGTGAAGGTTCATCGGACAGTGATTATGAGAGACCAGAATCATCTAAAAGCACCAAAAAATGGGATTCCTTGATCAACCGTGTTTTGAGGTCGGAATCTGGGTTGCTAATTACAACTTATGAGCAACTCCGTATTGTAGGGGAAAGTTTGCTCGACGTTGATTGGGGTTATGCAGTTCTGGATGAAGGACACCGAATCAGGAACCCAAATGCAGAAGTTACTCTAGTTTGTAAGCAGTTACAAACAGTACATCGTATTATAATGACAGGTGCACCAATTCAGAACAAGCTGACTGAACTGTGGTCCTTGTTTGATTTTGTTTTCCCTGGAAAGTTGGGGGTGTTGCCCATATTTGAGGCTGAGTTTGCAGTTCCCATATCTGTTGGTGGCTATGCGAATGCTTCACCATTACAAGTATCCACTGCATACAGGTTTGCATTAATATCTTGTAAATACGAAAGGACCCAGCTTATATTTAAATTCTCAGGCCTGGATGAATGCTTATACTTGTACGTCAAGACTTGTACAGAGTACTTATGTGTTAATTTGTATACCTTTGAATATTAGAAATTCCTTAACTATCTCAGTTTAAGTTGTTTAGTGGTTGATTAGGTTCACCTTTGCGGAAAAGTAAAATAAAATATTCATGAAAATTCTCGTAATTCCAGTCTAAGCTTTTTCATTGGGCAGGTGTGCTGTGGTTTTGCGAGACTTGATCATGCCGTATCTCCTCCGGCGCATGAAGGCTGATGTGGATGCGCAGCTGACTAAGAAGACTGAACATGTCATCTTTTGCAGCCTCACTGATGAGCAAAGATCTGCATATAGAGCATTTCTTGCTAGTTCTGAGGTGGAACAGATTATGGATGGTAATAGGAATTCGCTTTATGGAATTGATGTCATGCGCAAGATCTGCAACCACCCTGATCTGCTTGAGAGGGAACACTGCGGCCAGAATCCAGATTATGGGAATCTAGAACGCAGTGGGAAATTAAAAGTTGTTTCACAAGTGCTTAAAGTTTGGAAGGATCAAGGGCATCGTGTTCTTCTTTTTACACAAACTCAGCAAATGCTTGACATTATTGAAAGTTATCTGGTTTCTGATGGTTATAGTTACCGGAGGATGGATGGTCTTACTCCCATCAAACAGAGGATGGCCTTAATAGATGAATTTAACAACTCAAGTGATGTGTTTGTTTTCATTTTAACAACTAAAGTGGGTGGTTTAGGAACAAATCTGACAGGTGCAAACAGGGTGATCATCTTTGATCCCGACTGGAACCCTTCAACTGACATGCAGGTATATTGTGGATTTACTATTCTTTTAATTTTCAATTTGATGCAGATGTTTGAACTTGGAAACTAATCTTCTCTCCTTGAAAAGTTTACCATAGAATCATAGATATGCCCCCTTTGCGAAATCATGAACATTTAGGAGGACGGATCCTTCTAGGATATTTCTGATCGAAATAGTGCCTACAGGATTTAACAGTTGATATTTTTTTAAACCTTGTAATTTGGGTGCTTTCAACAGGCAAGAGAGCGGGCTTGGCGTATTGGTCAAAAGCGGGATGTAACCATATATAGATTGATAACCCGTGGAACCATAGAGGAGAAGGTATATCATAGACAAATTTACAAGCATTTCCTGACCAATAAGATATTGAAGAACCCACAACAGAGAAGGTTCTTTAAAGCTAGAGACATGAAGGATCTTTTCACTCTGAGTGATGACAGAGAGAATGGGTCTACCGAAACAGCTCATCTGTTCGGTCAATTATCTGAAGATGCCAACGTCATTGGTGTGCAGAATGAACCCGATACGCAATATTCTCAGAGAGGTTCTGTACAGTCTACCAATGGTGTTGTGGCTGACAATGCAAATAACTCAGAGGCTGGACCATCCAGGAGGAATGGGAAAGAAAAGGCTGACCAGAGTGACGGTGAAGTAGATGAAGAGACAAATATTTTGAGGTGCCTTTTTGACGCCCAAGGGATACATGTAAGTTACTTCACTTTGTTTACTGCGTACACATTTTTTTTAATTGATATTACAGCTGTGGAACTTAAGTTGAAATAAACTTGTAATTACTTCTGTCTTGAATAATCAAGAAATTGTTCGGTTTCTTCTGTAATTTATGTTCCCGTTGTTATTTTTAAAATGCTGTTCCAATTTTGACTGCAGAGTGCTATGAACCATGATGTAATCATGAATGCCCATGATGAAGAGAAGATGAAGCTTGACGAGCAAGCTTCCCGAGTTGCACAAAGAGCAGCAGAAGCGTTGCGCCAGTCACGGATGCTTCGAAGCCGTGATGGCGTGTCTGTCCCCACATGGACTGGGAAATCAGGAATGGCAGGTGCACCATCAGCTGTCCGTGGGAAATTCGGGTCTACTCTGAACTCCCAGTTGGTCAAGAATACCAAACGGTCAGATGAAGGCCCCAGCAACGGCACAAACGGTTTCGTGGCTGGGGCTCCTGCTGGGAAGGCATTATCTTCTGCTGAATTACTGGCAAAAATTAGAGGAAACCAAGAAAGAGCTGTGGAAGCAGGAATTGAGCATCAGTTTAACCGAGCAAAATCCTTTGATGTTGGACCTTCTAGGACCGGCCACAACTTAGGCGGAGTGCAACCCGAAGTAGTGATTCGTCAGATCTGTACATTCATCCAACAAAGAGGCGGAAGTACGGATTCTTCAAGCATAGTGCAGCATTTTAAGGACAGAATACCATCAAGGGATCTTCCCTTGTTTAAGAATCTTTTGAAGGAAATAGCCAAACTGGAGAAAAACCAAAACGGAGCAGTTTGGGTTCTAAAGCCAGAGTTTGATCGTCAGTAATCTCAACCATCGGGTCATCGCTCGAGTGTGCCGATTAATTTCATCCATTACCATTGTTAATATCTTCTGTAGGGCAAAGATGACCAGAAATTTCATAGTTTCTTTTTCCTGGTACGTTCTTCTGGCACCATTTTGAACAAAACCACACTGATTAGATACATGTTCTCTATACAGTAATTTGTAGAGTTCGGATAATTTACTTGTTCCATTTAACAGCGTTGCCCGGAAGGATATATAAGTTAGGTCAACTGGCCAGGACTTGAGTTCGAATCCTTCTTTCCGTAAATTAGAATAATTTAGAAGGTTTTTCTAGCCAAAACGGTCCCTAAAATTGGCATAATTCTTCACTTTGGTCCCAGAGGATTTAATATTGATATAAATGGTCCTAAGGTTATCCACCGTCAATCATTTTGATCATTCTTTGAAAAATTTCTATTAAATTGAGGGTATTTTTGTCAACCATTCTACTTGAACTGATGGTTTCTTCAATTGAACTGATATTTTTCACAGATAGACCAAAATGGTCGATGTTGGACAATCTTAGTGATTACTTGTATCGATTTTAAATCTCAGGGACCAAAGTGAGTCAATTATGACAATCATAGGGATCATTTTTGCTAAAATGCTAGTTTAGAGCATCTTCAAAGGAGATGTCGAATTTTGAACATAAAATTTAAATTTGACAGCCTAGATAGTATTTTGACATCTTTTAAAGTTTTATTATCCCCCGATATGTTAAATTAAATTATTATTTTATTATATTATAAAATAAATGATTAAATTAATAAAAGGTACTTAATAAAAGGTTTTTAACAAGAGATGACCGTTCACTTACCTTGATTGAACAAAACGTAAACGGATCAACAACATTAATTGCAATGATAATTAAATCAATAAAAAAATTAATAAAAAAAATTAATAATTAATTTTGAAGCTGCTGTCAGATTTGACAACAATTCATGTTATCGTCACATAAGATTTGACATTTCGGTTTTTTTTTTTTACTGGTTAGAGTGTATGTGAACATTTTGACATCGCATTTGGGGATGCTCTTAGAATATTGTGTTGTGAAAAGGACAGTGTTGGCCTGAAAGAGCCATGAAGAATCTATATGGACTTTAATTCTGGAAGTAACCTGCAAGGCACTCAGATAATTTTTCTTGCTTTGATATCCCGCAACACTAGCGGAAAGGAGGCCACAATAAAAAGCACTTAATAAAGTAGAGAATAAAGACAATTACTTGGGCTTTTGGCAAGATATATTTCAACGAAAACGACAGGGGAGTGATTTTCACGCTTCCGTTCTCTCCTTCCGCACTCCTCCCCTTGGTTAATGGGCTAGACAGCGCTGTTATTGCAAAATTAATGAACGGAAAACGACGAACCAACTTATTTTAGTACGACAGAATGTCAAATTGCAATGCCGCAAGTATTAACATCCAACCAAGAACAAACCAAAGAGAAAATATAGCAAATGAAATTGACAAGGCACACATTTCTGTATTCTATAGAGGCAAAAACATTAAACTGTAAGTTGACAAAGTGCCGGCACAAAGAACAAAAGAAGCTCGAAAATATATTGCCCGGAAACATTATTTTCCACGTATGGATGTATTTGGTACCTTGTGCTTTCTTTCTTTTCTCACATATTCCTTCCTCTCACTTTTTTTCCCTTAAAAGTACAAAAAAAAAATAAAAAAATAAAAAAAAAAATCGAAGACATCGATCATAATTAACGGATGCTCACACAATCAGAAGGCTGCCCATCCTGCTGCACTTGTCTTTGCCGACCCTGATCCGGTCGCTGGAGGAAGATTCCTCTGGAAATATATCATCAGAAAACGCATCAGTAATCGGAATTATGGAAACAGGGTTCTCCGAGAGGCAATGATAGGTAAAATGTCCATGAACCACTCATATTTGCACTGAAAGAGTAAGCAATTTTTTCCTTTATATGGGTGAAAATTGTATATCGATCGACATTAAAACAAAGACGCATATTATTGCAGTAGAAAGCAGCTTAAACAAAAAGAAAAACAACAGCAACTGTGCAAGAAGTGAGCTGCTTGCGAAACACACATGACAATAACGAGCGGGCAGAAAATAACGTCGGCTAGCTGCTCATTCTCAGCTAGCCGTTCTAAGAGGACTCGGAACCAACTTTCCAGGTAAACCAGGAATTAAGGAAGTGTCAAAGGCCAGTATCAAATGAGTTAGGGACATTGATGACAAACAGGCGCCATAAGTCACTCAAGATATACTTCGATATTACCATTCGAACAACATGGATACGATCAAAAGTCAGTAATATGCATAGACAGCAGAGACCTGCTGCCTATCTACAAACAATCAATGCTGAAGGTCTCCATACAATCAACACGGATACGATCAAAATAAAACATGCCCTCCTATGCACTCAAGTTCAAATCCCGCTTCCCGTAATTTAGATCAGATTAGGATATTGCACGAATCATAAACACAAACGCTGAAAGTCTCCACGGAATTCCTAGCATTTTAGTTTTTTGATGGCAAATGCTATAGCTAATATGTTAATATTTACCAAAACTCGGAGACATTGCAAATTCTACAAGATGAACAACAATCTCAGCTGAACAAGAATGCAATTCCATTCCATAAAAACAACGAGTAACAATTGTATACCTCAGTCTGGGAAAGATCCGATAACGGGTCGGATCCACGTCTTGTGTTATCCGGCGACTTAACACTACCAGAGCTGATTCTAGCAGCAACAGGGTCATTGGGAGGTGGTGGCAGAGCCGGCCTAACTTTCCCGGACCCCGGTGGCGGAGCCAACCCCAAACCAATCGGTTTCGCCTTGGCCGCCCCGGATAGCCCGGCTGAGGACAACATCCCGACCCCACTCGTCGGCTTCGGCTTCGGCTTCACATTTATTCTTATCGTCTCACCTTCCTTCAGATCCCAAAAATTTACATAAATAATGTTCACTAAAAGTATGAAATTAAAGTAAAAAATTTCAAAATTTTCTTACTTTCAATCTGTGATTGACGGCGGGATGAATATCGATGTGGCAGTCGTCGCTGGTTTCGCCGCCGTTGCTCTCCTTCTCGTGCTCCCTCTTCACGTACTTCTCGTGGTCCGAAAGCGCCACGTTGAAATCGAAAGCCTCGTTCCGCTCCGCGAATCCTAGTCCGATGAAGGCGTGCTTCCCGGTGCCGTCCTCGATCTTGAGCACGAAGTAGCGCGACGAGTCGAGCACGGTCTCGACGGAGGTCTCGCGCTGGCCCGGGTGGACGAAGCAGGCGGCGAACAGCTCGCTGGAGTTCGGATCCTCCAGCCGGATCTCGCACCGGTCCTTGCACGACACGACCCGGAGCCGACCCGACCAGATCTTATCGGACTGGAGCCACTCGCCGCACTTGTACCCGCCGGAAGTGCTCCGCGGCGGAATTTTGAAGACCGCGACCTCGCGGACCACGAGAAGCGTGTGCTCGAATGCCTCCTCCTCCTCCTCCTCGAACGACATCGTTTCGGGATCGAATTGGGGGCAGAAAGCTTCGAGCTTTTCCGGATTCTGATCGCGCAATGCGGCTGATAGTTCGAGAAAATTACGAAATTTTGAATAATTTTTTAGGGAGTTGGGGAGTTGAATTTGACGTGAATTTGAAGAAATGGGAAAATGGTGGGGGGAAGGTTTCAAATGAGGGAGTTTGCGGAGACGTGGGTTCGAAGGTGAGACAGTTTGCTCGAAAGGTCAACTGGAATTTGTCCAATCGAGGTGACGTGAAATTACCATCTTGCCCCTATACCCCACTCTCAATTTTGTAATTTTTTGTTGTTGTCTCGATTCGGACTTAAGACCTGCTAACATTTAGCTGATTCACAAAGCAAACAAGTTATATGGGATCATGAGATGCTGATCGACTTTGATGGCAATCGAATCAAATAGGAAAATTTGGAAATATAACCAAAATTTAGACCCCATGTAGAATTATAATCAGTATTTTAATTTTATGATAATTATAACCAAAAGTTGATGGAAAAATACTAATATATCCTTAATGTTAGGGTTTCTCACAACAACCAAAACCCAACTTATAATATTGCAGATTTGAATATAGATGGAGATTTAAACTACCTTCAGATGTCTATGATCTTTAACTACACCTTTAGATATCTGCAACCTTTAAACCATAATTAAAACATGAATTAAAACAGCTTCCATGGAAAACGTAAAATATCAAAGAACTTGGAAGATATATAGAGAAAACCATTGATTTTGTGAGAAGGGGAGCTTTGAAAGCGTAGCCTTTCTGGAAAATGAGTAAAACATAAATTAAGACCAAATAAATATATTACAGAAAATCCTCCAGAGGCCAATGTGAAGTAAAACATTTTTTTCGAGCGTAACTCTCAATGTGATGAGGAGGGCAATCGTCCTCCACCCGTAGTCCTTGCCTTCCTACTACTTATGGAGTCAAATTTTGTTTGGCCACCAAAATCTCTAATTCTTGCAAAGGCATAGAAAGGATATGGCAAAAATGTTTGCTGGTTTTGCTTTTTGATTCATGCTTTCATTGTGCAGAAATCCGGAAGGTTGCAGGAAGTAGTTCAAAAGTTGCAGAGAATAATGAAAATAAAAAAGCGATATAGATTAATTCCTCATAATAAGGTTATTTAAAGGTTGTGTTTTGGTTGTTGTGAGAAACCCTAATATTTAGGGTATATTAGTACTTTTACGTCAAATTTTGATTATAATTATAATAAAATTAAAACAGTGATTATAACTCTATATTTAGTCTAAAATTTAGTTATTTTTCCAAATTTCCCCAATCAAATACCTAATAACCCAAAACTGTTGCACAAAACCAACAAGTTACGAGAAATCCACCTATCGATAATTTCATTTTTCATCTATTGGGCAGGGCTCATTGTTTTGCAAAAATTAATGGCAAGGTCTTGTTTTGTTTACGTGAGCCGGATTTAACTATGAACATATCCGAATTAAAAAAATATGCCCTTATCTGTGACCTACTTAATAGCAACTCCACTCGGTGTTTTTCCAAAGCAAAAGGCCAAAGTTGCCCCCTTAGGCCAAATCCACGCCAATCAGTCAAAACTTTCGTACAACTGCTGGGCATATCTTTTGATAATGGATTTAATAAAACTATAAAATATTTTAAAGGAATAAGATATTCTTTTCACTTGAGAATGTGATATACGTGGTTCAATTTTTTTAGACACGGTCTATATTTCTGTAAAAATATCAGAAAAATCAAAGAGATATGGAAAGAACAGGTGAAATTTATATTGGAGAAACTCTTAATTTTCAGCAAAAATCAACCAAATTCGTCAATATATTATGCATACCGGTTAAATATTAGAGAAAATCTTATATTTCGTTTGACATGACCTAACATTTCATTAAAATTTTCAAATTTTTGAGCAAATTTTCACATTTTCATCAAATGCAACCAATATCGACATATCTATTTTATTTTCACAATTTGCATATCAATATTTCTACAGATAATAATATTTTAAACATTGTATTTGACTTATACGAATGACGAGTTTGATGCCTAATTATAAGTGTCCAACCTCTAAAAAAACTCTTCCAGCACGTGCAATTTCTTCCAATTGCACGATAACTTTTTTAGAGTATAAAAAACAATTCCATAAAATATGGCTCTTAGCCTCGTACGATTAAATTGGGCCTATTGGGCTTCAGATTTAAAGAATTTTCAATTAAAGCAAACTGGATTAAGTTCGGGCTTTATGTTCTGGGTCAGGAGTTTGGGTTTCGTTTAGGGGCAATTTCGGAAACTAATCCAGCATATATCTCCACAAAATCTCAAGTCTTCACTGACCTTAAACCCTAGCGCGAACACCAAGCACTTTCTCCTCGGCCTACTTTTTGGAGCTCTCAGGTACGAATTTGAGAACAAATTCTGATATTTTTTGCTTAACTTTCATATTTTCTACCTCCAAGTTCAAGATTCCTAAGCAATTTTTTGATAAAATTCGAAAATTTTTAGCAGCAAAATAAAAAATTGAGAATTTCACAAGGGTTTTTCCTTTTTACTGATTGGAGGTAAGGGATTGATTTCAATTGGGGTTTTTTTTTGCAAGAATTTTCTGCTGGGGTTTTATGGAGAATTGCTTTTAATTTTCAGCAGGTTGAAGAAAAAAGCAGGCACCATGTATCTTCAGTACTACATAAACGAGAACGGCAACAAAGTGTACACTACCAAGGTATGTGATGATGATCAATGTTTTAGGTCGTTGTTAGAACACGTAGTGACTTGCTGGTTTTTCGGTTTTTGATGTACTCATTGAACTTTTCATTTGCTTTTGTGAATGCAGAAGGAATCACCACTTGGGGAAGCTACACAATCTGCCCATCCAGGTAAAGATGTTTCCTTCTTTTCTTTTTTCGACCTGGTTTTGCTCTTTGATGCTTTGTTAGTTGTCTGAGTGGGTTTTTGCATTGATTGTTATGTTGTGGCTTGTGAGGATATCGTACCCTGTTGTTTTCGCGTTCTTGCATAATGATTTTAGGCTTAACTTGTCTATATAGGATTTGTTTGGGATCTTCATTGTTTGTTGTTGGTCTGATGGTACGAGACGGAATCAAAAGTAGTCCTAAGTTCCTGTCTGGTCATTTTCGTCGAATCTTTGGATGTTTCTAGATGCATGAGGCTGTAATCTTCCTCGGGTTTTTTTTTTCCTACCGGTGCTGTTGTAAATGCAAAGCTATAAGATAGATTGCTGCAACTTACATGTTTGTTTTGAAATTATCAACGTCATGCTCTGAATGGTTGTGTTTTGTGTGTTGTGTGTCCGCTCCCGAAATGGAAACTCATTCTGAAATGGATTGTGTTGCTGATGATTTGGTTTACAATTGGTCATCAAACTTTTGAGATTGGGGGACGAGGTTGTGCCACAATACGGCGTTTTCTGATTTTCGTTGGATGAATTGTAATCCTTGAGTCGTTTTCTAGTACTGAGTTCTGTGATGATCTGTTGTTTGTTACTCTACTTAATGTTCCGTAGAAAAAGGTTCCTGGTTCTTTTCGTTACTAATATGTTTCTTTCCCGTGTTCAACCGCAGCCCGCTTCTCCCCAGATGACAAATTTTCGAGGCAAAGATATCTTCTGAAGAAGCGCTTTGGATTGTTGCCAACCCAGCAGTCACCTCTAAAGCATTGAGTACTTGACATGGTTCAGCTGCTCTCACGTCGTCGTTTAAGGTGTCCTGGGAGTTTGTAGTTTTTACTAGGTGTGTTATGTAGTTGGACCTTTTGATTGAGGACTGTAACTGAATCTGTTTAACTTTTTGCAAGTGTAGTAGATTTCTATTAATAATTTACTTTCAGCCTTGATCTACTCATATATTTGATTGTCACAACTAAACCCTAAATTGGAGTCTATTTTAAAACGAATCTAAAGTGCGGGGAGGGAGAATCGAACTTGGGTGCGTAAATTTGTTGGAGCCAATGTCTAACACCCTCATTTACAAAAGATTAAGATTGAAATACAACCATAATTAGACTAAGCTACACAATAGGTATGGTTATTGGGTTTGTTATTCACGAGTCGAATAAGACCTCTCGAATTGAACTTGGGCGTTTGTAGTTACATATGTCCTAGCCA
The DNA here is from genome assembly GCF_042453785.1 of Malus domestica. NCBI lineage: Eukaryota > Viridiplantae > Streptophyta > Magnoliopsida > Rosales > Rosaceae > Malus > Malus domestica. The sequence goes on from NC_091665.1 coordinate 31,486,383, forward strand.
ACGTTTATAAGCTTATTTGAAAGTGCATTTAAAATAACTGAAAGTCCTTTTCATGAAAATGTTTTTAGAAACAATATGTGCTAAAATACAAATGAATTTTGGAAAAACACTTAAAGTTCTTTTGAAATCAAAAATCATTTTCTCTGAAAACGCTCATAGTTATTTGAAAGGTATTTCCAAACGAGCCCCAAGTCTAACAAACCCTTGTCTACACAATATTAGTTAAAAAAATATTGAGATTTTTTATTCAACTCGATTAAGTTACACAATGAGTTAATTGTCGTATTTATCATTCACGTAAATCGAATTTGAGTTCTCATACTTACTAGTGTTAGTAACACAAATTGCATTGTTTTATTTACATTCATCACAATTTGACACGTGAACACAAATTTTTATTTTTCTAGTTACTCAAAATACAATGACAACCCTCGACCAATCAGAAAACCGGATTGTTTATTTATACGCAAGCAATTACTGAAAAAATAAAATAAAAAATAAAAAATAAAAAAATTATACGCGCGGGCCTCCATTCCCTTCCAAAAAACCCCAAACAAACGTACTAAAACGACCTCGTTCATCGATGCCCCCAGTCTTCACTATCCTCGGTACTCACTCGAGCAGCAGTCGTCGCGCCCTGAGACTTCACCATCACTGACCATCTCTCTCTCTCTCTGTCCAACGCTCTCGCCTCTCGGTACGTTCCTCCTATCGATCTGAAACCGTAGCGTCTTCCGGATCGCGTCCGTGCACGAATGTGCGAGTGAATTTACGTATCTGAAGCTGTTGATTTGTTACTGTTGCAGGAATGGCTACGATAAGCCTCGGGTTATTTCTGGTGCTGGTTTTTGCGATTGCGATCTGCCATGCTGCTGCTTCTGTCTTCCAGCCGATCTCCGACTCTCACCGATCCGCGGCTTCGGAGCTCTTCGCGCCCGCCGATGGATCGTACGGGAGGTGAATTAAACCCCTAATTAAACCCTCGAAATGATCTGTGTGTTTGGATTTTTATCGTATTTTCTGTTTGGTTCCCGGGAAAGTTAAAGTGGTGTGGATGCATTTGGATGATCCAATTGAATAATTAAAACGGATTTGTTTCATTTTTATATGATGCCGCCTCTCGGAGATTTGAAGTTAAAGTTTATATTTTTTTTCCCTGTATTTTACTTGTAATGCGCGGTTAGCTTTCAATTCTGGTGGAATTTGATTTCATTTGCACGATTAGAGTAATTTATTTGGATATTGGTTGCAAATTTGATTCTAATTATTCAATTTGGTAAATTGTTGACAGTTTAGAAGAGGCATATGAAGCCCTAAGATCGTTCGAGGTTCTTGGGATCAATAAGAAGTCCGATATACGCGCGGCTACGTGTCAGTCCTTTGTGGACAAACTTGGGTCATCGTCTTCTGCCCCAAAGGATTTGTTCTTTGCCTTAAAGGTTAACAGCATTTTGGATTGCGAGGTTAAAAATGAAGTCTTAGAGGTATTTGTTAAGTTTTAGAACCCTTGCTTTGTTCTCAACATGAAATTAACTGCTTATGAGTTATGTGGAAGAATAATGAAGTGGGTGATTAATTCTTATTTCCTTGTCTAGGGCATTGCTTCAAGACTTAAAACTATTGTCAATAGTGCAAGTTCATTGCACGACTTCTACTACTCAGTTGGAAGCTTGGTACTTATTAAGGTAAATTGTTGAAGAACTACCTTTTGGCTGCACTGTCCAACTCAGGTTTAGATCTTCATTTTTGTTTGAGGTCTTAGTTTTGCTGCAGATTCAACATGTATCAATGGTGATTTATGAAATAATATCAACTCTGCGGGAAGCAAACAAATATTCTGAATACTGTTACTATTTTAATTGATTTAACTATTGGGCAAGGGCCTCTATTTTGTGTTTTTTTTGAGCCCCTACATCTATAGATAATGAATTATGTCCCTAAATTTTTTTTCTTTCTTGCTACAGGATCAAAGTTCTGAAGTCGATGTACTTCTTGCTGATGCTGGTGGAGTTTTCCATTCTATCAAGGTAGTTCCCACAACAATTAGTGGTTTTGTAGATGAAATAGTTTCAGTTTTTGCTATCTACAGGTGCTGGCAGAACTTGCTATGTCATATAATTCTTAGCATCTGGTCACAACTTCTTTTTCTTGTACTGTTGATGGGGTGTTCTGATTCTGACCTCTCAATCAGTACCACCCCCCCCCCCCCCCAGCGGCAGGCGGCTGTTTGCAGTCACTATTTCTTTTCACACCTAAAAGAAGAAAAAATTGCTTTTTTGAATGTTTGAATGATTTTGAAATCTTATTGCAGTCTCTCAGCCAGAGTGATGGAAGGTGGCGCTTCAGTTCTGATAATCCCGAGGCTAGTACCTATGCTGCTGGTAATGACTTTTCAGGAATTATTTATAGGTTATGCCGTCTATTTTCTGATGGATAACTTTTTCTAATCAGTTGGTGATGTGAGTTGGAACTTTCCCTCAACACCCTAAATCTGCTCCCATGAGTTAAATCCTTGATCTTTATTCAACTAGAGGGGGATTAATAAGTGGCTTATACTCACTACTTGTTTTTCTCATCCCTCTTTCAGGTTTAGCGCTTGAAGCACTTTCTGGAGTTATCTCATTAGCATCTTCTGAAATTGATCAGTCTAAGGTAAAATAGCTTCCATGTGTGCGTTAATTTAAACTTGGATAAGCACCCATAATAAGCTTTAAATGTGTCTAAATTTAAACTTCAACCACTCTGGACCAGTTAAATATGGAGAAGAAAATTCCATGCTAATTTAACTTCTGTGGTTTTGGTCTCAATTGGGAATCTTCACTCACTGACCAAATCATTACCAATATCCGTGGACCTATTTTTTCTTTTCTTTTTAGCTTTTTAGTCAGATTCTATAGATCTTATTAGTATTATATGATTCTGCTCTGTTATTGTTTTTTTTTTTTGACCTTTTTTTAACACGCTTCTACTCTGTCATTCATTATCTGTTTTATATGTTTGCTAATGTTCGATAATGTTGTCTATGGGCAGATTGATACATTGAAAAGTGATGTTTTGAAGCTTTTTGACAGCATTGAGAAATATGGTATGTGTAGCTTTTTCTTTTTTTTCAACAGATGTCTCCTTATAAGCTTATTATTTTTTTCTCCTTCACTTTCTTATGCTAGAACTTTTGGTGTTGTAGGTTTTAGGTTGTATGTAGTTTCTGTATTTTCATAATATATAGTAATCACATTTTACTAGGAGTTTGGTGCAAAAACTTTTGTGATGTTAGGTGGTAATTTGGGTCATTGTGCCTTTAATTGTATCTTTTGTCCAGGTGGTATCATGGTACTCTATATCTGTTATTTTAGTGGTACCCAAGCAAGTTTGGCATGATAGAGATGGTCTTGTTATCCTGCCTGCATTTTGATGTGTATGCACAGGCTGTTTGTTTCATTTACACGAAACACCGTTTGACATTGAAATTTGATTGCACAACACAATCTTTCCCATGATTAAAACACGTTTTCTTCCGATCCTGCTTTCATTTTGGTTTTTTCATTTAATTTTCTGGTTTATCTGTTATTTATGTGAAATCATATACCTATGTTTTGTAGATGATGGGACCATTTACTTTGATGAAAAAGTTGTTGATCTGCGTGGGCATCAGAGTCCTCTTTCAACTACTGCAGCAGTTGTTCGAGGATTGACAACATTTGCAACTGTGACATCTGGAAACATAAAGGTGATTGGAAGCATACTGAATGGCGCTTTCTTTCCTGCTCTCCCATTGCAATGCAGTTTCTTTTTGGAGAACAATGGGGTTGGTATTATTTGCATACTAATGCTTTAGCTTAGAGTTTGCAGGTTCCAGGGGACAAGATATTGGGTCTGGCAAAATTCTTCCTTGGAGTAGGCATTCCTGGCAATGCTAAAGACTTCTTCAACCAAATAGATTCATTAGCTTCTTTGGAAAGCAATAAGCAAGTGCTAAACCTTTTTCTTTTATTGAATTGAATCTCCAATTATTTTGCATTTGTAACCGTGCAATGCAATGTTTATTGTTTAATTTTCTTTTTTGTGCCCTAATTTGTGTTTTATTTCACTCTTTTCTGGTGCAGGGTTTCTATCCCACTGATATTATCACTTCCGGCTACAGTGCTTTCATTGACCAAGAAAGATCAGCTCCAGGTTTGTCAATTTATCAACACAACATTTCTTCTTTGAAACTGATTGCTGTGGGGTATTTTATATGTATCTATATATGCACGACTGTGTGCTGCTTCTATCTCCTAGGTTACTACCAAAAGGGATACCTTTTCTTTGATATACATATAAATGTCTATATATCTATGTATTTATGTATTGTCTTGTGAAATCTTCACTGCTTACCTTTCCCCTCAAGCTGACTTTTTTGTTCTCTTTTTCAAACATAAAGTCCTGTACTAAGTCATGCTCATATTCATTTATTGCTTTTAATTGACCTGCACAGAATCAATGTTAAATTAGCCTGCTGTGGATTGATTTTTTACTGAGGAAAAGATATAGTTACAAGTAATGTTGTTTATGTCAAATAATATACTTTGGTTTATTCGTGTGTTCTTTGCACTGCAAATTTTAATCAGGTGAAAGTGAATACTGTGCTTGGTTCAAGTGCACCACCTCTGACAGTTAAGTTGGTGAAAGCATTCAGTTCTGGTTCAAAAGCTGCTTCCAAAATTGCAAGCCAGGTAACTAATAACTTTTTTTTTTCCGTTCTTTTCTTGGTGTATCTAGTTTATGCGCCTTTAGGCTTAGACATCCTTCCTATCACAAGATTCCTCTTCTCACAATTTTATTGCATGAATGGCCTTTGGTTCACTGCTTTATCATGTGTGTGACTCAGGAACTCAAGTTTGACAAAGAAAGTGGGTCCCATTTCTTGGACGTTTTGCCAGAAAGTGTCGATGTTGGAACTTACACATTTGTCTTTGAGGTACCTTTCTCTTTTTGGTTAGTTCTTTTGGATAAACTTCCATTTGGTCTCAATTTGTTCTGAGTTTTCCAAATGTTTGTAGGTGGTTCTGCATGATTCTGAAGATAGTGAGTCTGAAGATGAAAAAGTTTATGCAACTGGAGGTTCTACTGAAGTACAGATATTTATCACAGGAGTTATCAAAATTGAAAATGCAGAGATTGCAGTACTTGATAGTGATATTGGGAGCATAGAAACCCAGAAAAAGTACGTACTCAAATTCTATTTGGTTTATGTTTTCTGCTTATATCATTTGTTCTTCTGAATTTTCATTTGCAAGTTGGATGCTTGTAATCACATAGCCAATGTGGCTTTTTGTTATTATTTATAATTTTTTCTTATAATTGTACATGGCCAAGGCCATGCTTATTCTTTTCTGAAATTTTCTGAAACATCTGAGTTACTTATATGTTGCCAATTTACCAGACTAGATTTTACTGGAGAAAATACTGTCTCGCTATCAGCAAACCACCTCCAAAAGCTGCGTTTATCCTTTCAATTGACCACTCCTTCTGGGCATGCTTTTAAGCCTCATCAGGTTTGTAATTTTCTGTGTCTTTTCTTGCGTAAATGCTCTCTATTCAGTTCTCTTAGGTGTTTGATGGGCCGCAGGTATTTCTTAAATTGACGCATGAGACCAAGGTTGAACATATCTTTGTGGTGGGAAGCTCTGGCCAAAGGTTTGAGAAGATACTGGTAAAGTTTCTTTGATTTCATCCTCAAACTTACTTTATGGCTTCTTTTTTTTTCTGCATAGATGCACTATGCATGTATGTTCTGATTTTTGCAAACACTCTATGTGGAGCCATTCAACGCTCTTCGGAAAACGAGATCTTTAGAGTTTTCTTTTTTAATTTATCTATTTAGGTGATACTGTGATAAACCCATGATTACTGTCTGAACACATGAATAATATAAAGGTGCAGTTTTCACCATCCTAGGTCATGGATTTTACCCCATGGAGAGGTCTTTAATTTTTTGTTTTGATTGGTTTTGGTATCTTGTTACAGGATTTTCTCGGATTGGTTGAGAAGTTTTACTATCTGTCTGGTAGTTATGACATTCAATTAACTGTTGGCGATGCTGTAATGGTAGGCATGAGCTTTCCTCAAGTTTTTAAAATTGTTTCTGGTTTTTATTCTCCGATTGGCTAAGCAAACTTTTTTCCTTTACAGGAAAACTCTTTCTTACGGGCTATTGGCCAGATTGATTTGGATCTACCAGAAGCACCTGAGAAAGCCTCCCGCCCTCCTTCTCCGGCTGTTGATCCTTACTCAAAGTTTGGTCCCAAAGCTGAGATAGCCCATATCTTTAGGGTTCCAGAAAAGCGTCCTTCTCAGGAGCTATCTCTCGTTTTCTTGGGCCTTGTGCTTTTGCCATTGATTGGATTTTTGGTTGGGGTGAGTCTTTGTTAAGCGAATCCTTAATCTGTTGTCATTTGGCTCAGAAAATTAGTTACGGTTTATGCTCGTATCCCTCACTTGGATAGTCCAAGTCGGTTTGAGGTGAAGTGTTTATAAACTGACATTCTCTAGAGTGCAAAAAGGCCAAAAGAGATGGTGGCTGTCAACATTCTTAAGTTCTTACCCATTTTGTATTTCTAATTAACCGTGCTTTGTCTGAAACAGCTTTTACGCTTGGGGGTGAATCTGAAGAACTTCCCTACTTCAGCAGTACCCGCCACCTTCGGTATCCTATTCCATGTTGGCGTTGCTGCAGTTCTTTTGCTCTATGTGCTTTTCTGGTTGAAGGTATGCCAGTCATTTGTGTTTACTTGCACTTTCAGTCAGGAAGGTTCCCATCTGCTCATATCCCCAATGATCCTGACAACCTCATTTTTAAGCATTATAGGGTGACCTAACACTAACATATATAGTAGTGACGGGTTATCACAGTTCGATTTCAAAGATTCCATATTTTGTTCATAACATAGTGCACGCTAATTGAACACGATTTTGGCTTTTCAATGCAGTTTCTCAGGTAGCCATGCAAAGTTCTTGGTTAAGTTTAGGCATACTAGTAAACGTCATTTTTGTTTCCTTGCACATGGATTAAGCTTTTCAAAGGATTCTCTGCTTACTTGTTTGTTCCATGTACAGTTGGATCTATTTACGACTCTCAAAACGCTTGGATTGTTGGGAGTTTTCTTGCTGTTCGTTGGACACCGGATTCTTTCCCACCTGGCCTCTACATCATCCAAGTTGAAATCTGCTTGAAATGGAGATCAAGCAATCTCCCATTTGGAAAGATCAAAAGAATTTTCGGCCTGAAAAGAGATTTCGAAAGGATGTGGAAACTTTCGTTTAGAGAACAGAGGGTGGGACTATTCAGAACAAATTTTGTAGGACTCTTTTGTTATGTTATACCTTGCCTCTAACTTCAGAATTTTATTTACCCGTAAATCATACTATTGAAAAAGAAGGTTGTACGGTACCTACGGGACGGGCTTCATCTTCCACATCATTAGTATAACTTTGACACATCAAGGGTACATAACTTTGCAAGGAACTGCTTCAGTTTACATCTTTACTCTTTCGCGACTCGCAGTCGAATTTAAACCACTTGAGGGGCGTTCGAGCATTTCCTCAAGGGTTCTTGAGCAAGGCATGAATGAGCTATATTTGTAAAATCTTGAAAAGGAACTAAAAATCGTGTGTTTGAAAAAAAACAAGGTGCCTTTCCTTCTCGGAGGTAGATTGTCTACCTTCCTGTTATGGTGTCCTTCCCATCCCTTCTTATTTGTGCGGTCACGGTTAAGCTATATCAACATTTTATGAATCATTTTATATTTTTATTGCTTTTTGTCTTATTATTTCTATTAATATAAAATGTTGATGCGGCTTAATCGTGTCTGCACAAATAGAAGGGGATGAGAAGGGCACCATAACAGGAGGGCAGACAATCTGCCTCCTTCCTTCTCACTCTGGCTTTTCCATGCCTCTGAAATGTTATTCGGCAGGATCAATGTTCAATGATGATTCGGTTCTCTGGTTCTGATCATTTTATACAAACGATATTCTATTTTAAACTAATTTGAACTGCATGATGGAATTTTGAACTCTAAGTGCATAGGAAAAAACATACGTATACTTATCCGTTTTAGTTTTCACATATACTGCTAAAGATTACAGATTCAATCCTCTCATGGGCAGATGGAATGCGCCTCCACCTTTCTCCAATCAATAGCAGAAGGTGACTATCTTACAATTTCCCAATGAATTATAAATAGAATGTAGGATCTGTTCTGATCAATTAGAGGGGCAAAGAAAATTGGAAAACCTGAGAAGAAAAATGCAACATGACCAAATGCAACAAAATTATAAATAAACCCAGCACCACCTTAAGCCCTGTGAGATGCCGGGATCATATCGCGCTATTCTACATTTCTAAAGCTCTCGCTCGTACGCCAAATCTTTTTCTGGATGATAAACACCACATCATCATCTAGCTCGGAGCCTCCCTCCGCATCAGCGGTTGCCACTGCTTCCCAGTGCAACGCCTTCATGTATTTGTTTATGAACTCCACCACCTTCCGCTTATCGCGCACAATGATGAAACCTTTGGGCCTCAGGATGCGATCCATCTCAATCAACAAATCAACGCCGCTGCATTCTTTCCTTTCAATATCGGAGAAGACAGTCCAAGCGTGAAGTAGATCGTAAGTTCGTGGGTAGGTTGAGTAGGCTTCACACCTGTCACAAGTTGCACCAAACAAATATATCAGTATTTGATGCAATGTTACAATAGCAAAGAAGCTTGATATCATGTTTTTACATCATGAACTTATGCCTAATGCAATACAACAAAAGGTTCGCTCGTTCCCGATATTGAAAGTAAGCCTGAGATCTTGCCTAGAAATATTTTAAGAGTAATAGAAAATCTATATTTGGCAGCAGAACTATATAGGTGGGAATTTCTCATTCTAAACACCAACGACCATCAACCGTTCAAGGTTCTACAAGTTTCTAATTGAACTCTTTCGTTGGTTAGTTTGCCTAACCGGCAGTGAGTCCCATCCTCAGCGTCATCTCTCCGTTTGTCCCAATCATATGGGGATTGATTCTCAAAAAAACACAAAAAAGCAATTAACTCATAAAGATTGTTCAACGTACCAGTTGTGTACTGAGCCTATCAGTCCTCTGTCGTATATTATTTTAAGTGTGTTAGGTCCATCTTCTGGCACCACATTCATAACCCAAACATCTTTGTTCTTCAAAGCCCCTGCAAATGAACCCAGGTTTGCCTTCATGTCCATCACATTCCTTATTGTGTCGGAACTAATCTTTGGGCTCAAAAGATTCCAGTAATTTTCAACTCTTTGTTGCCAAACTTCCTGCACCACATTAATACTGTCATACACCAAGTATTTGTATGTTTGTGATCTTAAATAGCGAATATTACCCCGGCAGAGAAGGGGAAAAAAAATGCAGTCTGTTTTAAGAATTACCATGTCCTTCTCAAATATATCACTGGAGTAGCCAAAATCACCAAGACGAGGAGGAGGTGTAGTCAATCGAGCAGGCCAAGGAGCTAAACCACTTCCTCTTGCTCTATGGTTTTCTGAAAATAATGGACCAACAAATATGAGTGCTTTTTTCAACTCTCAATGCTATTTAGATACCGCAAAGCAATCAATATTTCCAGGTGCGTCCATTTTCTAGATTAATAATTCTCAAAATTAAATTAACTTAAATCAACAATGTGATCAACTTAAAAAAGGGTTCTGGCATGTTACGTTGAGATTGCTCAAGGTGCTCAAGGCGACTACCAAAGCACAGAAGTATAAAAATTATTTAGAAAATGAAGGAAATAGTACTCACGCTCAGAGTATGGTGTGATACAAGCCTCCATTTTCACATTATAGACAGCATCTGGATCATCATCAGACCTGCAGAGGGGTGGTTGAGTACCAGGGGGTCTTTCCATGTAACAATCATTCGTCAGCGGCTTGACCCAAATAACAGTTTGGTTCCTTTTGGAAGCTATTTTCCAGCACATCCGTTCCACAAGGGCACTCATCGCTTTCCAAATTTTAAGATCCTCTTCATCCTGTGCGTACGCTTCAGGAGATGAGTAGGCAAAATAACCTCCTGGTCTAAGTACCCTATCCAACTCAAGGAGAAGTATCCCATCCCTTTGAAGCCAATCAATCCTACAGCGAGAACAATGTGCCAGTTCAAAAGATCTACTTGGGTAAGGGAGTCTCTTGGTCCCCAAAACACCAAGATACGCAGGAATTCCTCTCTCCAATGCAAACTGGATCTGGTTTTGATGAACATCATTAGGTGCCAAAGACATTGCGATAATATCAGAAGAAAGCAGGTATCCTCCAAAACTAGCAACACCACAACCAACATCAAGGACCGTTCGGAGACTTCCTCCATTATTTAAAATGTTGTTAGGAAAGTTGAGCATCTGCCAATCCAAACCAAGAAAAGTCAGTGCTTTAATCATGAAAAAAAAAAAGAAAAGAAAAAAAAACACCATATTTACTAGCTTTCTACCAACTAATTATTTTTGCCTCCACTGTGAAGGGCCACTGACTTACATTAGCCATTGATGCGATGTACTTGTCAGCTCCATAATGGAAGTGAGTACCTCCTCCAGGAAATCCAATCTTTTCACCTTTGACAACCATCCACTTTTGGTCAGACTTCTCAGTTGCAAGGTGCGTATGAGGTATATTTGCTTTCCATACCTCGTCTCGGCTTTTAGGCCACTTGATTGGGATCTATTGCATAAAAACAGCAGAAAACTTCATACTATAATTCAAGAGAAAGTTCTAGTACAAAGCTTGCTCGCTCAATTCCATTTGATGTAAAGACTTAAGCAGGATCTCACCTTATATCCAGGAGGGGGTGGAATCAAACAGTTATATCGCCTTTCAGGCACTGGGCAGTGTCTCTCGTAATGCTCCATCACAGACAGATCCAACTTCAACCTTGTTTCATAAATAAGGTTTCTGTCTAAGCAAGGAATCAGTTCTGAATGTCTATCATCACAAACCTTCATCATTGAAAAATACTTATATTAGCCTTAAAAATATAACCCATATGAATTACTCATAAGTATACTATGAAGTGAAACGACATAGTAAATGTTAGCCAAGGCAACTCACCGGTATGCTCTTCAATATAACACCATCCTCTTCATCTTCACCAAGTTTGGGAGGTGACTCGTCAACATCTTCATCCGCACCCAAGTAAGTAGAACCGAATTTTCTTATCTTACTGCCATACTCGAGACCAGAGGAACCATTTTTCTTAGAATACAAGTATAGGAGACCACAAATGATCACCAAAACAAGAACTGAGGTGACCAAACGTTTCTTTGGGATCCCATCAGCCCTTCCCCGTGACATTTTTCACAAACCAACACAGCAATTACCCTTCTACTTCGACTTCAACATGCAGAGTTCAAAATAAAGCTCCAGTTTCACTCCAGAAGGACGATCGGCGGATGTCCCACTTCAGAAACAGCTTCAATCACCAAAACACGATTAAACTAGTTAGTTCCATAGAATACAGATACAATGGCAGTAAGTAAAGAAAATGATCCGCGATACTACGAATTCAAACATCGAAAATTAACATATAAAATTAAGACCATTCAACTCATCACTTCAAGTAAACCAAATGAAATATCTATTCGGCTCTACTTTATTTCCCTTCTAAGAAGGAAGCAACCTTATAACTCGATTTAGTATAATCGCAAGATTCACAACAAAGAAATCCTAATCCAGTCAATATTATACGAAAAAGGAAAAGTTATTAACTGGGGATTTAAGATATATACTTTAATGCCATTAATTAAAATAGAAAAGGAAAACCAGAAACTAACAGCTAAAAGCTAGTGTAAGAAACTCATAAACCAAACCAAAGCAAGTGAAACAAGTACAAAAACAACAAAAATTCAATCCCAGCAATAAAAAACGAATTCAAATCTGACCCAGTTCCTTCAAAGAGGAACAAATCTGGAAAAAAAGTACCACTATCTGATTTCTCTATACGGATTAAATGTCTGAAATAAATGGCATATAAAATCGAATAGCACCAATAAAAAGCGTGAGAGTGAAGAGGAAGGAGGGTAAAATCGGCAGCGAGAAACACACAAAAAAGATGCAAGATTAACAGACGCAAAAGCACCGACAGTCGACAGTTGACATGTATATATAATAAATGAGAGACCTTCAACTTCAACAACAAGAATTGACAGAGATTGATACGACCCAGCTCGTGAAATCTAAAAAATCGTCGGCAGTGTTAATTCCCAGAGCTGGAAAGTGCCGATTTGAAATTGCCCAGATGAAAATTCATAGAAAAACAGCAAAAAAATCAGATCTTTTTGGATGAAGACTCAAAAATTGCATATGGGCAGTGAGGAACAGAGAGAGTGAGTGCGATTGGAGAGTGGGGACGGATCGGAACCGATAGATGTGGGCTCGTTTTTCGATGAGGATTGAGCAGAGGACGTACCTGGTTGCAATGGATTTTTCCCAAAGGAGCAGGAGAGAGTTTGAGAGAGAGAGAGGGAAAGAGATGTGGTCCTTCTTATAAACGATGAGTGGGAAGCATAAATGGGGAAACAAAAGAATATTGAACAACGATATGGGATTTGAGAATTTGACTCTGTGTAAGAGAGAGAGAGAGAGAGAGAGAGATCTATTCGAATAATAAACAAAGAGGGAGATCCACAGACTACAGAAATGGGAGAGAGAGTGAGAGAAGAGAGACGGTGGGGTGAGGGTGAACACACACGACAGAACGACGTTGTCGTTTGTATGGACGGGACCGCCTGAATACGCGGCATCAACACGTCACATTACGATATAGTCCGTGTGGTACTGTACAGTCTGTACTTCACTTATTACAATTTTAAGTTGGAAGAGGATCATCTCGTAAACTCAGGATGGGGATCCTCTTGACTACGAAATCCAGACCGTTCAAATTTAATCAAATGACTCTAAATAATAGGGTCCTCTAAACGTTATAATAATTACAACTGTTGGATTAAATTTGAACGATCCAAATTTTGTGATCAGGAGGATCCCCATCCTGAACTCAGGAGAGGATCCTCTTCCTTTTAAGTTTGATTCTCATCAAAAGGCGAATTTAAACAAAAATTGTCATCTTTAGATCATTTCTTCCTAATTCACCAAGTTCGAAGATCCGAACAATTGAAATTTGATCTAACGGCTAAAATTATTATAATTTTTAAAGTGAACCCATGTTTGTAACCGTTTGATTAAATTTTAATTACTCGGATCCCGAGACTTTGGATCTCTTTCCAATTTAAACCACATTATGTTGGAAAATAGTTATTTATTTAGTGTTTAGATATGGGTTTAGCCCATTAGAATTAGGTTTTCGTTTCCTTGCTTATTAAGAACTAAGGTTAGTTTATTATAAATAGAGAACTTTGTTATTCAGAAATTTTAAATCATTCACAATGTAGCCTCTTGGAGTTTAATAGCCGTTTCGGCATTCTCGTTTATTTAATAATATTATATTTTGTAGTTTTGTTCGTAGTGCACTCTAATAATCAACTTGGTATCAGAGCATATTCGATCCGTCGGGATTGATCTGTTCTTGGTGGTATCAATTTATTTTTCAGTCGCCGGATATCAGTTCAGTTGTAATTTGTTTTATCTTTGTACCTAGATTAGGGTTTTGTCGTTGAAAAAAAAACACAAAAATTGAACTCATTATTGCACCAAGCCATCGGAGCCTTAATCCGTTGTTTACTGCTGTGTGATCCCATGGTTTCGAACTGCTGCTGCCTTGAACCTATGCATCAGCGTCCGCCCCTGCACCGTATCTGCCCCACACCGTCGTTGTTGCTCGACCCGAGAACACCAAACTCGGATTGAGTTCGTCCTTGCCTTGTACTCTACCGCAGAATGTCATCGCCAAAAGAAAAAATTGGAAATTGGTTGAGATTTTGGCCCACACACGGGAAAAGTTAAAATAAATAAATAAAAGAGCTAAAGAAGAGAAGGAAAAAAAAAAACAAAAAAAAAAGGAAAAGTTGGCTGTTTGTTTTGGCCCACACGGTTGATGTAAGAATGGTTATTGTTGAGCTTGGAAATCTCCTGGTTGCCCACCACCACGACGATCACTTGGACTGATGACCATTCAAGTGGCGTTGTGTACTTGGTTTTTAATTGGATCTTCAACCGGAATCTACTTGCTTGCTTGTTTGCTTGGATTGTTTGTTTGCTCGCTTGATTGCCTGCTTGCCTATCCGTCTAATGAAACTTGTCTTGTCGTGTCTGTCTAACGAAACTTACTTTGTTGTGTCCGCCTAATGGAACTTGCCAGCTTGACTTGTTGTGTTCGCCTAACGAAGCTTGCATCCGCATCTACTTGTTGGCAAACTCATGACGTGTACCGCCATGAGTTTGACGGGAGGTGTTGGAAAATATTTATTTATTTAGTGTTTGGATTTGGGTTTAGCCCATTAGAATTAGGTTTTCGTTTCTTTGCTTATTAGGGACTAATGTTAGTTTATTATAAATAGAGAACTTTGTTATTTAGAGATATTAAGTCGTTCAAAATGTAGCATCTTAGAGTTTTGTAGCCGTTTTGGCATTCTCGTTTATTTAATAATATTCTATTTTAAAGTTTTGTTCGTAACGCACTCTGATATTCAACTCATTATTATTAGCTCATTATGAGGCTAAGTCCACCCTCTTTCATTTGTATAGATAATGTAGTTCGTTTGAAAAAAATAAAACACTTCACATGGAATGGTTTGGCGCATGAAAGTGAAAGCCCTTGCTTTTTTGCTTTCTCTTTGACAAATCATTGCTGGTTGGCAAGAGGGATTGGAAAACGGTGTGTCAAGACTCAAGTGGCAATACTCTTAATTGAGAAGTTGATTGATGGCGTAAATCGAGACTTTCATCCATTTCATGTTTATTTATCAGAAAATGTCACCGACATTATTTTTTTAGATTATATTTTGTAAATTACGTGATATTACAATTATGTATTATAAATATAGTTTATAAAAAGAGTCTCTTTAATAATTTGTATTGAAATTATTAATGACGTTTTATCACAACGACGAAAAACAATTATGCACATGTAATCTTGTGCATATTCCATGGCCACCGATTCTTTTTATCTAAACAACTAACTATCTAATTCATAAATTTTATCATTCGACTTAAAAAATTAATATACTATAAGCACCCCACTCAAATTCCTAATCGAACAATATATCATTTATCATGAAAACTTTTCTCGTATCGTGTATAGATTTCATTAAAATGAAGTGGGTTTGGTAATTTACCAAGAAACTAAAGTTGGTAGGTAATTTACCATCAAGCTTAAGTGGTAGGATTATCAATTGACATTTTCATGTATGACATG
This sequence comes from Malus domestica, assembly GCF_042453785.1. Lineage (NCBI taxonomy): Eukaryota > Viridiplantae > Streptophyta > Magnoliopsida > Rosales > Rosaceae > Malus > Malus domestica. The sequence goes on from NC_091665.1 coordinate 31,501,755, forward strand.
ATTATGAAATTAGAATTCATCGCAACTTTACCTTAATACCCTTAACTATTAGGCAGCGTTTGGTACGTAAACAGGACGGAATGAAGTGGAAAGTTATCTTTCATAAAAAATTCAATGTTTCGACTTTCTCTCTCTAAATCGATGTGCTTAACATAAATGCTATGATAAATTAGGTCTATTCATCATAGTTGGGTTCAATCTTCTCCGATCCTCCTCCTCTTAATAGTTAATTATTTAACCTAGTTACGCTATCGTTTATAAAAATAAAATAAAAAACGACATTTCGATTATGGTCAATTTAACGGTTAGTCATAACTAAAAGTGCTTACTTCGTTGCTCGTTCTTGTAGTGAAGTCTGTTATGCTGTTCTCGGAAACCAAAGAAAGGCTTCATCCTGGAGACCTGCGCATATAGATCATAAGCAAAAGAAAATTCACTTACTTTTCCACTTTGTAATTCTGCATAATCTAAAATTTGACATGCAACAACCAACATCTTTCCAATTTCACAAATTAATTAACTGTTAATGCACCAAATTAATTTGATAAATTTCCCAATCTGAACAATTGCAATTTCTTTCTTTCTAATCATGAAAACAAAAACAGAAGAAGAAAACTTTACTTGCATGAAGAAAAAAAAAAGAGATAACAAAGAAAGTTGCTTACTGCGAAAAGCAAGATGTCCCAGTAGTTTTGTTTTATTGATCACTAACTTGGTGTTTGTTTCTCGGGAAAAAGAGGTGAGAAAATTGTTGAAAAGGGATGGGAAATCCACATCTAAAACAAGAAACCCACATGCAAGACAGAGAGACAAAAAATCACATACCAGAAGGCAAGGGGCATGCTCTGGTGTTGTGTACTCGATCAGCAGGCATCTGGTTTTCGAGTCCCTTGGGTATTCATCTGGTGGTTGTCACATTTGGTGAAGTCGGTATCAAGGGAGAGCTTTGATTTGGTTTTAGTTCTGATGCGGCATATTTGGAAGGCTCGATCGGAATGAATTTTTATGGAAGGGAGCGGCCTTACCACCGGCGGAAATTCAACTTCAAGCTCAAGCATGGCTGCTTGAATATAAGAAATGGAATGAGGTAAAGCCTAAGTCTATGTCTATCCCAGCCGAAGTTCAGAGATGGAAGTGGCCTGAGGAAGGTTGGATTAAATGTAATTTTGGTGGTGCTTGGGATGAAATGGGGGCTGTGGGAGGCGTTGGGATGGTGGTTAGGAATGCGGAAGGGAATTCTTGGCAGCTTCTGCATTTAAGTTCGATGGCATCACTACGCCGTTACTGGCCGAGGTGACTGCTGCTCGTGAAGCAGCTTTGTTTCCGCAACAATGGCCCGCTGCAGATGTGGAGATGGAGGGGGATGCCCTTATGGTTGTTTCGGCAATCCTACTCAAGGTCACGCCCAATAATGGTCCTTTTGGACACCTACACGGAGGATTCTACAAAATGTTGGACTACTTTCGTCCCAAGGGATGCCAATAAAGTGGCTCATCGCCTATCTAGGTTAGGCCTAACTTTAGCTCACCGTATCTTAGTTCGAAGACCTTCCTGATGTAATTTTATATTTTTTATTAAAGGATAATATTAACCGTTAAGTTATTAGGTACATGATACTTTTTTTTCGTTCAACCGGGTTAAAATCTCTGGTAAAATTTTTATCGAGGCCCCGCCCCTCTTTGTTAGTTTTCTTCCCTATTCAATAAATATCTTAAGACTTGAAAAAGAAAAAAAAACGGTTAGTCATATGGCGCGCGGTTAAAACGGTCAAAAAAACAAGAAAAAACCAAACCTTACGAACCTTCTTCCAACGGACATAACATAAGCAAGCACGCCAAAAAGCTTCAGACTTTACGCAAACCCCCAAAATTAGACAAATTCGATTTAGGGTTTTTTTCTAATTTTCCCCTAAGTCCCCAAATCGAATCTCAAATCCTACCCATAAGCAAAAAGATGGCGACTATTTCAGATTCTTTGAAAGGTAAAAAACGCCCGCGAGAGACAGACGCTGAAGCCGCAACCGGCGACTTCGATCAAATTCTATCACTAGGTATATTCTCACTGATTTCACTAAAAGGAATGAAAATTTATATAATTTACACTTTTAATTGATGATTTTCCGGTATTTGAATATCTGGGAAATGTTCTCTTGCATATGGGTAGTTAATATTAATCAGAAATTTTAATTTTTGGGGAAATGCAGAGGAAAATCTTACATTCAGCGACACGTTGGTGGCGCTTCGGATAATGCGAGCTCAGTTTCCGAACAACGAAAAGGTTAGGATTGTAAATTTTCGATTTTGATATGATTATTTTTTCAAGTTTCAGATTTCACAAGCTGCTGAGTTGATTGAATAGTTGTGAATTTGTTGTTGTTCTTCTTGTTCCCCTAGTGTTTGATACTGTTCACAGTAGTGGTTAGTCAGTTATATTCGTTGGGGGTAATTTAATTTTTGTTTTCTGAATACGGTTAGTTTGATTCATGCCTTTTGTTCAGGTAACGGTTCAGCCTTTCATTTTGCGGTCACAGCTGTATAGCAGTGTGGAGGATCGAACACAAGTGGACCGGGATCTAGAGGTCTGTGAGAACTTGAAAGAAGATAACTGGAAATGTGTTTGAATACATATTTAATCTGTTTTTTCTGACAAGAGTTAATTATGTTGCTGTGAACCCCTTTTGCTCATGAATTGAATCAGTGGTCTTAGTTATTGATCGGGACATATGGAAGTTATTCTAAAATTTGTCATATATTTGTATTTTTTATGGAGAACATGTGATTCCCAAGTTTAAAGTGGACACCTTTTTTTTTATCTTCAGCGATGGTAGAATTTGATTCTAGGTGCTTGGAACAATGTCGCTTTAAGATAGTTGGCACCTCCGGCGTTCAGGAGTTTCTTATGACTAATCTTGGTTACTTTTATTTTCTTGTGCAGACTCTAAAAAGAGAGAAAGTGCTACGGGTTTTTAAATTAAATACTGGACAAGACGATCATGCAATAATGTTTTTGGATGACTATTTTCGCCAGGTTTGTTTACATGAGTTTTTAGATGATTATTCAGTAGCATGATTGCATTTTATCTTATATTTTCTTAGTGAGATGGAAAAAGTTGATGAACTTCTTCTGTCTGTATATATATGTAGATGGAAAAAGTTGTGAAAAGATTCGAAGAAAAGGACGAAGATATTGTTGAAGTTTTTAAGTGGTTTAAATCACACGTTATTGATTGCAAGCTTGAACCCAGTATTGGACATCAAGATCTTGTGAGTGATTGGAATATCAAACCACCTGGAACTTGTATTTGTTTTCATCTCTGTTTATTGATTTTTTTTACCCTTAAAATAGTGCTGTATCTATGTACTTCTCGGAGTTGAAGGGTTCTTTTAAAGCACTATAATGTGCTAAAACAAAATAATGATTGAACAAGTCACTCTTTAGATACAATACAATAAATTACAATCCAACTGAAAAATTGTTTGCCACAGTGTACATTATTATCTCGTGGAGGAAAGGTGGAGGATGAACACATCTCCCTTTTGATCAATTCTGGCCTTCTTGTAAGTGAACTTTTACTTATTCATTAGTATATTATGTTGCAGCTGTTTTAATTCCCTCATTGATTATGGTATGTTCTGTGGTAATGTTGTCTGCTTAGTCGGAAACTAGTGAAATAGTTTACACTAAACATGATTTGATTACATCTTTCCTCTTAAAGTTTATTATGCAGCTCCTTTTACAGGGAATGCTTCCCCTTAGTTCTTTTTATTGGGTTCCTTTTGAATATCTTTTATGATGTCCAGCTTTCTAACTATGGAATCTACTTCTAGACTCGTCAACTTATTGATCCAAACGTTTACTGGTTCGCAATTCCAAATATTGGTTCAGTACTAAAAGGCCTCTCTCAGGTATATAATCAATTTCTCACTGTATATTTGTAGATTAAATTCACTGATCTTTTGCAATTTGTACCTCATGTAAAAGTTAAGGTATTTATCCGACTGGAAGTTTTCACCCTTGATATAAGGTTAACTTTGTATATTTGTATATTAAATTCACTGAAGACATATATGCATCTTTTGCAATTTATAGCTCATGTAAAAGTTTAGGTTTTTATCCGACTGGAAGTTTTCACCCTTGATATAAGGTTAACTTTGTAAACTCTTAGGCTGCTAGATTAGAGACATAGCAATTGGCACCTGAGTATTGGATGTTAGCTTTGAGATTTTGAAATACCATGGCCATTCAACACTTAGGGAGATTGAGTTTTATCTGGCATTTTCCTGCAAATTTTTAAGTTTGAACAGGAAAATTGTCCAAATTTTGAATCACGTGTTCTCTTTGTTCAGGGAAGAAAGGAAGTTCTCTCTCTTCTAAACCGGAGGAGATACAAAGAAATGATGATGGCCCCTTTAGAGAAGAAGGCTCTTCGATTTTCTCCGCTTGATATGAGATTTCACCTCCGTGATCTGATAGGCTCAGGCCATCTCAAAACTTCCAAGACACCGACAGGCTTAGTTGTTCGAGTCTCAAAAGATTGAAGAAAAAGGAATAGTAGGAGCAGCCCCGTTGATTAATAAGATTGTTGTGCTTCTCGTGGCTGTCTATGTTATTATAGGTACAGTGATGCAGGCTTTGAAGTGATTGCCTTACAGCGCTGAACATATGGTCTACTAGTTACATGACCAAAATTTTTGCAGGTCGTCCGATGTGGATGAACAAAGACATCGTATCAGCGAACCGACCCAACCCAAAAGCCTAAGCATAAAGGATAGAAGATCTGCTAGGTCTTGCTTATTCCTTTTAATCTGTTATTTCCTCAGTCTACAGCATCCATGTGAATTCATGCTTAATTCATTTCCTCTGATATGATTATCGATATTCTGTAATACGTCGTACTTGAAAGCACAGTAGGTTACTGCAATACAGTAGAATACACCAGGAGCTCCGTTTGTTACACATCTCGCTGCTATTACCGAACTACTACCTACGATGCTTTATCCCAGTAGTTCTATTATTTAAAGCTCCGGATGGCTATATTTTCAACAGACCTCAGTCGAACATTGGCATCACATTCTCCATGGAATTCCACCATAAACCAACCACTGCAATGCCACCACCATCCCAACCCTTGCATATCTCTGGTGAGGCTTGATGCCAAATAGAACTACCAGGTGTGTAAGTCAATTTGTTCAGGAAGAAAAGGCCGCGCCATGCCTCTCTGAATCTCAACATGCTGCTATTCAGTTTTCACCAAAACCTCATCTTTCTTCGGAGTATGTCGGATGTCGAGGCAGCGGAGCTGTCGCAGATGATCTGAAAGCACCTGGTCCGACTTCGAGATACAACAGTTGGCGACATACTCCATCGTTTTAATATTTCAAGTAGTTTAACATGCTAGACTTAGCAGGCTGGGGCAGGTGAGCTGATAACCTTCCATATCCTGCTTTTGTGTAATTGAAATCTGGGCTTTTTCCCAAGAATCTCATTTGTCACTTCTTTATCCAATTCGATGTGAATCACAACAAATGGAGAAAGACTAATATTAGCTGTAGGACCAATAAAAAAACCGACAATATGTATTAGATACTATTAGAGGTCGCACTTGGTGCGATGGCAAGTGCCTTCGCCCATGAGCGGTAGGTTTCGGGTTCGAGACTTGGGAGTAGCCTCTCCATAAATGGGGGTAAGGCTAGCCGACATTCACCTCTCCCAGACCCTGCGTAAAGCGGGAGCCTTGTGCACTGGGTACGACCTTTATGTATTAGATACTATAGATTGACATTAGGTATTAAAAATATTCACCGTTTTGTGGTTCTTTAATTCGTCCTCTACTTTCAAATTTGGCAAACAAATTTAATTTCTTCCTTCAACGTGACTTCCAATCTAATCCTAGACACTCAAGGAGCCTTTAGAGTTCTTGGGAAACAAGCTTTTTCAAATGATTGTACAATTTTGAACAGTTAGGTGTGCTTTTTGTACTTACTAATACATGTTTGGTGATCAAACATGAACGTTTCATGGAAACAGAAAAACCAAGTTAGCGTTTTAGTGGGTTCTTGCAAACTTGCAGTATTCTGGTGCTGCTTTTGGCTGATTAAATCAATATTTGCATCCTGATTATGACATAATATGAACAGATTAGATTTAAACTAATCTTTTTCTCATGTTAACATCGGTTGCTACTTCAACTTCAAGAATGGAGATATTCTCGACGTAATTTGAGAGGGTCAATTATATAATCTTGATCGTTAATCATGTTTGAGGATCGAAATACACAAGATTCTATTATTGTGTCCATGCTAGTTTAAGAAATATGTTATTAGATACGCGGTCGTGATGCATTTGATATTCATACGATTTAGGGTCCATTATGTGTGGATGGATTCCACAAGATTGTGTATTAGTGCATAAATGTAGGCCAATAGCGTACGTATCAGGATTTAGTACGCCCTCCCTTTCTTTCTCCACAAGTGACGTAACAGGAAATTTTTTTCTCCTCGTGTACTATATCGTAAACAACTTGTACAAAAATAACTTCTAATGTAGGATGACCAAAAAAAAAAGTAGGATCGATTTTCATGGAAGCACACAAGGACTAGAATGGAAAGCATGTATCTCTTTTTCCATGCAAAATTGTGTGGAGAGGGTTAATTTGGTTGGGCCAAGTTTTGGTTCACCTCCAAATCCAGAAAAAAAGTGAATTGGTGCTCATGTCTTTTGCATTTGGCATTGACAAAAGAAATTGGCTAAGAATTGTCCAATTGAGATTATTTATGTTGGGATGCAATGTTTAATTAATTAAATATCTTTAATTAAGTAACTAGCAGAATCTTTGGTTTACTTGTGGCAAGGCAATTATTTGGTTAATCTTTACTTTAACAATTTGTGTTTGGATTATAGCCCCTGGATTTGGACCTAATACGCCAGAATTGCCGACATGGGAAATTCTTTTGGAGAGATTTAGTGCAAACTTGGACATCAACCGATCATTGTCTTCTTGTCATCCTATTTGTTCCCTTCTGGTTAGAAGATTAACCCTCAAGTTGAATTGTTTGGACTACAGATCTGCATCTAATTACTTCTTGTTGTTCTTGATTTGGAGATTATTATGATTATTTATTTCCCTAACCACGATTTGGAGATCTTAGGGACTTGGAAATAAATCACTTAGTGATCAAATAGTTTGACAAAGAACTTCTGACTAGTTAGATTTTTTATATATTAAAAAAAAATTATTATTAAGCTGATTCAGTGTAGTGATCCGTGTATCCAATGTTCTGTCTTTGAATTCTCCTCCCTAAATATCACTTGTATTTATTAAAAAAAAACTCTTATAAAGTTTCAAATATGACATGTGTACAAATAAATTTAAGAGTAAATTGGTCAAATATAGCTAGGGGGATTATGCCAATTGAAAGAATCGAATCACAAAGCTAAAAGCCCTTGACATCACTAATTAAATAATTGAGAATCTTCCAATTAGCAATCTCAGGGTTATATTAATGAGGAGTTAGGAAATGATTCTGATCAGTGGGTCGTATTCAACCACAATTTGGGGGTACATTCGTTGTAGGAGTATTTTTGCAAGCTTCCTCCGTTTCAGTAGTTTTCTGCACACTCAATTGATAAATTAATCTCAATATTCTAGCTTAATTATTCAACTGCAAAATTAGTCATACAAGTAAACTAACCACGTACGGTTCCATTATTAATCAGAATATATAATCGGACACTTTACCTTAAGATAGATCTTTGACATGTATGTGACACTTTTTAGATATATCATTAATTTCTTATAGATTAAGACTTCTGAGTACGTAATTGCTATTAACAAACCCTAGAGCTAGATTGCTCAAAGAAGATAACATGACCACTATGCATGGCAAAACGCAATACCTAAAGAGAGAATCACAATTCATACTAAAAACATAAGATAAACAAAACATGGACGAAGTAAAGCTACATGACGACTCATTACAAAAAAAATAGAGAAACTTGCATGCAATCCTTTTTTTTATCTCGCCTCTTTTTAGGCTTGCGTCCAACTCATTTCATATAAGTTATTACGTCCAACTCGTTTCATGTTAGTCGTATCTCGATTCGACTCAATAACATAACGATAAGTTGTTCATCAAATGTGATTTCTCTTCCCTCCAACCTCTCATTTATGGACATGTGTTGTTGTGAGGTGCACTTGGATACAACAGACATGGCTCCCATGCTAAGTAGCTAGCTTCCTCCCAAACATGACCTGAACTGAATGACACATTTTTAGGGTGTAGATTGCTGATTATTTTGGGTGTTGTAGTCCATGCAGGTATGTGCATCAGGTAGCTGGGTTGGAAATCCATGTTTGATCGAGCTATCTTTGGTAGAAATAAGTCCGAAAGTGATTATACACTCTGGTCCAAACAAGTTTTATGGTAGTTTTTCCAAAAAAAAAAAAAGTTTTATGGTAGTGTAGGTCAACACGAATGTGACCAATGAAGAGAATATTTACGTACATGGTTAAAACGTTGATTGCATTAATTGTTCATGCAGACACTTTTGGACTCAGACTCAGTCTCGGACTTGGACTTGGACTTGGACTTGAAATTGATATAGATTATAACCTTTTCGTGAAGTTAGTATTACTCCTAACATTTACTTTGTTTAGTAATTTATAACCTTTTTATAGGATGATGTGAGTTCAGCCATGTATACATGATCGTAAAGTTGAGATTAGGGTTGAGTTATTTATTTGTTTATTTATACCATGATATATTTACGTTGAGGGAGTTCAAGATTTTAGTTAAATCACAAAATGATAACTTTACTAATTCATTTAAGAGAATCTTAGCCTAAAAGTTTTCAATATCATTAAATCGTGGTACAAAGTGAGAATGTGTTAAGTTCAATTATTTAGCCGTCGGCCCCGCCTAAATTAAGGAGTGTTTGGAACTGATTCCTTTTTATAATTGTCTTAGTTTTGATTTGTTCATTATTGTCCTCGTTTGTTGCCGTTTTCGTAGTGATGGAAAGGCAAACACGTTTTCAACATTGTCTTCATTTCTAAATCAATTAAATTGGTCATCGTCCAAAAAAAAAAAAAAGGAAAACTAACGAAAAGAGTTTGAAAACTTTGAGTTTTAACCATAATAACAAAATAAAGGGTAAAGTGAATAGTACCAGGTGACTTTTTAGTGTAAAAATATGATTTTTCGTTAAAATGAACAGTACCGCAGACTTTTCATTAAAATTCCCAAAAAAAAAAAAAAATTGATCAATTGTATCCGCTTAACATAACTAGATTTCATCACCAACTTGAATCTAGATCCTCTCTTCTTCTTCTTTTCCTGGTTTACTTGAATTGATGAAGCTAAATTCCTTCACCCGTATATAAAAAGAAAAACATTATTTCAGTTAAACTGAATAGTCCTTGCTAATTAGGGTTTAATAAATAGTAGATGCCATTTGCAAGTGATTCTTTACCACAATGAAGAAAATGTTGCATTACGGCGTCCTAATCTCATATCTAATCTAACAAAATATTTTGTGTGACAAAACAGAAATAAAAGATGCCATGGCAAGAATTTATTAATGCAATTAGTGGTGGAGTTCTACTAATTAATTAATTAGTGGCCAAGAAAGTGATGAGGATCCCATACGGATTCAAATGGTGAGGATCCTAAGGATCCTCATATTCTAACCGTTTATCGTATATCGTACAGTTAATTTTCATCAGTTACTATTTGTATTTAATTTTAAATAATAAAATTTAAATAATTTTTAACCGCACGATATACGATGAACGGTTAGAATATAATGATCACTAGGATTCCCACCATTTGAATCCGGATGGGATCCTCATCCCAAGAAAGTTGGTGTGGAGAAGCTAGCTCTAGGCATGGACATTCTAGTCCTCTAGATGGGACTGATTTGAAGGGAGGTTCCTAAAGTAGGGAACAAAAAAACAAACATACAGTTCACAAACGGACTTTAAAGGGTGGTATATCAAGCAAAGTAGTGCAATATATATGTATATACAAAATAGCTGCTATCTTACTACAATTTTACTATATTAAACATTTGAATATATTGTTGGTTTACACGTTTAGATTTGAGGTGTTTTCAAAATGAGTCATTATGTTTTATATTTTCACATTAGATTTTGAGATTTTAAAATTGTATTAACATATACCTTTTTATCTGCTTAAACGTCTAATACTCTATTAAATTAATGACATGCTATAAATGAGAGGTGTTTCTATGATGATCGTATAAACCATACTTACATGTACAGTTTGAACTAAATTGCACCATTGATTGTTGTTTTGTGACACAAAAGTATTGACTTAGGAGAAGCTGAAGCTCTACAATGAATGTTTTATATCAAGTTAGATCATAATGGATCTCATACTAGGCATGTCATCAATTCAACGAATGACTATATAATCATAATTGTTATAGTTTTAAAAAATAATAACCTCAAACTCGAAACATGTAGAATGTAATTAATAATATATTATTTTTGGTCCTCTTGGGGCGATTTGGGCATAATCGACCAACTTGGAATGATTGTTGTTTTCTTGCCTGACAGATGCATGTGGATCTGTACAAGCATGTATGTTATATTAGCTAACTTACGGAATACATATGTTTGTGTTTGAGACCAAGATGGTTACCTGAAGAAAAAAATAAAAATAAAAAAAGAAAAGAAAAAACACTTGATCTAGTTCTATGGTATAAAATATCGATGATATCGGAAGTATCGGTAGTCCAAAAACATGGAAATTTCGATAGAAATATTGGGATATTATCGATATCGATAAAAATTGAATAAAAACCACGGAAATTGTAAAAAAAACTTAGAAATTTTTATTGAAACTTTGGAGAGTGTTTATTTAGTCAATTATCTATTAGTTTATAAAAAACAATTAGAAGGAAATGCATTACATGATGGATTTAACTGATTTAAGTTGATTATATAGCGAGCTGACAAACACTGTGAGTGTAGAAAATATGTAGTAATAAATGAAAAAAAGATTAAACACACCATAATCATTTATATATAATGATTTACTACAATATTTTACACTTTATACATTGCATGGTAAGATACATGAGTGATTTAGTACCACATAAAGTTCCTATGAGGTTCAAAATTTTCACTATCTTCATCATCTCTATGTGTAGAGTAAGTTTATTGTGAAGAGTATTCATCAAATGATAAATCCCCAAAATAGTTTTGCATGTAATTGTTAACATGCCATTTATATAAATATAAATATTTTAGCATATTATCACTAAAACATAAGTAATATATGGTGGTTACAGTATTGGAAAAGTAAAATAGGAGGGGTTCAAATCCCCTTTGTGTGTTTTTTTTCCTCCATTTTTTCCCTTTTTTTTTCTTTTTTTTCTTTTTTCTTTTCCCTTCCTTTACATCGATATTTTCGATATTTTTGATATTTTAGCAATATTACACCGATATTTTGACAAAATATTGCTGAAGTGTGAGCGAAATTATCGACATCGATATTTTCCGATATTATCGATATTTGTACGATATGTACATGGATATGTTCCGAAATATCCGTGATTCGAAAAAACCGAAATATCTTCGATATTTCGTCGATATTATCGATATTTTAGACTATGTCTAGCTCCACCTCATGATTTCTAATCATGGAAAGTGTCGTTGGTGGCAATAATTGAGTAGCTAGCAAAGACAACCAGGATGTTAACTAATACGGACTTGTTAGTAGTATTCGATCATCTTTTCAGTGTTTTCTTAGTTTGCCTTTTATTTCATCACAAAAATGTGGACCACAATATTGACGATTATTGTTTTCCTAGTTTCATTACTCCTTGGTATTTGCGTGTTGATTAGAGCAATTGCTATGGCAGATTAGAAATATGAGTGTTTTTGTTTTCCATACATTTCGTGATGGCAACTGTGTGGCCAATGCCTTAGCTAACTTTGGTGCAGATCACGATGCATATTCTTGGTGGTCTAAAATTCCTTCATGTGCAGCTTCTGCTTATATTCATAATCTTTCTGTTTTTACCAAATATCGTTTCAGATGATTTTTATCATATTTTTTCTTTGTAAGTGTTGTCAATTTTTTAATTCCCCTGCTGTATTACTTGCTATGTTTTTTTTTTTCCATCTACGAGGTTTGGCTTTATATTACCCTCATTTGTATTTCTGTTTTTATCTTAATAAGATTGTGAGGATGATCGGTGAACATTATCACCCCATCTTTAAAAAAAATAAGATTAGTGTATAATTTAGCTAGCTAGCAAGATTGATGCATGCATGGGAGGTTGTCCTCGAACTGTTTAATTTGTTGTTGGGTCTGAATTATATGTTACGTGATATAAGACCAAGTAGATTACCTATACATGGATATATAGAAAACTTTTCATTTACAAAGGAATGATCCTAAACTATCAACTGCAAATCGAACATGTATTACCATTTCAATGAACTCGTGACTAGCCAACCCTCGAAATGAAGGTGGTACTAGCTAGTACTATGCTACCACACAAACCCTGATGTATGAGGCTTTCGAATTTCCAAAGCCCCTAATTTTATCATTATGTCAAGTAATAACACAATAATAATGAGTATGGTTAATTAATCATCATCAGTTGTCACGACTTCGAATATACCGTACAATATCCAACTTATACATGTGTGTGTATATATATACACACACATATCAGTAAGTGGAATCCAATGCGCATGGACCAGATATAATGAAGTTCATGTTTACTGTTACGTACGTAATAGTTTGGACTCGATTGCGATGCAAGTGTTCGATTTAGCACTAGTTTAGCTATATCCCGTACCCACGACACAAACATGGTTCGAAAACATTCTGGTGGCATGGAAAGAAATTGGTGTGTCGGTCGTATACTCATGATTTGTTATTAATTTAATTAAGTGTTATAATGTGAGTAAACCACGATGTTGATGTTGATATTTTATAAATTTAATGTATAGTATTGATAAATAATAACATGTGTGATATAATATGAGTGAACTAGTAACAATATGTAGCCTGAAAATTTCTAAAAAAAAAGTGAGGCATATTGATGATATACATGGCTTCCGAACCAGCCAACGTGCCGAGAGATTTTTCAATGTAACCGTCACACAATGCGGTACACCACGTATCTTTATGTAAATGGTTGGATATGTGTGTTAAAAAGTTAATAACTTAAAAATTAAAATTTTTCAACACTTACATCAAAACACGTGATGTACCATCCGTATTCCTACCATAACTAAAAATTTTCCCAACGTGCCAACCCCAAACCCAATCAAAACTGTGTGCCAGGTTAAGTACACGCGTCTTTTTGTCTCACAAAAGTTAACATGGAATATATTGTTACACTTTTTTTTTTTCAAAAAAAAAAAAAAGGGAGAAAGGAAAAGAATTGTTTCTCTTCACATTGTTTGTCTATCTTACTTATAATATACGCAGACTTGAGCAGATCAAGTTATTTCTTTGTATCCAAATTTGAATTCCTTTTATATTAGTTTAAATGAATTTAGTATAGAATAACACGGTAGCATAAAAGTTTATCATTTGCTCCAAAACAGTACTGGAGCCGACATGGGTTTTAGATATGTGGGATCTCTCTAGACGTCGAATGCCTGCTTTTAGCTTAAAGATCACGGACTCTAGCTAGGGATCGGTATCACGTTGACAGCAACTGGTTTTGCTTTCTCTATTATTTGAAGGTGAGTGAAAAGGGGAAAATGAGAAACAAATAATGAGTAATCAGTAAGGCCAAGTTCAAGATTACTTTGTCAGGTTTTCAAAGATCAATTTCTAAACCCAAGGAAAAGAACGATCTGCACTACTTCAAAGAAAGTTTGGTTGAACTAGAGCTTTCAAATATTTCTACTCTCAAGAATGCACACATCGTAGCTCCTAGATCATAGGGTAGGGCGTGAAGAGAGGGGCCGACTGCATCTCCGAAAATTTAGATTTCCAAGCAATAAATAATGCATGTAGCAATCAGCATCCACGTATTTAGATGACAAGTTGTGTGACTTGCGTTTGATATTTCATTCATATCATGTCAATGATAATAATATTTTAAAAAGTTGGTGTTTACAGTAATATCTGATATATCGTTAATATATATGGTGTAAAATTTTATTGATACTATCAATATATGTGAGATCTTTAATATAGATACTTTGTTGATTAAATATCGAGAATGTATGAAATGCTGTAAAATTGGTATTCGGTATATGATTGCCCTAAAATAACTCTGTTCAAAACTATATCCTCATGAGATACTTATGCATGGCTCTTCTTCTCTTCCAATGAAACTCTCTGTCTATGTATACGTGGGCTCACTTGTACTTGGCGGCGCCAATCAATAACAGTAATACAATTGGATTATAATATATGAAATATGATACATTCCACCTCAAATTTCAACCTACTCGCACACGCTTTCTGCTCTCTCTTTCTCTATACAAGTCACAAATATCAGCTGCCACCTGTTGCTTGAAGATGCGTTCTGAGTCACATCCAAAGAAGCACAATTATTTTTGTGTCTCCACAGTTTTTCCCACAATAAATGATTACATTACTAATAATAATTAACAAATTTATACTGGTGGTGTTGTTGTCATCTTTGTCGCCGACTTAATTAGTTGGCACACTATTGCAGAACTCGTGATGCTGAAGCTGTGATCGAAGAGAAGTCGTGAAAACCAACTCATCAGAACCTGGATCAGATGGTTAGTTAGTTTGCGTTCTAAACTATGAATCAGATGGGTGAGTTAGTTTACAAAATAGAAGACAAACTGGTTTTAAGACTACAAATTATACTCCATATATACACCAAAGAAAATAATTACAAAATTATCAAGAAGATTTTATCACGAAACGACTATTATATATATCTTACTAAGACTCAATTTTTCTAATAAGTTACATGGTGTACTTAGATCGAATCATGAAACAAACTGGAGAGCAATCTAAAACCCAAATAACAATTAGGAAAGCATATAATCATTATCCTACTAGAAAACACTAATACATACAATACCAAAAATACCTTAACATAAAAAAATTAAAAATAAAATTAAAAAAAAGTCAAATTGCTAAGTTTTCCAACATATGAAACATGCATTGAAGTATTTATTTTTTATCAACTAGCTGGAAATTTCGAACTTAAAATTTCATCCATAAAAGGTCATTTATATAAGTCATGTATAGTCATAACCAAGTATTCCATATCAGCATATCATCACAAGTAATTCATGAGCTTCAATATATTATTTTTGCATCTTTATTAGTTGTAGATTAACTGTGTTCGATCATAGACTTACATTTAATAAAGTTAGTTAAAATAATGTGTTTCACCCCTGTATCTAACTCCCTCCCTGCACTTTTAGATTAATCTAGTGTAGTTATCCTACCAAGTATCAGAACAAGATTAAATATTGTGTCTATGTAATTTCTTTAAATATGATTAATTCCCAATCACATCAAGCTATGCGAGAAACGATGCTTATACTTGTAGAAAACAATTTCCCGCGTTTTCAAGCTATCATTAGAATCTTTTCGATATGGTTCCATTTCACGATTTTTTTAATGTTTATGATAAAGACTTAAAGTGTTGAAAGTGTGTATCTGACACGCTGATCACATAAACCTTTGAGACTGCCATTTTATCATAGATAATGCTCATATATTGGACTACATTAATATATGGCTACCTAGCTAACTTTTTTGACAAAGAGCAAAATTAGAATTTATCTTGTTGTTGAAGCTTGTTTTAAATCATGTATTTAATGATTGCTAAATTAAGAACATGTTTAGTAGTACTTTTAAAATTACTGAAATTAATTTAAAAAAAAATATTTTTGTGTTTTCAATAGAACTTGAAATGCTTTTACAGAATTTAAATATTTTCATTTAAAATTAATTTCAAAACATTTTCACTAAAAATATTTTTTACTGTTGTCCTAGCAATTCCATAAGAAAACTCTTGAGAAAGCACTTTTTACAATAAAGGGGTAAAGCCCTAGCTTTTGGGTTTAGAAATAAACGAAACTTTTCCAAGCTAAATACTTTTGGTTAATTTATTCTGAATTTGTGACAAGTGTAACATTCTCAATTCCAATAATGCGCGCGAGGACGATGTCACGATATGGCTCTTTCAACATTAATTACAGAAATTAGCCTTCAAAGATTCTAGAGTAAGCACAAACTTTTATGTAAATTAACATGCTCCACATGTATATTCCAATTTTGGGCGGACATTTGGATGTAATCTTCACATTGATGGTAGGCCTGACAAATTGGTTGTGTTTGTTGTGTTCATATCGTTTTCATGCAATCAATACAAGAAATTTGAACTTGCCCTACGAATTTTCAAGCGATGGAACAAATCATGTTGGCTAAATCTAACTTACACGATGAACTTTACCAGTGGTAGGACAAAATAAGTCAACAACTTGGGTTGACTGAAAGTTCTTACACGACGAACATAGTTTGTAGGCAATGAAAAGATTCGTCGGGTAAATTTTTGGCGCCAAAGAGGAAAATTTTTAATTGATGAAGAGGTATACCATCGTGGTAAACTTATTTATCCGATGAAGTGATTCGTCAAGAAACTTTTTCCGAGATGGTCAAAAGTTCATTTGCCACGTGTCAAAAATGTCCACCAACCAAAGATTAGCCGACGCATGTTTGTAGTTACCCAACAAAGTTGTTCGTCAAGTAAACCCTTAGTTGCGGTTTATAAGTCCGTGTGGAAGAACAATGAGAGGATACTACCGTTGTTTGGGTTACAACTTGAACTTTAGGCTTAAAAGGAAGTTAGTCCAGAAGGAGGTCTAGAAGGAAGGAAGCTTAAGGTGCAGCCGAAGCCCAGAAGGCAGAAGAAGCCCTTTTTCCCGACTAAGTGCAGATCACTTAAGCCACTTGCTCACCTACCTAGAAGTCAAGTGGTGTAGACTAGCCAGCTAATCAGCTCAAAAGTACTTTACAATGGCAGTACAAGTAAAAATCTGATGAGTCACTACCCTTCAGCAGCATTCAGGCAAGATTGGTACTGAAGGCAGCCAAGCCAAATCGTCTATAAAAGGGGAAAGAGAAATCAAAGATAAGGACACTCAATCAAACAAATAAATACACAAACTCTGCTCAAGCCAGATTTGAATACGAAGCTGTAATCAGCACCAAACCTTCATCCTTTTCAGGATTAACCTTCACCAAAAACCTTTGTAAAAGCTCTGCTACCTTGTCTGAATCCTGCTGTAGTATCGATTCCTTTCTATAAACTCATTTCCCAAATTCCCCCTTTTAGCTCTCAAACCCTTTGTAAATCACGAAGAGAGGAAGCTGTAAGACGATTAGCCTTGCCCGACAAGGTGAAATCTTGCCCGACCCTATTTGTTATGTCTTTTCATTCATAAATCTAGTAGTATGATGTATACTTCCAACTGTATTCAAGTTATTTCTAGCAAGTTTATGATTAAAAGACATCTTCGTTCTTGAATCTTGTTGGTTCAATGGTGCCCGACCATGTAAAAGTAAAGTTGGAATCCGCACTCATAGCTTGACTAGAACTAAGTTCTAACCTTTCGAGCATACAAGATTGATCAATCAAAAGTCCTTGGTCTCAAGGAATAAAAAGAACTCTATGTGGACTTAACACATCCACGACAGTTTTTTATAACAAGAAGTCCGAAGTTACTTGGGGCGCAAGTAATCAAGCCTATTTCTTGGTTTTACTATTGTTATATTATGATTGCCACAAAACGTTTGAGTATAGAATTAATTTTGATAAGAAGCCTCAAGGCCTATACCTAAGGCCCTACAAAGGCACCTATATGGGTTCATTCTGCTCTTCGGGCTTGGATGATTAAGTATAATAGTTGTAATACTTCCGCAACAATGAAACAACCACTATATGTTCGAGTACTAAGGTAGTTTTGATGGGAAGCCTCAAGGCCTACACTTAAGGCTCTACAAAGGCACCTTTCATAGCTCACTTGGTCTCTCAGACATATACAAATAAACTAAACATACATCTGTCATGCTAAAGATGACAGTGGCACGCCTGAACACTTAAAGTTAATTTTGATTGAGAGCCTCAAGGCCTACACCTAAGGCCCCACAAAGGCACATTTCAGAATTAACTCTGTCCTTCTTTTACAACCTGTCAATAAGCAGAAGCCTGACAGACAATATCAACCAGCGCCAACCTCTTGGGGAGCTGTGTGCTCGTTGGCCAGGAAACGTCCCCAGCGAAAATTCCTCCAGACGAACATAGTTTTAGCATGCCCGGTGGGATTCACTTTCCATCTCGTATGTCAAAAAGAGAAGCCATAAAACTTTCAGAAGATGACAGATCAACAAGGAAGTCATTCTTCTCCATCAGGACAGGCGGTCTTGGAAAACTCGACTTCATCTAGAAGGTTTGAAGGAAAAGAAAGTAATGAAGAGCTGCAAGCTACTATGATACAAGTATTGAAGAGCATGGAAATGATTTCTTTGGAAACCAAGGGAGAAGTAAGTAGACTCTGTACCTTAACAGGGAATCTACAGAGGAGACTAGATCTGGAGTTTTCTACCCCAAAAGGTGCTCAAGGAGGTGTGACGAGCCAGGCTACCTCTGGAAGTAAACTAGTTATTCTCATATTACCGCTATTTGAAGAAGAAAATGATAGGAGAAAGAAAAAGGAAGTTCTTGAAGGAAGTCAACCCATAATTGAACCAATTCTAAAGAAAGCATTCCCTAGCTTCCCATTATTATCATTTAATAATAGGAAGCAGAGCGAACTAGAAAGAACGACGTATGGGATGCCCATAATGACTGGAGAATCCAGCGGAAATGAAGGCTTCACAACCTCATATAAGTCTCCTCCCTATAGGCCACCCCATTGGCTAATAAGGGAGGGGGAGCCAACTGGAGAAAGCCCGAATCAAAGAAGGAAGCAGGTGCGGGCAATAACCGAAGCCCAAAGAATGAATCTGCTCTTATCCTCCATAATAACAATACAGCTACTCAGCAGCTGAGGGAGATGTTGGCTGAATTAAGGAGGACGGTGGCTCGCAATGCTCAACCATGAGCTCGTCAAGTATTCAGGGTTACCTATCAAAAACCTTATCCTGAATACATTGATGAGCAAAACCCATTTCATCTCAACTTCAAAATGCCTGCATTCCCAACATTCACATGAGAAGATGACAGTGTGTCTTCCAGAGATCATATTTTCAAATTCTCCAATCATTGTGTGGCATATGAAGACAACCCGATTTACAAGTTGAGGTTGTTTGGAAATTCATTGGCAGGGCTAGCATGTCAGTGGTACTCTCTATTACCCCCTAACTCTATTGCCAACTGGGGACAGATGGAGATGGCCTTCCATGAACAGTTTTACAAAATAGAACCAGAAATGACTATCAATGACCTGGTTAAAGTTAAACAATACGACCATGAGTCCATAGAGGATTTCATGATGAGGTTCAGAAAAACAAGAATGAGGTGCCAATTCCCTGTTAACCAAGCTCAGCTTATATCAATTGCCCAGAGGGCTTTGAGGTTACCTCTGAGGAAAAGGTTCTATGATATGCAATTTAACGAGTTACAGAAGTTGGTAATCGCTGCCACAAAGTATGAAAGGTTGCTGCTAGAAGAACAACAAGTGAAACATACCTATAAGGTTCCCCCTTTTTACAAAAACAAAGTTGCAATTCATCGTGTGGAGGTAGAAGAAGCAAGGTCGAAGCATGAAAAGGGCCATAATAAAGAGGAAATTGATGTTTGTGCTGCTGAAATGATCACGCCTTTCAAACCTTTGATGGTGAAAGGGTTGGTTCAACCCATCAAAGACCAGAAAATCATAATGAACGATGGAAGGTTCGTCCCTATGAAACCTCTAAAGTACCAGAGTTATTTATTTGATTTGGCCAAGGCACCTGAGATCTATGAAGAACTGGTGTAAGCAAGAGTAATTTTGCCCAACAGTACTAAAAAGATGCCCAAGCCAGAAGAGTTAAGGGGGAAGAAGTATTGCAAGTTGCACTATACCTTTAACCATTCCATAGCCAATTGTGTCCAGTTCAGAGATTGGATACAAGATCTTATAGTGAAGGGAAAACTATTGCTTGACAAACCCTAAGCCAATATGATGGTCGATACAAAGCCTTTCCCAGAAGCCCCTATCAACACGATCAACCTGATTTGGGTAGAGAAACCGGGGTCATCATTCATTGCGAAAGAAGAGGGAGATGGACCCCAGGTTACCCCAATACCCCCATGTCAACAATAATAGTACCAGGAGATGGACCCCATGTTACCCCAATACCCTCATGTCAACAATAACAGTACCAGAAGAATGACCAAGTGATCATGATCAGGTCTTGAAATTGGTATTAGTAGGGGAAGCTAAAAAAACAAAAAACAAAAAACAAATGGGGGGTTGGGAGTTGCCCGGATATATATAACATGGGATTTTCTTCAAATAGTGCCATAAGCAAGGCAAGCAGAGGCAAAACATATGTTCATTCTGATAAAAAGAAGGGTTACAAATGATCCTAGTCTAACAGATTTACATCTTCACTCAGAGTAATTATTCGGGAATGATAAGTCTGTATGATTGCAAAAATTCTACGAGGTTCGGTCAGAGCAGTGTTGTTATTAACAAGTTGAGATCTAGTGTGCTCTAGCTCTAAATTTGACTTCTTCACTTCTTCAATTTGATGTTTAAAGGTGCCAAGAAGAGTTGTTTGCTCAGCTTTAAAAGCAACAAGTTGTTCTTCCAGCTTCTGGATTTCAAAAGTTACCACTCCAATCCTTTCTTTTATCCGCAAGCCCTCATCCATCAACTGTTCAACCTGAGCAGAGATACTTGATTCTTTCTCCTTGAAGCATCTTACACGATGGGCTTGTCTCTCAGCTCTCTGATGTTGATTCTTGAGAGCCCTCAAGTTCTCGAAGTAAGAGAGAAAAGAATCATGTTGGGTTTTGGATAGCTGGCCGGCTTTGAAAAGCTTTATCGTAACTTTTTCTATGTCATGATTGAGGCTGAATGAAGCTGAGAAGTCTTTCCTCACCCATTCTTGGAAAGCTCGGCGTGCTCTTGAAAGCCGGAAGGTTCAGAAGAGCGCTTTAAAGATTTCAACCTTGTCTCAAGTTGCCCGAATTCTTCAAAAAGCTTAGGCAAGTCAGCAGTCGTTGAAAATGAAAAAGAAAGGGGATGGGTTCGTACTCCAGTTCCTTCTGATGGAGTAGTAACCACTGAGGAGGCCAAATCTCCAGTTTCAGTCTTGGTCGTTTGAATTCAAGGGAAATGAATCCCTGTACCTCCAGAAGTTGAAAGAGGCCGGGGTAACTCCGTCTTACGCACCAAACGTGGGGGAGATTTGCCCGAAGCCTCTTCTATGGCCTGCTACAAGAGCAAAAAAAAACCAGATTATACCAAGAAAGACTGTCTAAGATAGAAATGAGCTTGGGAAGAAGAAATATGCCTGAATGGGCTTTGGGGTTTTAAGAGGAAGAGTATCAGCTCATGTGCCTGAACCTTCAATAATTCCCTAAGAAGCATCCGGGGATTGCAGTAGTGGTTAACAAATAGGTTATGAGAAGAAAACAGAAAGAAAAGATGCCTCCATACTTAAGTGTGACCCTGAGGAGGAGGAAGTTCATCGGTAGTAGCTATTGGGCAAGGAAGCACCTGCAAAATGGCTACCCTTGGGGTCACAGGAATCTCAGGGGCTACGGGTTCTTCAAATGTCATCACTGAAGGTCGTTGTGCTTCATATATTGGAGATGGCTGGAAAAAAATGTAAAGAGAGAGTTAATATGGACACGGACACAGTGTATAGAAGTTCAATGTCAAGACAATTACTCACCAAACTGTTGTCCTCATCCACAAAATGCAACATGACTCATGTTGCTGGATTAAATTGAAAAGCTGGAGTTGCCTCCAGGGAAGAAGGAGAAATAGAAGACTTTGGAGGTGAACCTTGACTAGGTAAGGGGGCAGATACCCCAACCTGGATAAAAAGAAAGGAAGAGGAAAGTTCAGTCATATGTTCCGAAGACTATAAAATTACTTAAGATTAACCCAAGGGGGAGAGACGCTTGTTTTTCGGGCAAATGGTAAAGAGGCCTCGGGCGGAAGAATATTTTCCTACCTTACAGCCTAAATCAAGCAATCATTTTCAGAGTTTAAGAAAAGCAAGGAAGAGAATGCAGATAAAAATGCAAGCAAAATACCTCAAGCTCCCTGAGGGTGACATTCTGCAAATTTTCAACTTTTTTATGCATTTCAGCTTCTAGTGGATCCTCTCTGGATACAAGAGTTGGGTTTTTGAAGGCCTGAAGCCCTGATTTCAAAGAGAGCAGGGAAAATTAGATAAGGAAGAAGGGTGGCAGTCTGATAAAGGAGAGCAGAAAACCTACTTGAAGATTTTTGCTTCTTTATGCTTGCCTCAGAGACTGGAGCCGACTAGGCTGAAGACTTGGAAGCTTGGATGGTCCTTGCTCTCTTACTTTTTCTAGTAGAATTGGCCGTTTAGGCTTGGGTGGTGATGTAGGTTCAGAGTCTGAGGTCTCGACCATAACTACATTTTTTCGCTTAGGTGCTTTGATGTTTGCTTTGGGTACTTCTTCAGCTTTTGAATCTCCAAGAGATTCTGAAACATCTCCGCATTCTTCAGTTTCTCGTTTTTGAGCCTCTACTGCGGCTTCATGAAGAACTGCTGCATTAGCTGAATCATCATCTGATTTAATGGATGCCGTTCAACATCTACTTGAGTTGCAGGATCAAGAAAAATAAGATTTAAATGACTTCAAAGGAAGAGAGAGTCGAGTCGGGAAGAGAAATATCGATCAAAAGTAACTGGTTCTTTTGCTGAACCATTTCCTTCCAATTTTCAAGTTCGCCCGAACTTGGGTATGACTTGAGAGAAAGTTGACTAAAGAGACAGTCGTGAGTTTCTCGCAAATCTTCTTCATATTTCTTAGCCCATTTGGCTTTCCACCAGGTGGAAAATAGTAGGATACATTCAAAGTTAAGAACTATGGACTGTTGGGCAGCCTGATTCATAACTTCAAGACTTCATCGGGCAGCTCGAAAGGTCACCTCTGAAGGGGATGGTAGCCGGAAGGAAGTGCCACAATGGACAGAATCAAAGAATGGGATAAGAATGGCTTGCCTAAAGCCTAAAGGCCTACACCTAAGGCCCCACAAAGGCACCTTTCAGAATTAACTTTGTCATTCTCTTACAGCCCGTCAATAAGCAGAAGCTCAACAGACAATATCAATCGGTGCCAACCTTTTGGGGAGCTGTGTGCTCGTTGGCCAGGAAACGTCCCCAGCGGAAATTCCTCCAGACGAACAACCGTAATAGGTTAAGTTCAATGTCAACGACTCACCCCACCTTAATTTCATCGCAGAAGCACTTTCTATAATATTCCAGTGATGATTTTCTCTGTTAACATCTGATGATGTTGATGATGAGGAAGAAGGGCTTTCTTATTTTGTATATACAAGATTGGTATAAATTAGTAGGTTCTTCAAATATTGGGGCACTTTTCAATGTTTAGAGCTGACTCAACTTAGTTAATTCCATTCCCATAGTTGAAATTAATAACTACGGTGCAGACATGGAACCTGTTTCCCTTTCTCTTCAAAACACGTAGGAAAAATAAAAGTCTATAAAAAAATGAAACACAACCAAGAAATGATATATATGTTGGATGTTAGACTCTAATCCAACGGCTAATAGGTCAATATAGTTAATAAGAATTGATGTGGAATGTAAGTGTGATTAGGGTTTAGTTATAAGCTATAACTTGGACTCCAAGTAAAGTATATAATCCAGTTATAATTGGAGAATAAAGGCACTTGATACTATCCTATTTGGATTGAGATTTGGTAAATTGTATCCTTGTGCAATAAGGGATTCTAGTGTATGATTATGGGAATGTGCACTAGGGTTTTAGTAGTATAAATACCAAGGGAAGGTCATGGCATACACCACCAAAACATATACTTAGAGAACTCCCCATAGGTTCGAGTAACACAGTGGTGGTAAGTGTGCAGAAGACCTTCATTCTAGTTCGAGGTGTTCTAGAGTGCTTGCTGCAACTTCAATGCTCGCTGTGCTTGGAAAGATGTCTTCACAAGGTTAGTACAGTGGTGTTTTAATGTTGCATGAACGTCTTAAGTTTAACAGTTGGTATCAGAGCCAACGTTTATGTAGTTAAAATCCATAAAAGAACTAACATACATGAAATCATGCACACAATATGAATGAACTGATGTTTCTTCAAGTTTCAATCCTGTTTCTTTTCCGCTACAATATTTAATGCTTGCATGCATGTTTATTTATAAAGTTTTGAAAGATACTATCCCTGCATATTTATAAGAACCTCGACTGACTATGGAACTAAGTAACTGCAAACAAGTGCCATGATTACTTCTTATGCTATGCTTATATTCACAGAAACCCTAAAACTGTCTATCATGCATAACTGGTGTAAAAACTAATTTTTGGTCTAATAAAACTCAGAAATTGTTTGCTTCAGTGTCTTGATTATTGCGCATGTTAATGATCAAAAGTTTTAAGGTTCATAGCATGTTGAAAGTTATAACATGATCAATATCTTTTGAGGTGTAATTGGATGAATGAAGCACAACAAATTGGTTTCAATCATTCAAGAACTGCTAAAAAATTCAAGGTCTAATTGATCAGCTTGTATCAGTAGCCATAACAATGAGGTTATATCCCTAAATAAAGGTGTGGCTAATTGATATTGGTTCGGTTATTGATAGCTTAGTGGAAATATATAAGATGCAAGAGCTATGAAAATTAATTGCCAAACAAAGGTGGATGGCATTCATGTTGTACCATTACTTATGCAACTGATATGTTTTGCACTAATACTGATTAAACTTGAAAAACCGAACAAAGGTTGAGTTGTTTCAGTTATACATAATATAGAGTCTTGAATGCTTATTTTCGTTTGGAAATCTTTCAGTAATTAGCTCCCTGAATTCAATTCAAACACTCAGTGCAACCAACTATAAGAAGTGAAGGCAAGATATTGAAATAACTCTAGGGCTCATGGATTTCGATTTAGCTCTAAGAGAGAATGAACCAGCTAAGCCTGTTGATGATGCAAATGCATACAAGAAGAATGAATATGAAAAATGGGTTAAGGCTAACAGAATGGCATTGCTAGTAATCAAAAGGTCAATGTCTGATCTTGTTTGAAGGGCAATCACTGAGTCAGATAATGCTAAGGCATATCTTGACTCCAAAGAAGCCAAGTTCAAGGAATTCGAGAAAGCTCAAACAGGAACACTCATGAACACCCTTATAACCACTAAGTACCTTGGTGGTGATGTGAGAGAGCACATTCTTTCAATGGTTAATGCAGCTGCAAAATTTAATACCTTGGTGGTATTAAATTAATCGCTTATTTGTACAAATTCACTCCAGATCAATGTACTAGTCATTGGAGCAATGTATGCAATTGGCACCCTTATATTTGTTTGATGACCAATGAATACCGCTATTGTTTCTTGTCAAAAAAAAAAAAAGGAAGCAAACAAACTTAATTATAGGTGATGTGTCATGTCCTAAATTGTTGGATTATTATATATAATGATCAAAATTAAGCGAAATGCAAAAAGATTAAATGTAGAGACTTGTGATCCATAAAGTCTTGGAAATGTTGGAGAAGCTAGCGGTAGGTTTATCTTAATGTTAGGATTTTCTAGGGTTTAGTTTTTTAAATGGTTAATTGTTTATTTAACTCTTGGTATCAATAATCATGTAAAGATGTAAAAAAAAACATAATACAAATTGTTAAGACGACTAGACTGGAACACAACAATACTGTATCCTCAAACAAACTGACGAAATAACTGGAACCGTCAATTGGTTTCTAAATGACTGTTTTCAACTGACGGGGGTTCTCTTTCTTGAGTTGTAAATCAGTGTTTACATATATATTTATCCAAGGGAAAGCAGAAGTTATACGTGAGAAAGTTTATAAGTTATAGTGCCATCAGGTCTCATCGCAGATTACAATTTTTCTAAAGTGTAAAAAGTGAAGGGGGGGTACCGGATACTTATCTTTCTTATCTTTCTAAAAGGTGGTTCTGGAATCTAATAACAAAAGTTTTCAAAAATTTATTAAAGGTGAAGTTGTCGAAGAATCAATTTAATAAAATTGAGCATGACTTTGCATTGACCATCTTGCCATATAGACAGCGACTTTTCTTCTACAACTGCGGAAGACTCCCTGCAGGCTGTAGCATTCTCTTGTAGATATTTCCCTATTTTATACTACAAATATATATATATATATATATTGTAGTGGCCTATTTTGAAGAGAGGGAGGGTGCAGCAGTGATATATGGAGAAGGGTTTAAAGAATTATGTGTTATTACTCATGTTTAGTGTGCCTTTATTTTTAGTAATAAGAGGAATAGAATAACTTGCTATTCAAGAAATACAAAGTCTAATAGGAAAGATTTTTTTTCAGATTTCGAATGATTCCTGTGGGGCAAAAAATATTCACAAGGCGACAAGTGGATATTTGGGTAAAAGAGGATAAAAATACCCTTGAGGCATACCGAGATTCCTACGCGTGAGCAGCGGACAATCATCCTCAACCAAGTAAAAAATGCTCCAAAAAAGGTAACCAATTCCAATTTATCTCATCCATCCTCATTATAGGTAATTACTTCATAACCTATAAATTATCCCATAAAAATAGAGATTAATTGGCTAATTAATGAATTAATTCCTAATTAATTCATTAATCACCAAATTAATCACCCATTATACCCCAATAAATCATCCCAAAATCACACCAAGGGCCGGCCTTTCCCATCCAAAAAGAGCCTATCATATTCTCTACCTTTTCCACCATTTTTCCTTCTTTTTTTTTACACTAATTAGCTAACCAATTAAACCCATAACCATCAAAACATTCCTTTATGTTTAAATTAGCCAATTAATCATAATAAATTGGCTAATTAAACCTAAACTAAACCCAAAAACCGTAGTGATGGCCGGCCACATCCTATCCCTATAAAAGTGATCCCATTCTCACCAAAAAGCCATTCCAACACTTTGGCGAAAATCCCAAAATTCTCTAAACACTATTTCTCTCTAAATTCTAACTTTGGCATCGGAGGTTCTTCGGCCAAAGCCCCTCCCATTCATCGTGGGCGCGTGAGGCTCTTGGCCTTAACCTAAGGTGTTAATTGTTTTGTAGGTGCAAAATTGTCCAAGATCAAGGAGGAAGAAATTTGCATCCACAAATTGGTGTTTTCATTGAGAGTTGAGATCCATACTCGTAGAAGACTCTCGCATAAAAGGTTTTTTCTCTATTTTCTAGTCCATTTGAATATTTTTCATACGTTCTTATTGTTAGAATTTTTTATTTGCAAAGGTTCTTTGATAAAACGTGTAAGAAAAATATAATGGCTAGAAATTTAGAAAATTCCACAAGTGAAAATTCTAATACTCAAGAAATGGGACCACGAGGATCCAGGACGCTAAATGTGGTCATATGCGGAGTGGTACCACCACTACGAGGTTCCACCATGGCCCAAGCCGTGCCATCCAAGCTTGCACGGGTCCGAGCCCAAGCCTCGCATTCGTATGCATCACGCTCTGAGCAGCCCACTTTTGTGGCCCAACCTGCTTTCATGGCCTAACCTGCTCTCGCAGCCCAGCCTACTCCCATCGAGAAGCCTGCTTTCGTGGCCCAGCCTGCTCCCGACGAGCAGCCCACTCTCATGGTTCAGCCTGCTCGCGCCGAGCAGCCAATTCTCGCGGCCTAGCCTGTTCTCATGGCCCAGCCTGCTCTCGTGGCTTTCCAAGCAGCCCAAGTCGGCCCAAGACTATCTCAACCATCCGAACCTACCATCGAGCCGGGGGAATTCTCACCACATTTTTTCTTAGATTTGACATTTTCAAACTCAAATCTCGCGCCCGGAGTCTACCGCCATTCCACTGTCCAAGGAGGCACATTCATTCCAAGCTCTTCCAATCCAAATGGCGAACAACACTTGTCTCGAAAAGTCATAGAGTTGACGAGCGCCCTTACACAGCAGATAACCTTGGTGAATCAACTTTTGCAACGCACCGGGATCCAACGTGCCCCGGACGAGGTATCCCGAAGTAGGACAAGGGCAGACGAACCTTTCTAGCAATGTCCCGGCTAGTAACCACTAAACCAACCATGAGCCGAGCGTTCAGGCAATGTACCTTCCCGATTGGGCCCCCGAGATAACATATACTCCTGTCTTAGCACACAGAGGAGCGTGCACTCTCGACTAGGCACATGGATGAGCATGCATTAACGGTTGGGGTTATACTCCGATAGTCAACATGAGCAACCTTCCGGGCAAAGTGTTCATTCACGGCTAAGCCAGCAAGGAGCACCATCCACCTCATATCGGAGTAGGTAGCACGACGATCGAAGAGAAGCAGTCACTCAATCCAGCTCAAGTTCAACTAGCAACCTGCGAAGAACTCGCTCGCCTGCTAGGAACACACCACATGCACTGCATCTGCGGCATAGATGAGCCAAACACATGGAAGAGTAGCTTAGACCAGCAAGTCATGGCTAGGGGCAGCCGAGAGTTCCGCTACCCCCAACAAAGGCAAATTCAGGAAGAAGTAGAGAGACTTTTGACCAAGCGATTGCACGATTTCCAACGTAATGAGGTCACTGACGAGGCATTACGACGGAACATGACCAACATAAGTAGGTCACCATTCACAGATGAGATCGAGCAGGCAGAGCCTCCACGTGAGTTCAGCATACCACATTTCACATATTTCAAATGGGATGAAGACCCGAAGAGACACTTAATGCACTATCGAAGCGTAATGATCCTTTATTGAAACAACGATGACCTCATGTGCAAGATATTCGCCACCACTCTACAAGGCGAGGCGCAAGATTGGTTTTACACCCTGCCGCCACAATCCATCCGGAATTTCTACGAACTTTCTTTGGTTTTCACCAAAGAATATTCATCTTATCGCTCGATCAAAAAGAAGTCCGACCATTTGTTTGACATTAAGAAGAACCCAAATGAGTCACTTCGTGACTATGTGAGGAGATTCAAAGCAAAGAAGGCAAGGGTAGTCAAAGGCAACGACTCGATAACTAAAGCAACCTTCCAAAAAGGCCTTCCAGCAAACCACCCGCTATTCAAAAAATTAATCATGAAAGAATATCTAACTCTGGCTGACTCTTTGGCTTTGGCAGAGAAGCATGCACTTTGGGATGAGGCTCGCCAATGCACATTCAAGGACTTGAAGTAGTACCCAACATCACCTTCCTAGAAGTAGCGGAGGACTTATTTGCATGTTTGACAGTATTTAAAGTATCAATAAGCTCTACCATCATGCGAGAAGAACTGAGGGCCCAACTACCTGTATTTTACAGTTCAAAAACTTTCCTCGATGTTATTAAAAATTCAAAAGCTAACTTTGGCGATAGTTGTTGTAACCCAAAATCTTAAGTTTTACCTTCAAACGTACGCATTCATCATCATGACGTACTATTCTGTCGAATCCAAACCCACGACGATAAAGGCGTAGACCATGGCAGATGCAAAGTTTTTTTACGAACGCAACAACTCGGCCCAAAAGACACGCTAAGGGTAGACGAACACACTTAGAAGCAAGTTTTATCCTTGTCGCCCTAGAAGATTCTACGTAAGAGCAATATGTACTGGCAGTCAAGCACTACCTCCTGCTGCACGTCACACAGCCCTAGCCGACCCTTGCTTCATTATTCAACTCTAGAATGGCCTAATAACGAAAGTTGAACATCTTCTACTACATGTAACATGGCCCCAGCTCCACGGCTCCCTACCACGCCTTCAAGCCTAGCTTTGACAACACAACAGAGCGGCCCAACGACGCCCCGAAGGTAACCGAAAGAAGATGGCCACAAGCTTAAATCTGGCAGAGGAGAAGTGCGAGCAGATTATCACCCGCATCGCAACTTACCAGCAGCAGCTCCTCTCCAGCTACAACAAAATGGCTAAGATCAGGTAGTTCTAGCCTGAAAATCTAGTCTTAAGAAAAGCCTTCATCACTGCCCGAGGAGAAGGATCCAAAAAGATGAATCCCATATGGGAAGGTTCGTACAAGATCAACAGAGTAGGCAACAAGAGTAATTACACCCTCGCCACCATGAAACGATACAAAGATAAAAAAACAGTAGAACGCCTACAATATGATGAAGTACCATGTGTGATCTCTTGCTACATCAAAGCCTGAAAACTCAAGCAGCTCGACGGGCACTACCTCACAAGCCGATGACTATCTAGTTGTTATGCAGTTCCTACCTTACAGCTCAGTTCTCGTTCGTTTTACTCATTTTTCAATGAGGAATTCAGAAGTAATCACAACTTGGTTCAATTGTATGCTTACAACAACTGATCAATCCTGCACTTCAAAAAAAGACTGCGCCATTCTTAGGGAATCATCGCAGGAATTGCGCCCCCCAAGGGACCAACCATGCTCTCTAGTGCGAGAGGGTAAACTAATTGCTCTTCAGTGCGAGAGGGTAAACCAATTCCCCGACACCCACATGGGTCAGCTCTCTAAGACGGGAGGATAAACTTTACACTCCGAATATCTAGACGTGGATGAGTCTGGTTGCCCTATTATAACTAGATGCACGATGGCTTGCGCCGAGATTCCTAGAAGTAGCCACAATGGTCTTTTTCAAGGCTTAGCTAACTGAAGGATTTTGGGTCTCTTGGCCTAATCTGTAGAGAACCGGGCCCTAGAGACGGAGGGGGCACATTACGCAGTACGCCCTACAAACGGTTACCCTGGAACCCTAAAGCTTGCTACGCAACCTACGGAATTGGAGAAAGCCAAGGTTAACAGCCTAGTGGTTACGCGGACTTGTTTGCTTCTGTAAGTAAGGCATCCAGTTGCCAACCCTATGGCTAACAACTTTGCAAAGTTCCACACCAACACCTACGGCTACATAGGTTACGCGAGCTTGTCTACTTATAAAAAAAGTAGCATGCTTGCCACTGGTCTATCAAGTCTAAAGGTTAGGGCATGAACAAAAGAAGCGAAGATGAAGAAAAGCGAAGGAAAACATGTTTATAAACAATTAGCAAAGACCGAAGGAATTCAAGCAAAACAAGAGCTAAAGAAAAAATAAATAAAATCCTAAAGACTACCTAGAAGACTACGGCAGCTTAAACATCCCACAACTACTCGGTCGCCATACCTTCAGCAGCCATAACGCTCTTAGCAGCGGCATCATCTGACGCTTCACCCCCGGTTGCCCCAGCCTGGGCACCAACTTCTTCAACTACTTCACCATTAAAAGCCTCAAAAGTAAAAGCAAGCAAGTCTTCAGAAGAAATATAGAAGGTCTCGAAACCTCAAGCCCATCATTCTCACCCTTCAGCTGCTCATTATTCTCAAGCAGACTAACACGGATGCGCTGCAGCTCATCCACTTTTTTTTTTTCAAACTTTCATTAATCTTCAGTACATCTTGAAGTTCCAACACTTGGGGTTCAAGTCTATCGACGATTCTCTTGAAGTGGATCACTTGATTATAAGCAGCAATCAACTCTTCATCATTTGCATAAGCAGTGAAACGAGCTCATAATCCAACTTCTTAATCTTCTTAGCCGAGGAATAAGCCTCGGCTACCATAGTCTTCGCCACCTCCTTGGCAGCCTTGCTACATCTACATCATAGCAAGCAGAGTAGTCATTATATATTGGGTCATATGTTTTGCAAAGAAACTTGGGCAAACAACCTTTCTAACACCATTAACAAATTTGGAACAAGCATCCATGTCTTCAAGCATATCTGCTCTTAAAAGCAAATGGGTCTCAGCAGCTTCCCCAAAAGCAGGCTTAGTAGATTTCTCACAGCTGCCCACTCGAGTAGTCTCCTCTTTCCCAGCAGGTGAGTCAGACTTTGTAACAGATAGAGTACGCCTTAGCGCCACTTTAGCAACAGAGTCTACCTTATCACTTTTCATAATAGCAAGCATCTCCAAAGGTGAACCAGACTTAGCTCCTAACAGACGTCTTGGTACAGACTTCGGCACTGGGGGCACGACATGACCTCTATGCTGAGCAACCCTATCAGTAATCGTACTAGCCATTCTCGATGGCAGGTGCCACATGCTCAGTTCTAGCAGCCTCATTTTTCTTCCCATCAGAAGAAATCATACCAATCACATACCTCTCGACAGTAGGCAGACCCTCACAAGCAGTGGAAAAGTCTTCAGTTTTCTCTTAACCAGCATCTCTTGAGCAGGCGGGGAAGATCTCTTCTTTCCCCCTTCATTCATAGTAAGCTTTACGACATCGATCAGACGAGCCAATGCATCTGCCTTGATCATTTTTACCTCCTCTTTGGGAGCAGTCCACCTTACTTCCGGCAAAGAGAACTAAGTAGCCAACGCTATTCACGGTACTCAGCATAGGAGATCAACCCAGCATTTTAGTAGGCAGAAGGTCTGCATGCCCAACATTCCAGCAACCCATGAGGCCCACGACATTCTCATTTCTTTCAGTCACCAACCTGGCCCGAGTAAGGTCAAAGAGCCCAAATGACATGAGCCATGTGGCTCCCCTAGCACTGCGCCCTAGCATCACAATTCGCAACCCTAGCCCCATAAGCTGCCCTTGGCTCTAGCCAAACCGATCAGCTTAAAGTCGTCGTCTCTGCCACAACACCTCATCGGCCCATGCCGAGCCGACCCCTGGCTCTTGCCAGCCGACGTGCCACACCACCCCGACAGTTGCCCCATAACAGCACTATCCAAGAAGAAGACAAGAAAAATTAAATTTTTCTTACATCATTGCGGCACGGAAAAGACGAAGAAAGCAACGAAAGATGGTCATTTGCACGGGCAAGATGTAGAAGATTACTAGAGGAGGGGGAAAAATATCATATATGTTCTCTCTCTCTTGTAGGGTAGAATACATTGCTCTTCAAAGTTGATTTAATAACCCACTTAAGGTGGACTTAAATAGGCTTTGAGAGAAATTTATTTTCCCTTTCCTAGAATGACCTAATTTCCTATTAAAGAGAGAATCTATATCAAAATAGGAAGCAGTCCTACGTTTCCTAAAGCAAGATGATCTCTACACCTGCTGCCCTTTTCTGCGAGCAGCCCAACAGGTGTGGGAGCATTTGTGGAGCCAAAAATATTCGCAAGGCGACACGTGGATTTTTAGGTAAAAGAAGACAAAAATACCCTTGAGGCATACCGAGATTCCTACGCGCGAGCGGCGAACAATCATCCTCAACCAAGTAAAAAATGCTCCAAAAAAGGTAACAAATTCCAATTTATCTCATCTATCCTCATTATAGGTAATTACTTCATAACCTATAAATTATCCCATAAAAATATAGATTAATTGGCTAATTAATTCATTAATCACCAAATTAATCACCCATTATACCCCAATAAATCACCCCAAATCACACCAAGGGCCGGCCATTCCCATCCAAAAAGAGCCTATCATATTCTCTACCTTTTCCACCATTTTTCCTTTTTTTTTAACACTAATTAGCTAGCCAATTAAACCCATAACCATCAAAACATTCATTTATGTTTAAATTAGCCAATTAATCATAATAAATTGGCTAATTAAACCTAAACTAAACCCAAAAACTGTAGTGATGGCCGGCCACATCCTATCCCTATAAAAGTGATCCCATTCTCACCAAAAAGCCATTCCAACACTTTGGCAAAAATATCAAAATTCTCTAAACACTCTTTCTCTCTAAATTCTAACTTTGGCATCGGAGGTTCTTCGGCCAAAGTCCCCCCCCCCAATTCATCTTGGGCGCATAAGGCTATTGGCCTTAACCTAAGGTGTTACTTGTTTTGTAGGTGCAAAATTGTCCAAAATCAAGGATGAAGAAATTTGCATCCACAATTCCTAACTTATTTGTATTTAGGATTTACACAATTACACAATATTAAATATTAATTACAACACTCTCTTTGAGTGTGTAAATACTTAGTAGACACATCAGATTTTCAGGCAAATATGTAAGTTGTACGAAACTTTAGGTTTGTACTTAGTTACTAATTGTAACGCCAAAACAGGATTGGTGGTAATAAGCCTTAGGCGGACCAACATGCATGCA
The DNA here is from genome assembly GCF_042453785.1 of Malus domestica. Classification (NCBI taxonomy): domain Eukaryota; kingdom Viridiplantae; phylum Streptophyta; class Magnoliopsida; order Rosales; family Rosaceae; genus Malus; species Malus domestica. Next base: position 31,535,932 of record NC_091665.1, read on the forward strand.
TTATTACATAGCCCTATGGAAAAAAAACTGGAAGCTTGGTGCACTGACTATCAAGGTTTGTATGATCATTTAAAGACGTTTAATGAACGTTTTCAGCGAGACCATTTGGGTGTGAACGTAGGAATCAAAATTTTCAACTTTTGTACCCAAGGGAAAATGCAATAGTTATCGAATTCGTCAATATAAACGTTTTAGCATTATCTAGTTTTCTGGACTCCATGGATAATTGGGGTGGTGAGCCCACAACCTAATAATTGGTATCAAGAGTCTAACAAGCAGCGTTGGGTGTGGACAAACATGTGACCAATGTGCTGATACGTCAACCAAAACCATAAATTAATTAAATGGTCAATATTTTCGTTGGATCAGCCAACAAATATTCTTTTGAATCCGATGTTGAAAGGATGGATGATCTGTAAGGATCGTTGTAGTACATAGGCTAGTAATTAGCTTACCTAGTAAGAATCTTAGTTGCTGGGTTAGCAATGAGCTTGCCCAAAAATGATTGATGATCATGCTTGGCAAAGTACGCTTTTAGATATGAGGTCTTTACTATTGGTAAGAGGACGCCCTGTATAGTGCATCGTTGATCAACCTGGATGTCCCAAGCATTCGTGCCACAACAAATATTCCTTTAGAATCCCAGACTTATGGATGACCACATAGTGGACCTCTACGATGAATGGTTGTGATGTACAATGTATATGGGAGGCATTCCATCTTTTCTAGAATACACTTCTGATTATATTCGTAGAAAGTTATGCAAAAGAATTATACTCCATTTTCTACTATAGTTCCAGTCATGATCATTATTTTCTTGAATATCCTTAAAACTCAACAACGTTTTTTTTTAATGGTGAGAATATAAGGCATGTTTATGGTAATTCAGTACCAACCATACAACAATGAGCAATTCCAAAACCCTTAATCAGGTTGGATAAACCTGAATACATCGTTAGATGGGTGATTTAGGTACGGAGTTAGTGAGCTTAGTAGCACATTCATATAGACAACTAACTTCCCTACATTTATACCTAATCACATATTTAGATGAATTCGGTCATATGTATACAAGAAACACGATTCAATTAACTTACATTTGAGGACAATATCCATAACGTTATCCAAACCTAAAACAAAAACCAAACTTGAATTTGGGAACATAGGAATTGTTCACAAAGTAAACCAACCTTCCATGTCAAAATTATCATCCTCCATATGTTATTATTTCTTTACCACCCAACGCAGCTACTCGCACCTACGACCCGCCAGCAGCGGACACCTACGTTCTCGACCTGTACGGTCTAGCATGCACAACAAGCAGCATCGGTCCCAATTGAGCTTAGCCTTCTATTCCAGCCTAGTTGTATCGGAAGCATTAGGGTACCCAGCAGCACCCCCTGTGCTGTCCAGGCTGTAAGAAATCTAGGGATATCCCGTCGCAAAATCTAGGGATATCCCGTCGCAACCCTGTAATGCGTGAAGAAATCAAGAAGGGAGGAAGAAGAAGAGAAAATTTTCATACTTGGGATTTTTCTCTATGAATTTTGTATGCATATCCTGAAGTTCTTAAGTAAGGAATTAATTTGTGAGGATTCAACCAAGGTTATCTCCTATTTTCTCTATGACTTGAAAACCTACCTTGTCTTGGAAGAAAAGTTATATTCATTTAGGAAGTCCTATTGTACATCTCCTTTGGTTTCCTACTTAAATACAAGCGGATGTTGGGGGGGGTGCAATTGTGGTGACATAAATTAACCATATATGAAGAACACACGACTATACGACCAATATGACAGTTTTACTCTTGACGTCATAAGTTGACCACAAATTTACCTATAGACTTTTATGCCATTATCGCACCATGGGCTCTTTGGGCCGCCCATTATATGGGTCATGAGCTATTCGGGATACCCACAATATGTTTTGCCATTAAGCGATACTTGACTCAATGGTGGCAGCGTGTTGAATCTCTGGAGCTCCCCTTAAGTGTCTTGCGCATCTGTGCTTTTACCAACATGGATCTTCAGAATCTCTAGCTGGCAAGAGTGGAAGACTACCTTGCATCATCAAGAACTGCCTAGTATACTCTGCAGCCTCCATCCCAAATGCCTACTACATTTTTTCATATAGATACCTAGGTCAAACAACAGAAACGGTAATCGCCACTTACTACTGATAACTCTCTCAAGTTCTAGCCACTTACTACTGATAACTCTCTCAAGTTCTACTTTTCTCTTTACTACTTTTCTGACTTAGGCATTTGAGACACTTTGACAAACACCCTCCCCTCTTTTTTAGGGTGTTCGTTAATTAGGTTGATGGTGTTTGTTCTCTTGCAAGTGAAATTTCGTCAAATGAGCCGTGTACAAAATTTTCATCCGCAAATAATCCTAAAATGTTCCTGTTGAAAATAAGTCCCACATTGATTGGAGGAGTGAACTTGTATGGACTTATAAGTAAATTGAGTTACTCTCTATATTGTCAATTGATTTTATGATGGAACCCCAAATTTCTGTATTAGAGCAGATTGTCTCACGTGTGAAGCTCAATAGCTACATGTGTTCCATGCCACCCCGTTTGTATTATCTATGTGTTAGACTTGAAAATTCACCACACGTGAAGGCATCATGTTGAAAATAAATTTTATATTGATGGAAAGATGGACTTGCATGAGCTTATAAATGAGTTACTCTATATATTATCAATTGATTTTATGATGAAAACTGAAATTGTTCGTTACATTATAGGGCAATGAAATGAAATGATATTGATTACTGATTAATAATATGTATCAAATTATTCATCACCTGTGCATCAATGCACACTTGAAAAGTTGAAACTGATTCCGAAAGGATGTGATTGGAAATTAGAGACTGGATGTGACCCTTACAAACTAGGGTTAGGCCCACTTCTCTATGTGCAAACAAAGGATATTCAAAGGGAGTTCTGGCATTTGTAAATTTTGTATCTCTATTATAATTTTTCATCACACTACTAATCAATTAGTTGATCATCCAGCTAATTAAGAGATGGTGCGTTGTCAATCACACAGTAATGATTTGAAGTGTATCGCTTTTTCAAACATATATTAGAATAAATATTCACCATCACCAAGGCTAATCCTCTCTTGCCATCGTAACTTCCGCGTAAAAATGAGAGAATATGTGATACTAAACCACCCAAAAACCTGCCTACAACTCCAACACCACCAATTTTCTCAACCTGATTCCGAGCTCCATCAACATTCATCTTTAGGCTTCCCCTTGGCAGCCCGTCCTACTTACTCGGAATAACGCCATGGGTTCTATTCTGTGAAGGAGGAGAAACAACTTGTAGAGATTCATGTAGCCATCTAAGTTGGAAAAAATACCTCTCATGTCCCCATTTTACCAATCTTACCATTGTTTAAAAAATAGAAAGACAAATGTATTGTCGTGAAGAAGGTATAGCTGGTCCTCTTTTAAAGAAAAAAAACAAGTTAATTATATTTTTTTTTCAAAATTAAAAAACTTAAACATGCAATCTTCTCTCCACTCTCTTCCTCTTCAATAATCATCATTCTCTTCTCCCTGAGAATTTTTTGCATGCTAGCATGAGTGCGAGTTTCTGATTGCTCGACACTTGTCACATCAATTACTGTGATGTAATTTATCTAAAAATTATGCTTTAAAATGTTAAAATCCCACTCTTTTCCTAATTCAATTTTCTCAACTCTTTCGCAAGAGGTAGACTTAGTATTGTTCAGTTCATGTAGAGTCGACTCTAGGCGATGTTAAACATTAAAGTTGATCTCTATAGCATTATTTATGTTGTATAATTGTATTTATAAATCAATGTCATGTAATATGTGACATTTTCTTCCTTCCCAAGAAAAAAAGTTGCCTACTTAACATTATTAACTAGCATGGTACATAAAAGTGATAAATTCAAAATTCTTCTCTGTTTCATTCCTTGTCCATTTTGCCCAATATTTTTTGTACGATGGAAATTCGGATTAGGAATATATAATTGACATCAAAGAAAAGAAAGGTCTAACTGTTGGAGTACACTTTCTTAATTTGGTGTACTAAAGTTAATATAATATTGGTGAATCAAGTGAAGAGTACGAAAAAAGATTCGAATGCTCGGTAAAAGAAAGTCTCCACAGCAGTTCCAATGCTAGGGTTTGATCCACTCGACCCCTAATATCTAGTATTAAGTTGCCAAAAAATAGTTTCTTAATGTATTTCAAGGATCCGAACCGTCTATCTTTTAGGTATTCTCTCAAATATCATGTCTACCAAAAATTACCCAAATTTGAAACCATATGATTGTTGAATTAAGGGTTTAGGGTTTAGAGTTACTTTGTAAAACTGTATTCGTCTATTTTCTTCACTACAAACGAATGTCTTAATGATTTTTGAATTTGTCTAATTTTTGCAGAGATGATCTATAAATGATATTCAAGAAGATAGATGGTTCAATCGTTAAAATACATTATAGAGTGATACCCCAAAAAAATGTATGTAAAAAATTATGTAAAAAATGATGTCACGGATTCCCTATATATATTATCATAAAGGAGCCAATAACTCATGGAAGTAAATCTGAGTCGAAAGAAACTATGAAAGGAGGGAGCCAAGAAAGTTTTGGGGGCCAAAGAGAGGAATATCAAGCCGTCACTCATTCTCCAACATCATCCTCACCAAACAAAATTCCTTCATTGGAAATAAACCCTAACTCTAGAATTCACAATCATTTGTATTATCTTTCCTTGGTTTTTTGGATGGATATTCATCATATATAGTTCGTTTAAATAATCTTACACGTCGCCCTCCTCATGACGTGTCCCTGTGGTATGTGATTTCACATGTCTCCCGGATTCTCCCGTTAATTTAGGTTTAAGGTCATGATTAAAAGTTAATTGGCCTAAACATGACCCTAACCTATGATTTTGCACTCATTGTTTAGGATTTAACTAATTCATTCCATGCAGTCTACGTTTTGAGCAAGAAATGTCGGGACCCAGCTTGACCCATCATTACCCTTTGCTTGTTTTTCTCGAAGAAATATTGGTCCCCCTTGTATATATTTAATTTTCCATAATTAACACCTTCTTTGATCAAATCATTATAACAAAACAAATTAAAACTCAAAATTAGTTTCTTCGATTATTTTCTATGATTCTACGAATGAGTTCGCATACAAATTATATAATCACGTTTATTAGATAGTATTTCAACAAACATGTAAATTTTATGTATCTGAAAAAATTTAATGTAATTAAACACTATTTTCCCCGACAGGATCACAAATTAAACCACCATTTTGGTGACTGTCAGCATCGTTTGTGCTTCCATGCCTCATACATATAGGTAGAATATGACATATCATCCGAAGAGGTCCCATTTTCACAAGCAATACTCTGCTGATGTGGATTTCAAGGGTATAAGTGTCCTTTTAATCAACATAAATGTTCGATCCCTAAGGTTTTTTTTAATTTTAAATTTACTATTATTAAGAGAATGTGAAGTTTAAAACTATTAAAATAATTTTAATGAGGCGAGAATTTCGAACTTGAGAAACATAAGTAGAAACTTAGCATCCTATCAATTAGAATATTAGACCACTTTTTTTCAGTCACACTCACTCACATTACAAAAATTTTAGCTCCATTATTTTTTATTTCGATGTCTTCCTGCTGGCAAAAGCCATATATATGCTGATTGGTGACCCCAGTCCAGTCATCATCTTCAATATTATTAGCAGAACAATTATCATTAGGATAATACATGTTGTGACAAATACCCTTTTGTCCACACTTAAATTATTATTGGCTTTTTATACACTATGTAGACATCGAAATTTCCTCACCCAAGAAACAAAAATAACAAATCAAATTAGTTAATTTAGATAAGCATAACAGTGTGTCTAAGGGGCCTATTTCCGCCATAGATCATTTGTGGGTCCCATAACAGGAACAATCTCGTGCAATAAATCACACCCGTCCAAAAATATTATTCTGTGATCGAAAATTGAACAGATGGAACCCTTCTGCGTTCATGATTCATATAGTACAGTATCATTAATTTTATTTTCTTTTTCTTTTTCGGCGGCTATTAATCGTATTTTTCTCTTGATATGTCTATTTTCGATCCCTAATGATTGAAATTGTTCACGTGCCTTTGGTAATTATATTGGGGTTTAGCTGATTTAATAAAAAATTATATGTCACGCTATTTTCGTATCAAAATTAGGTATAAGAAAAATGTTAAGGGACTCTCTCAAATTGAAATTCTCTTACTTCTCACTGTTTAACATCAATTATCGTGTCAATATTATAAAATATTGTATAAAAAACATGGAGTGTCGGAGAGTCTATGGAGAGTTCTCTTTTGAGAAAGTCTCCTTAGCATTTCTCATAAATTCTAGTTGCAAGTTGCATGATCGGACCAATTAATTAAGGGAATTGTTATTAGCACTCCAAAAATCTCATTTGACACTCCAAACTTTCTATAATTAGAAAGAAAAATACACTTGTGAGAAGTTTAGAATGGGATTTTTGAATTGCTAATAACAATTCCCTTAATTGATATTAATTACCATTATTATCAAGAGAAAAGAGATTCTCAAAAGTTAAGCAAACTCTCTCAAAGTGAAACTCTTTGTCTTCTCACCGTTTAACGTCAATTCTCGTGTTAATATTATAAAATATTGTACCAAAAGCATAGAGTGGCGGAGAGTCCATGGAGAGTCCACTTTTGAGAGAGTCTCATATAAATTCTAGTTGCAAGTTGCAAGGCTGGACCAATTATTAATATTAATTACCATTATTATCAAGAGAAGCGAGATTTTTAAAAGTGAGACTTTCTATAGACTCTCCATTACTTCATATTTTTTGTATAATTTATGTGCTAACATTATAAAATATCATGCCAAAAATATGAAGTGACGGAGAGTCTATAAAAAATTCCACTTTGAGAGAGTTTCCTTAGTATTTCTCTTATTATCGAATACTTGTTTCATAAGATTATTAATAGTTAATAATATTTTAATTAGGGAACTATTATTAGCACTCCAAAAATCTCATTCTACTACACTCCTCATAAGTGTAATTTTCTTTCTAATTATATAAAATTTGGAGTGCAAAATGATATTTTTGGAGTGCGAATAACAATTCTATTTAATTATAGGAAGTCATGTTTTCCACAAACGTCATTAGCATAAGACAATGCAGAAAAACTTTATTATATGATTGTTACTAAGGAGGCATGCAGCCACTAATTAAATGCTCTTGAACTTCAAAACCACTTCTTTTTTTTTTCTTTTTTTTTTTAACTTCAAAACTTTGAAGACCTTGAATTTCGTACTAATTGGATTACTCAATTATCCCAAATTTAAGATTTTCAAATGGAGACAATCATATACTCATTACATATTATAGACCACATTTCTAGTGAAGATTACAAGGCTTGCGGTAAAACTTGTGTTTTATTTAGTAACTAGAAAGGTAGATTACAATGATTTTTTAGATAAATATTTAGACAATCGAACCCCATTTTAACTATCAATTGTATACATGTTATGCATGCGCTTATTAAAATTCTGAAAATAAAATTTATAAAGAGAGAAAAATAAAATGGTCTCTAAATCTTTTAGGTGACGACTTTGAAACTATTTTTTGTCGTTGAAGAGGTTGTTCATATCTTTAGCGACTATTTCTGGATAATTGTTTTGTCACTAAAAAGTTATTTATATTTGAGAGAAAAGCATGGAAGAGAAAATGGGGACAATTGATATTATTACCTGAATGTGAAGCTTTGAAAAAAAAATTATTTTGTGTTTAATTTATTATGTTGCTCATAACTTTTATTTTTGTTATTTTTCTTTTGTTTTGTTGGCAGGATTATGTCTTTTCACTTTTTTTTGGTAGTGTAAAGAGGGTTTTTCTTAATAAGTAGTTTAGATAAAAGGAGGATTTTGTAGGGTTTCAAATGAAATTGTTTGGCTCTTTGTCCATACATGTGGCATCATTGCTATGGTAACCTTGACCCCCATAACAAGATTTCTTGTAACTTTGGTTTTGCTTGAAACTTGCTACTATAACTAACTAGTTACAAAAGCATGACCTTTGCTATATAGAATGATATTGTAATAAGAAATTCTAACCGGCTAAAAAGACATTATTATCCTAATTAACCATATAAATATTAGCCAACCTTTGGCCCTCTATAAATTAAATATTTCCAACAAAGGAATCAAAAGCCTCTTTTGAATTCAGCTACATTCCAGCTCCCCACCACACATAACCCAAATTTTTCTTCCAAAGATCCAAGTATACTTCAATATTTCAGAGAAGAACTAGTGCTTATTTTCTGTTGCTAGCTACCAACCCAAATTATCCTTTATCTCTATTGATTTGAGCACTCTCCTTATTAGTTAACAAGATTAATTTCAATTAATATGGGGCTGAGAGACATTGGAGCCACACTGCCTCCTGGGTTTCGGTTTTACCCCAGCGATGAGGAGCTGGTCTGCCATTATTTGTACAAAAAGATCACAAATGAAGAAGCTTTGAAGGGTACTTTGGTTGAAATTGACTTGCATATCTGCGAGCCATGGCAGCTTCCTGGTACGTTCGCTAATTAATTACTATCCTCTATATGTAATCACTTTACTAATCCCCTCCGTTGTTTCTTCTTTGTTTCTTGAATCTTTTCACTTCTCCTTCTTTATCTTTTGCACCATCATGGATTCAAGTTGATGAATAGGGTCATGGTTTTTTTAGTACTTTTCAGAAAAAATAACATTGACCATTTAAAAGATCGATGAAATTATCTTTTATTTTCCAAAGACAAAGATTTCTTTTCTTTTCCCGTCGGAAAGTACAAAGATTTGTTTATGTTGTGGTGTTTTGAGTCATGGTGGATGCCCAGATAAACAGAAAGTTGATTGAATTTCGAAAAAGATCAGAGAGAGAGAGAAGATGGCATTTTCTTTCTATATTTTTATTTCCTTCAATTTTTTTATATATTAATATACTAGAATTGAAAAAGAAAATAGGAGACTTGAATCCATAATATTTTCAGCTCCAAGCTTAAGCATATACCATGTGGTTTTACTCGAGTAAAGTTTTTTCAGATGCCCCCTTTCTTTTCAGATGCCCCGTTTCTTTTCACATGCCCACTCTTATGTAAGTCATTATATTTTTCGAGCAATGAAATCGTACTTTGACCTAAAAAGAAATTAACCTCCAACCATATACATTCTCATCAATATTGTAAGAGTTCTCAATCAAGGCATGTACATGTGTGTAGTTTTATGTGTGTGTGTGTATATATATATCTTTGTGCCAGGCCATGTTTGGGTAGATGCAAACTTTTGAGAAAGAACGACTTCTAAAATATGTAAGGAATCTCTAGCCAAAGCATAATATACAAACTAGGGATTCCTATTTTTTCAACCAAGAGAATAATATCATTAATTAACTAATACGTTTATTTACATCTCTTCGATTTGCCAAAAACAGTAAGCACTATGCATGGTTGTTTCATTATCTTTGGTGTACTATAATACAAGTTTTATTACAAAAATAGCAGAGCTAGTATCCATATACGTAAGTATTCCGTATATCCTCTCTCTCTCGCATACACACAGATGTGTTCATGCAAATCATGTGGGCTATATTCGATCATTTGATGCCTCCTGTCATGTGCAAAAATCGTCTCTAGTTGCCAAACATATCGAAACCGTCCATTTGAAGTGGGACCTTTGCTTTCTTTATAAACGGCCCAGATGTATTCATGAATAGCAAGCTAGATGAAATCGATCTTCTGTGCTTAGTGTATCATTTGTAGCTACTACTTTTAATTATCCTTATCCTTGTTATGTCGAATAGGAATCATCTACCCGCCATCCGTACGTCCCAATTATCATACAGTTTCCTTAGCCTGATCTGACAGGGTCTTCTAAATTATGTATTAATTGTGATAGGCTCGAGATACCTTGAATAGTAATTAGTTTTCTTTACCTTCTTGGGCAAGTATCAGATAAGAATGAATAATAGAAACTTTACGTTATTTTTGAGGAAGTCTACTTTCTAATCATTTGTATATCTTCTCGAATTCATCACGTAACGTAAGAGATAGACACAAATAAATATACAACTAAAAATAGGCAGAAATTTCTCTGTTTTCAAGCAAAAGTAAAAGAAAAACTAGGTCACTCTTAAACTGAATGGTTACTCATGATTTTTCCTATAGTGAAAATATGACACGTGGCATGATTATAGTACTTCCCACTGACAACTATTCATTAATAATTAATATGATTAAAGTTTCCACGTTCAGATAATCAGAGTGGTTTTTGCCTTTGAACCCTAATGGTTATGGTCCTTAATTAGATCACGATGTTTCCTTAAATAATTGTATGGGACACCTACCACTCATCTCTCTTAGTCTTAGCTTAGTTTCCTTAGACAAAACTCATAGCTATGAAGATGATCTTGACTTGCCAACACATTTGCTAACTCAAAACAAGAAAAAAGGAAAACAATGTTACATAACAAATGTCACTTTTCTTACTTTTGGTCAATTTCAAGGCCCTAATCATACTGTTCTTTGTTATATAGGACTTTTCTTAGTACTTTTTGTTTTGGCCGTAATTACTTATTTTTAATGACAAGAATATTCATAATGATATATACCTAATTAGATAATTAGCATTGTATGCATATATATATATATATATATATATATATATATATATATATAGATATAATACCAAATGGTGTAAGATTAAGGACAATTGTGATTAATTAATGAAACTTTTGTAATTCTATTTTGGTTATTGTAGAGGTGGCCAAGCTGAATGCCAATGAGTGGTACTTCTTCAGCTTCCGTGACCGTAAGTATGCGACGGGGTTCCGGACCAACCGTGCGACGTCAACTGGATACTGGAAAGCAACAGGGAAAGATCGGCTGGTGATGGAGCCAGGAACTGGGGAGATCGTAGGGATGAGGAAGACTTTGGTGTTCTATCGGAACAGAGCTCCTAATGGAATCAAAACTGGTTGGATTATGCATGAGTTCCGGCTGGAGACCCCACATATGCCTCCTAAGGTAATTTCATTGATATTTCTAGCTAATACTATTCATATAATCCAATTTTCTTAATTATTATAATACTAATGGTATATTTGTATGAAATCCTTCATCCACACGCCACAAATATTCTTCACATTAAGATATAAAGTTTAGTCACGTGAAATTCAAATCTGCATGTGACAATACCCCCATCATTTTATTATTACACCAATGCAACAGCCAGCAACTCCAGTGAACTGTCTTTGAGTGAGAGATCATCAATCTCAGGAAACATGAAGGACAGTATGGGCTTCAAGCATCATGCATGGAAAATTTTGGAACAGTCCAAAATTTAGAGGGAAAGGATGAGTTGGTGTATCATTTATCTAGCTAGAACTCATCACAATAACATTCACATGGTATACGATAAACTATTTCGGGCATGCATCTACTACACCATGTTGCATGTTGATACGATGCTTCAATTCACACAAATTATATTACTTGTACATATACTATATAACAAAATTAAATTATAATCATTCACATCACAATTATTGTTAGCAATTGCATATAATATTTCATTAAACATATATATTTTGTAAATAGTGCTTTTACATGCATTTAACTGCAATTTTTTTTCCTAATTAAGCTTACTATATTGTTCTTTTGTTTCACAGGAAGACTGGGTTCTGTGCAGAGTTTTCTACAAAGGCAAGGGAGCAGAGGACAGCACCAAACTCAACCCCCATGACTTTATGTTGGAGACCACACCATGCACTGTTCCTTTAAATTTGGTTCCACCTCCTCCAACTTATGACCAAACAATGCCTTGTGTGTACAACCAAAACCACAGCCAAAGCAACGCTTTCCTGAATCTCCTACAGCTTCCTCATCAAGAAAAATACACCAATTCCTCCGTCTCCGAATTAAACACGAAAAACGACGATGAATATGGGTTTCTATGGGACATGAATTTAGAAGAAGGCAGCTTCGACAACGGGGTGGCTCCAAATTTGGATGAGATGGGTTTTCAGGTGGATGAGAACAGCATGGTTTTGCTCTAAATGAAGAAATATATTCCATACATACTCCATATTAGACAGACATCCAATTTGTTGATTTGTGACATATATTTATATTTGTGGTCTATATATTATATATTTGGCTTGATTGGAGAAAAGGTTAAAGGTTTGTGCATGCTTAGTCTATATATGTGTTTAGGGCTTTTTTCTCCTCTTGTATACAGTCCTGCTGGCATTTGTATAAATATCATCAATAATATAATTCTTTATTAGTGTCAAACATATATATTGTTCTTCAATTCTTTCAAGAATGTTAAGATTTCAAACCATAAAACTAATTGATAATATGAGAAACAACTCTATTTCTTATGGAATGCAAGTTAGGTTCCTTAATTTCCCAACATAATATTTACACTCTCAACATTCTCTTATAACACGTAATATTGAAACCATATATATCTCTTCATCAGTCGACAGTTTAGGTTTGCTGTATGCAGCAGTATATTATTCTTAATTTCTGGCACCATGGACCATGGCTGTATTGTCTGTTTATAATTATTGCTTGAAAACTTAAAACAATTTCCTTCTTTGTTCTGTATTGATTTTGACAGGACTATCATGAGCGTAGCCCTACAAAATGAAAGGTACATACGAAACATATACAAACAGTTAAGTGGTAGGACAATGAACTAATAAATTTTATTCTAATATATACTTGAAATCATACATGTGCGTGTGTGTATATATTATATATAAAACTTAACAAATCTGGTAAATTTGTACGTAATATATTATTTCTTCTAGTAAACCCTCAAGATAGTTCAGATTAACATACATATATTCAACATATACACACCAACAAATAATTATACATAACAGAACATCTGGTTTATCCCTCAGGAATCATCCTATATAGTTGAATATACATATTATTAGTAAGGGTGCAACTTTGGTTGGGTCAACCCGAACTCAACCCAACTTTAAATCCGAACAAACGGGTTTTTTTATAGTTATAGTTATAACCCCCCCCCCCCCCGAACCCAACCCAATTTCAACCCGTTCATTGATTGGGTTAGGTTGGGTTGATCATTTGTCTGCCCGAATCAACCCGAACCCGTTCATTGAAGCGCCTGAGTGATGCTGGACTTTTTCTTGACGTGTGAGTACTATATCCATGATGCCTTTTCTCCTTGTCAATGTTCCTGGCTAGTTATATACGGTTCAAATTTTATTGGTGATATCCTGTATGGAATTGTAGGGTTGATATTTCCGGTGAACGCACAATGAGGGATTTTTATAGTGGTGTAGTAAGCTTGCGGGGGGTGCAAGAAAATCTGCTGCGATTCTGTACTAGTCACCTCGATCCTACTTCGGTAAACATTTTTTCCTCTTCGCAGTTTTGGATTTGAAGATAGGTGGTAACTTTAAGTAAGTTTTACACTGTTTCTTACTTTGCAGTGCTACACCTAAATTTTTTATTTTTTTTGTTTCAGAATTTTTATAATGAAATAAAACTTTGTACAATTCCATTTATAGGTGTAGCTGATATTGTTGAAACTTTTGGCACTGGGGTCTCATGCTCTACCGAGACTTGATTCTAGCTTTGTACAATGAAGCGTTCCTCTGTTTCTTTTCTTTTTCTTTTCTTTTTCTTTTCTTTTGGTATTAGCTTTGGTATTTCTTGTATTTTAATTCAAACTTTGCATGGTTGAAACATTCATATTTAGTTTAACTTTATAATGAATACAATTTGAGGAATTGAATTTTAATTTTGAAAAAGTTGGGCAACCCGAACCTGTCCATGTCCAACCCGAACCCAATTAAACCCGATTAAACCCAACCTAAACCCGAGCCCGAATTGTTAAAGTTAGGTTAGGGTTGGGTTGACCTTCCAACCCACCAAACTCACCCGAGTTGCACCCCTAATTATTAGCGTATTGGAGGCTCCTCTTTCATTATCTTTTTGCTTTCGTTCTCCTCCCTCAGGAAGGAGAGTGTAAAGAGATTGAACCGGGCTTTAATGGGCTTTTCATTATTTTAGTACACCAGGTTTGACTATTTGGAGGCCCAGTAATAGACTGACTGGGTTCTCGATTGTTTTCCCAAGAAATGTGATATCCATACACCATTTTTTACTTCTTCCACATCTTTTTAGTTTTCGGCCGTCGGATCGAATGAATTGAAGAAGATCAACGGATATAAATTAACAAGGGGTGTGTGAGAAGTAAAAAGAGGTGTGTGAATAGCATATCCCTTTCCTAATATTGGATGGGCTTCTGTGCACTTTGTTTATTTTTTTAATTATCTTTTTATTTTTTATTTTCCTAACAAAATGGTATTCTGAAGGGGGACAAGGATTCTCCTCTCCTCCTTTTTTCCCCTCACTTCCCTTCCCTTCCCTTCCCTTCCCTTCCCTTTCCTCATGTTTAAACGCTCAATATTTCATCTTTGTAGAGAGAAAAAGAAGAGAGAGAAAGATGAAAACAAAAAAAACTGTGAGAGGAGGGGAGGGAAAAAGGAAGATGAGAATCCCCATCCTTTAAAGGGACGGACCTATGTCTAAGGCTGTATGATAGTCTTGTACCTTTGATTTTTCTAATAGTTTGTACGTAAGGGAATTGAATGGGCCTATGTTTACTAAGGCTATCTCCAACCGAGGGTTGACCAGATGGCTCGTTTTAGCCCCCTAACCCTCCAAGATATTAATATTTTAATGAATAGTATATGGTCATATTTGCCTCTGTCTCCAACGGAGGGCCAAATGACTATAGAGCTTATTTTAGCACTGTCATAAAAAACTGTCTCCAACTGAAGGCCATAGGGTCAAACATAATTTATTATTTAAATTTAAAAACTACAACAACTTAAATTTAAAAACTACAACTTATATTTTAAAACTACAACTTAAATTTAAAAATGACAAATTAAATTTAAAAACTACAAATTAATGGTGTAGGAATGGTGAATGAATAGTTTAGATATTTATAGGAAAAAAAAATTAGAATTTTTAAGAATTTAAAACAAAACAAAAAAGGGCCAAAAAAACCAAAAAAAAGAAGAAATTTTTTTGAATCCAACGGCTAGCTGACTAGCTGTTGGATTCAAATTTTAGTTTTAGCATTCCTGTTAGTTATAACCGACAAGATTGAAAGTTTTTCTGGCCAGCCCCGGGCTGGCTGGCTGGCTACATACAACCAGCCCTCCAACCATTTCAGATTCCATGGGGCCCTCTGGCCTAGCCTTCAGTTGGAGACGGTTTTCGGGCTATTTACGACCCTCTGGCCCTCTGGACTCTTCGGTTGGAGATGGCCTAAAGGGCAACTTATTGTTTAGACTAACAACGGTAACACACACACACATATATATATATATATATATATATATATATATATATATATATATATTTTTTTTTTTTTTTTTTTTTTTTTTTAAATTTTGATAAAGTATTCTTTGACATTTACTTCGGTTAGTCGCATATGAGCATATGACTTGGTTCTTACTCCTTGATGCATGTGGTTCTTATTACGGGAGGTGAGGGGTTCTAAAAGATGCTAGACATTAGTTGGGCATTTAAGCGGGGCTTAGGAGATAGTCTAGGCAGACTAGACAGATTTAAGTAGGTTTATTATAATATTGTATAAAAAATGCCTATTTATATTTAGAACACATGTAATTGTATTGTGATATATATATATATATATATTATGAAGTATTAAGACATATTGAAAACACTAGAAATAAGCATATAATGAGTGCTCATCCAAGTATTTAACAAATCTCTTACATTTTATTGACAAAATAAAATGTAAAATGAAAGTTTTTGATTTTCTGTTTAAATGAGAGTTGCGACCTAGTCGAGTCAAAAAACCCGGTTGGAGCATCAAATTAAACTTTTGATCCAGCCGTTGAGATTTAATCTAACGATTCAAATAAAATGTGTATATAACATGTGTATATTTAGGCATGTGCACACTTAATTAGGGATGAATTTTTTTGCCAAATTGCCGTGTCAACCGAATTGCTAATCGTACCATAAAGATTTTGTGCCAATCGGTAATGGTACGGCATTGTACCGTACCAAAATTTTATGATACAATATTAGTAATGGATATCATTACTACAGTATTATTGTACCATACTGAAAATATAATATAACATATAATTTATAAATAGAAAAACTAACGAAAAGTCCTACTTTAGTTTTTAATTAAAAGAACAAAATAAAGGTGTAAGTGAATAGCATCAATAGTGACTTTTCAAGATAAAAATGTCTTTAACATTAAAAGTGAACAGTATCGAAAGTGTTTCATTAAGATTCCTTTTATAAATTATATAACGTATATTTATAATATTCCAATAATTTGAAAATAAAACCCTACTTATATTAGCATTGTAGTTGGTGACTTTGATCTCTTCAGTTGGTGGAAATCAAACACAAAAAAGCTTCCAATTCTTTCACAAATAACCAATGATATATTTGCAACCCTCATTTCAACCATTGCTAGTGAAAATGCATTTAGCCTATGGAGGAGGGTTGTGGACCCTTTTAGAGCATCATTGACTCCTAAAATGGTAGAGGCACTAGTGTATACCAGTGATTGGCTTATGGCGGATGAAGTAAACTTCTACAAGGAACCAACATAAAATATGTTTCAATTTTACAAGGAAATGGAAGAAGTGGAAACAAGTAAGATATGTTTTAATTTTTTTTTTAGTAAATTTGTTACGGTTTTCAACTTTAATTTTTCTTGCTACTAATATGTTTTCTTTGTTTATAATGTAGGCTTGACACAAGCTCAATCTTCTTCTTGCTACTAATATGTTTTTTTTTTTTAAATGTGTGCTTGACACAAGCTCAATCTTCTACAAGTTCAATGCCTCTTCCAAAAGTTTTGACATCTCAAACTTGAAGAATTGATCAATGAATTCTACTTTTTGAAGTTTAGTTCCAAATTTCATTTGGTTTGAAACTTTAACTTCTATTTGTTTTGGTTTGTAAATTTTATTTGGATTGTAAGCTTAATTTTCATCATGAATTTTGATGCATCATTTGAATTATTGTGTGTGTGAATTGTAAATGATGAATAATTGATAAATTTAGGCTACAATGTATGAGATAAAGGTACAAAAAAAAAGTTTTGCCTTTGAATTGGGTTAAAAAAATAAAAAAAAGATTTGTCCCAAAACAAAATAGCAATTATCATTATCATACCATGCGAACAGAACTATTTGACAATACCGAACTTCGGTATGCCAAAATTTTGATACGACAACGATAATAGATTTTATAAAATCGAAAATTTGATGCGATAATTAGTATAAGAGTTTTGGTACGCAAACCGTGCCGAACCCACCATATGTGGACCAGGGAAGGTCCATTTCCTTCTAATCACACTATCACAGAGTCCTGGACATTTTTTTTCTCTTCTCCTTTTCCATGGTCGTACTCCTATCGTGTTCATTTGCCCAGCAAAAAACCTGAAACTCCTTGAAAAACCCTGAATTTCAACCGGACGACGAACAATTCCCGCCATTTTCCGCTTCTGGGTAAGCCTTAATTTCACTCCCCTGCAAAAAGTAGGAGTCTTGTGTTTTCTTGTTTTATTTTTGGTGTATTTTGTGATTGTTAGTGATGAAGAACTGCTGTGTGGGGCTATAAGTGATTGTTTAAACTTCTGGATTTTTAGTTTTAGTCAAATTGGAGTAAACCCAATTTATTTTTATGCTGAGTGATTAATTGGGCAGGGAAGATTTGTTTGCATGGTTGAATGGGATTGATGGTTCTCAATTGTTTGATTTTTCAGTTTAATTACATTTTTTTTTGGTTATATTATTTGTTCAGTTTTTATTCACGTTTTTCTCTCTGTGTTTAATTTTTAAGTTTTCCCGCCACACTTGTGTAAATTACTGAACCGGACAATATTCAATTTAGATGTGATCACAAGTTGTAATTGTAAACCCCAATCTCCTTATCGGTATGTTTGGAACCAACGTGGGGTTTCGGTTTCATCCCTGTGTTTCTTTTAATCTTGTTGGCTTTCTTGAGCTAATATGTTCTTGTTAGTCATCCCTTAGAATTGTGCAACTTGTGTGAACTGTTGGACAATGGTTACCGCTTCGATGTTTTCTCTGTACGCCATTTTAGATTGTGAATAGATGTATTCACCAATCACTTTGATGGGTATCTGATTTTCTTTGAAGTGATTTTTCAAATTTCACTTCTTTTTTGCAGTACCGTTGGTTGTAGAACACAGTAACAACTTACCTTCATGGTGAGAATATGGCACATAATTCAGTTCCTCCTGGTTTTGTGTCTCGTACATCCTTCATGCTGAAGAGGGAAAAAACTGCTGAAGAAACTAATAGTTCCAATGCCTTTGTTGATGCTTCTAATGAAGAGCCAGTCCAGCTGGATACGACGTCTGACCTGACTGACATGGATAAGTTGAAAAGACGAAGGCCATGGATACTTTTTGACCAAAGTGATCTCAACACAGAGGAATCTGACTCTGAACACTTTAATACGGTCTATTCCTCTCTTCATCCTTTGTGTGTGTGCGTGTGTGAATATTTATTTGCTGCTGTTAAACACATTAGTACATCACACTTGAGTCTCAACCTGGTTATGTATGCTGCAAATACACTGCTGATTAGGAGCTTGTGTATATGTCTAGAGAGGAACAACTCCAGGTTGCATGGTTCATAACCATCTTAGCTAAAGAAAAGAGTATTAATTATGCTTAGTATGATGATACTGAAGTTTTTTTTCTGGGAATAAAAAAGGATGCCGAGATTTAGTGCTTAGAGAAAACAGAATATTATCAAAAGTGGAGTTGTATGTATCTTCGAAGTATTTGCTCTTATACTGTTGACATGGATGACATTTTTAAATGGGTAAACAATGTTCTCGAAATGCACTTGAAAATATCTAGGTCTTTGAACCTCATAACCTCCTTCCTGTTTAGGAAGAATGGTGAAGGGTGAGATTCGGTGCTCAATCCCCTGCCGGTGCATGTATTGTGTTCTTATCATTTGTCAAAAGGAAAAGTGTTGAGAGCTACCGTATGAAAATTTCACCACAGTAATAGTTTCCTGAAGTTATATACATTTTGCTTTTCAGGACCCCCTTGCAAAATCTTGCCTTCCCAAAGGTGTTACTCACGGATGTCCAGATTGCAGTGGTTGCCGGAAGGTAGATTTTCATTCACTAAGTTGATTCTGTTCCCTTTGAATTGTATAGTTCTTAGGTACTAGTTTCAACCTTTTTATTTGTCTTTGATTTAAAAAAATTATTACTGTGTCCAGTTCGCTCTTTTACAAAATCTTTGTGAATTCTTGATATAGGTGACAGGAAGGTGGCATCCTGAAGAGGCAAGAACAGATCTCCTTGAAGAAGCACCTCTTTTCTACCCAACAGAAGAGGTGATCCTTTTTCTGACTTTTACGACATTTTCATTTGTTCCAGGACAGACATCTTCGCGCGAATCCTTTGTTTTAGTGCTCAATTTTTGCTTATAAAATTTCAGTCCTTCAGTTTCTAAAGGAGTTTGGCTTTGTTCTGCGATGTTCAACCGAAAGAGGCGACAGATTTGATGGAGGGGACATCCGATGTTTCATCTGCAAGTACAAGTGAAACAAGCTCCTCAGACTTGGACGATAGAATACCAGATGTTAACATTCTTCTGCGCGGAAGACAACCGGTGAAAAGCAATGTTCCTCGGAAGCTTCCAAATGGTCATCAAATGCCAAGAGAACCATGCTCTCGGGGTCCAATTCTTATTAGTGATGACAGTGATGGTTAAGTTGTATGTAATGCTGCTGGAATTGATAACATGTTATCGACAATGATAACATGGTATCGATACCATATTAACAGTCTGTTTTGCAACGAAGAACGGGCGTTGTGAACAGAGAAGAACTGATAATCTTCGTATTAAATTGTAGAACAAATGTGGTATATAAAGAATTATCGAATCATACATAGACAATGAATTACACATTTCAGAGGCCAGCTGAAACCAATCCATGTAAAGTGACGATCCCAATCACTTGATTCTGATCATTGATGACCGGCAAGAACTGAACCGGCGACGGTGGTGCTTCCATCTTCTGCATGGCGTCAACCGCCATGGCGTCGGGACCAATTGTTCTGGGGTGTCTGTTGCACACTTCCCCAACCGTGAGCTTGAAGATTGCTTCCCCACTGGCCTTGAGAGTCCGCCGCAGATCTCCGTCGGTGAACGTGCCGATCAGGCGGTGCTCGGCGTCGATCACAAGCAGGCAACCGCATCCCTTGCTCGTCAGCTCCACCAGCTGCTCCATTATCAGGTCCCCTTCCTTGCACACCGGAAGCTCGTCTTCCTTCTTCATTACATCTTTGACCTGCAAAATTCCAGAAATTAGAAGAAAAGCAAAACGCTAGAATTGGATTGAAGATGATTGAAATTGGGGGAAAAGCAAGATCGGACCTTGAAGATAAGGGATTTGCCGATCCTGCCGGCGGGGTGATTGGCGGCGTATTGTTCTTTGGTGAGACTTTTGGCGCCCATGAGCGCGATCGCGACGGTGTCGCCGAAGACCATTTGGATGGCGGTGGAGGTGACCGGAGCCAAATCGAAGGGGCAGAGTTCTCGCTCCACTGGCAAATGCACGTTCATGTCGCAGAGGGAGGCAAGGGCATTGCCGTCAACGGAGGTGACGGAGATGAGGAAGGCGCCTTTGGCCTTGGCGCAGGGGACGAGGCGGAGGAGCTCCTCGGTGGTGCCGGACTTGCTGAAGAGGACCAAAACGTCGGTTTTGGAGAGGGCGCCGATGTCGCCGTGGAGGGCGTCGAGAGGGGAGAGAAAGCCGGAGCGGATGCCGAGGGAGACGAGGGTCTGGGAGATCTTGTGGGCGACGAAGCCGGACTTGCCGACGCCGGAGAAAAATATAGTGGCGCCGGCGGAGGATTGGAGGAGGAGGGTGCGGGTGAAGGCCAGTGTCTGGGGCAGGTCCAGGTGCTGGAAGAAGAAGTTGAGGTGGCTCTGTTGGGATTTGAAAAGATTTAGGAGGGTAGTTTCGTCAATGCAGGAGGAGGCGGAGGAAAATTGGGTGGTTGTTGTGGTGGTGGTGGTTTTGGTATTGGGAGGAGAATGCGGATGGATGACGCCTGAGGAAAAAGGAGGCAGAGAACCCATGATTGATGATCTCTGTACTCCTCTGCTTCTGATAGGGAGAGAGAGAGAGAGGAGAGAGAAGAAGGATATCTACGCCTGGTGTCGGTGGCGCTGAAATCAGAATAAATGAAATATCTACTTTCGGCGGGTGTGAAATTATGGGCCTCAAGCTTGCTTTTGGTTGGGCTCCAAATTGAACTTTTCAACAAGGCCCTACATTCCAATTTTCA
Organism: Malus domestica; assembly: GCF_042453785.1. Lineage (NCBI taxonomy): Eukaryota > Viridiplantae > Streptophyta > Magnoliopsida > Rosales > Rosaceae > Malus > Malus domestica. The sequence goes on from NC_091665.1 coordinate 31,557,408, forward strand.
GGTCCAATATTGGGTGGGTTTGATTACAATATTAGGCCCAATTTCATCTGATCCAATACACCAAGTACAACTGTGCAAGACAATCCTATCTTCTTCTTATTCTTCTTCTTTCGAGTGCATTTTATTTAAAGAAAACTAACGAACCGTCCAAAAATACAAAATTTCCAATCCAGTTTCCGCAACCCACTAGAAAAACTAGAAGAAAAAAGAAAGAAAAGAAAAATACACGTCAACCCAAACATAACGCTAAAACCCAAAAAGTAAAAGAACCCGAGAATGGGTAACATTAAGAAATCATCTATTTAAACTATATGACGTAGTTATTAATAATTAAACTATTACTTAAGTCTTAATTAACGTATTTATTTTTATTAGTTGTTCAGCATATGATTTGTAAATTTAATCACCTAACATTATTCAACCCTAACACCAAATCTTAGACCCACACAGCTGCCACCGGCGCTGCAAAAGGGACTTGGATTCTCTGCCCTCCCATTTCGGTGCCCTCCTCGTGCCCTCCTGTTTTGTGTGGTCACGGTTAATCCATGCTAACATTTTATATTGTTTTTTATAAAAATAATAAGACAAAAAAAAATAGTAATATAAAATATTGACGTGGCTTAACCGTGACCACACAAACAGGAGGGCACGGGGAGGGCACCGAATTGGGAGGGCAGAGAATCCAAGTCCCTGCAAAAGAACCCCACCGCTGTAGAAACAAGTCAAAAGATAAGGAAAGGAGCAGTCATGCGAAATAAAGACATCGTCATGCATACGCTTTCAGATCTGGTGGCAGGTGGCGAGTATAGGGGAGCGCAAGGCGGAGCAAGTGGGGGATGGAGGGCCAAAGCAATAGGCAGAAAATCTTTGGATGAAGGAGATGAGGATTTTGATGGAGGCAGAAGAAAAGGAGAGATGAAGACACCACTAGGGGCGGAGGTCACCACTTAAGCTGAAGAGGCCGCCAAGGGCCGGCCCGAAGGGCATCTGGGAGAATTATTGGCAAATCAAAACAGGGATGCGGGAAGGGAGAAAGTCTAGAGAGAAGGTGCAGGACAATCCTTTCTTTAGAATTTTTTGTACTTAAGGACCGTTACATGCATGAATTTGCTACATCCATCACATTACATGAATAAGAACAATACATGATTGTTAGTAATCTCATACCTGATTGTTCAAGTATAAAATAGAGATATTAATGTCTGATAATCGTGTTTATTTCTTGTATTAGTAAACATAGAATATGTCAGGAATGAAAATGATACTTGTTAATCTTGGGCATTTTTAGGCCCATATAATGGTGCATGTCAAGAAAGAAGCCACGAAAACTCAAGGGAGATTGAGAAGCCCAAAGCCCAAAGGGCTTAGAAGAGGATACCCTCAAGCGCTAAAGTCGATCGCCTATGAGTTCAGTCCGTCAAGGATATGCAAAGAGCTTTCTACAAGGTTACATGGGCAGCTGACAACTTTATGGTCCAAGTCTTCAACAACAGGTCTATCTAGATGCCAATCAGGCCACATGGCAGCTCACCATCAGTGGCAAAGACCTAGGATGGGACATAAAGGTTGTCCAAATGGCGCTCGGAGAGGTAGGGTTGGACAACCGCTCCACCCTCATCACTTTAACAGAACGCGTGATTTCGACTGAACACAAATCACTTCATCGTCGAATGTCTGGTTGATAGGTGTAATGGTGTCAATATGATAGTCTACAAAGAGGTGGTGCATTGAATGCCAAGTTGGGAAGACCCAAGGCTAAGGGGTTCATTGCGGGCTATATAAAGGGTTGGGAAAGCTCCTGTATTGGGGTCAAATAATGAAAAGAGAGTTCATTTATTACCGAGCATTAATTTTAGTCTTGAAATCAATATAATTCGAGCAACACCGTGAGTGTAGTCAAATTTTAAGGGATAAACCACTTAAATCTTCAAATCCATTTTATTTATTGGGATGTTTCAGAATCGATATAGTTGTTTATATCTTAGCAGACGTGGTAAACATCGATATTCCTGCTAAATGAAATTATTTATTGTTTGTCAACAAAAAAATCATCTTGTTTAACATGTTTTGTTGCATTGGACGAACTCGAATCCTAGATTTATACTAATCTAATTCATTAGCTCAGCCTCCCTCACCCCTTAAACTAATTCCAAAATCTTGTTTTGAACTTTTTTTTCTGTAGATCTAGAAATAAGATAGAAATTTCAAGAAAAAATCATTTTAAAAAGAGAAGACAAAAGTATATTAAACCATGTATTGAGGTGATCATAAGTTCTTTGGTGCAACTAAAATTAGGACTATGATTCCCTGCCCTTCTTGTGTCATCCTCTTCTATACCCTCTTTTCACATTCTCTATTTTGTCATTTTTTCCATAAAAAATTAATATAAAAATTTGACGTAGCTTAACCGTGACCATTCAAATAGAAAGAGAAAGATAGGAAGAAAAAAAAACAGAGAAAATAATCCTACTCCCTAAAATTAATCCGCAAACAATCAAATAGAAGATCACGATGGACTGAATAAATTCCGATTGACGAGCTATATACATAAGTGAGGTAGCAGCCCTAGTTAGCACTAGCAGCCTAGTCCAAAAAGCTTCTATGCCTTTACAGAGATTGAACTCATACCACTTGTTGTTGTTGGAATCCAACAAGTTTATCACTGCAGCCTTAATAAATTCTAATAAACTGATGCCTTTCCAGAAAAAGATTTTGAAAAGGACAGGACCAGGACCACAGGTTAATTAATCTATGAAACGATCTTAAAGGGCTAAGCTAATTGATCAGCTATAAGCCTATAGCTAACCATGCTAAATCTCTCAATTTAAAACCTAGGCCACGTACATCCACATGCATGCATGCATGCAGTGAGAATTCTCGACAGACAAACACCATTCCCTGCTTATATAACATAAACAAGCATATGACGCTTTCCACGAAAACATTCACGCTTATACATTCTGTGGCTTTGATATCGATTTCTACTAACTATCTAACCCATTAAACGTTGTCGATGTACTAAAAAATAACGTAAACAGTACTCATACTACTACTGTATAGCGGAGGGTTTGAGATCTCTTAATTCCAACGCTATCTAAGCAATTTCTTTTTGAGGTGTCTAGCTATGTTAGCTACCTACGGACAATACCTCTATATGCGACAGAGAGAAAACCTAGAAATATATTAACCATGCATGCATGGTGTCCTTTCGTCAAACTAGATCCCTGCATACATGTTAATGACCTGAAAAGTGAAACCCAAATTAATAGTTAGGGAGGGATTGATCATGGAATGGATGCATGGTCGTCCAGTATAAACCTGTCTGCAAAACTAAACGTGTCTTAGTTTCTTAATTGTACTACTTAACAAAAAGGATGAGAAGCTAAGATCATTTTAATGGGATGACATAATTACTCTCTTATTGTACTCTTGTCTAGCCTTCGAGTCTTGAATAACTCAAAAAATAATTAATAGACAAAATAAAAGGAGATCTCCACTAGTACATAACAACATATACCACGTCAATTCCATCACGGGCATCAACAGCTCATGATAGAAACTATTCAATTATCATGGTCAAGTGTAGCTCGTGGTAGATAATATTAATTCACCACAGTCAGATTCCGGTCCGTTGTTAAAAGTGAATAATCTACAACGGTTTTTAATCCCGTGATGGAATATCAAAACCACCACCCGATATGCTCGTAGTGGTTACTTCAAATGACCGCACAGCCTTTTGAAAATTCACCAAGCCATCAGCCCGTGGTGGATGTTGTTATGTTTTTTTTAATATAGTTAGAGTCATTATATTACTATATTGATTATTGATTGCAACAAAATATTTCTTTCATAATTTATTATTTATTACTATATTTGAAATACTACACTTCTGTTTAACTTTTAAATCCTATAACATCCAATATACTTTTAGTTTTATGGCTATAAGAGAGTGACATAATTGTAAAACAACTAACATAATAAAAGTTAATATCTCTAATATTAGAAAGCCAGAAGTACACTTTGGTGTCTCAAGGCTTCACCAAAAAGTTTTGGACAAAATCACCCCTCAAACAAAAAAAAAACTAAAATTGACCGAAAATAATGAAAACAAATTCGCAGGGATAGTTTTGTCATAAAATTTTGAAAAGCTAGAAATTAAAAAGTAAATGTTGGAAAAGTTAAATAAAATAAAATAAAATAAAATAAGACAAAAATGGAGAAGGGATGAAGACGTGATGAACCTCCAACTGCACCCACACTACCACTTCCCTGAAAGAAACTGTTTTTCCTCCTGATACAAATGAAACCGTTCTTTATACTTCGCTAAATCACCAACACTACAACCCCACTTAGGATGAAGTCTTCTGTTTCTTGCTTCAATTTTCCCAAACAAAAATACCAAATTGCATGCCAAGAAATTCATGAATCCAAAAGTCTAGAATTGGATTGGTATTGAATTGTTCCCTCCTCTCTCTCTCTCCCTCTGTTTTTATGCATGTGTGAATTTTAATATTGGATGCGGTACGTTCGGTTTTAGGCAGAATCTTCAGAGAATAGGGAAAAATGAATATTCGCATTTCAACAAATTCCACAATATGCCGGACCCAAGAAAAATGGTTATAATGTGTGTTCTTTGGCTTCATTTGGTGGTTTAACTCATTTGTTGTGCAATGCATTCACAAATTCCCTTATTAATTATTGTGGCGCATAGTTTATGCGATCATTATTAATATGATTTTTTTGCTTTTTTGCGTTAGGTCAGGATTGTATCAATCACATTGAGGAATTCACAAATCCAGCACTAGAGAAGAAAGGAAGAAGTTTGCTTTCCCCTTCTAGGAAGGGCCTTCTTCTTACTTCGAATTTCGAATGGTTTGGGTAAAAATAGGTATTTCATTTGATTTTTTACAGGTCAAATTAAGAATGACTTATTTGAATTTCTTTTGTTCACTGTCTTGGTTGTGAGTTCACCACGTTCATTCAATAAGAGGGGATTTAGGAATCTAGGATTGTTCGATTTGCCTTCTATTTTGAATGTTATTGTTCGATTTGTCTTCATTAATTTTTTTTTTCGTCATTTTTTACAAATATACATGTGATCTGTAGTCACACAACGTTTTAAAGTCATGATGAATTAGCAACTAATTAATGAATATACAATATAGTCCTAATATTAGTCTAATTTTGTATGAATTATTTAAATCCCTTGGTTTTTCGTTTCCTTAATTCGTCTTGCAACTAATTAATGAATACGCAATATAGTTCTAATTTTAGTATCTACTAATTGTCATATTTATTTTCCTTTCTTTTCTATTTTTGTAGTTTGTTGATGCACAAAACCGGAGGTCTTGGAACAACGTAAATCCGACCCTGAATTTGCATGTAATGTAAATAACACAAGATGTATCGTGGTTCACCCCAAGGTTTGGGCTACGTCCACATTGATTGTATTGTATTTCTCTGAGAAGTGAGGGAGAGAGAGAGAGCTCTGAGAGTGAGAGTGTTGAGAAGGGTGAGAAGGCTCCAGAAATGGCCTTCCCCAATTGTGAGGGTGAGGGGTCCTTTTATAGAATAAGGACTCCTCACTTATTACATATTTGCCTATTCCTTTATCACATAATTACATTTAAGTCCCCGAGTATTTGTACGAGATCTAAATATGAGGCCCTAAATATGGTATAAACAGTAGTCCCCCAAATCTTTAGTCAAGAGAGTCGTTTGGCTGGAGACTTGAAATTCAGTCCATGTGTGGGCCGAAGTAACTAGATGTTGTCTTGAACTGATCTTCGATATGAGGCGATGCTTAATCTGAAATGATGCTCAACTAGAAGTAGCACATGATGTGAGGCTGCTCGGCTTATGGCTTATGTTGCCTTGGTTGGCTCGGTTTGTGGCGTTGAAGGTGAGGGAGTCCCTTTTATAAAATAAGGGCTCGCTCCTCAATACATGAATAATGGGTGCTCTCTAATGAAAGTGAAGGAGTCCCTTTTATAGAATAATGGCTCGCTCCTTAATACATAAATAATGGGCTAAGTCCCCCAATTATTTTTATGAGGCCTAGTTGATGCCTAATATATGGTACGTAATGTAGTCATCCAAGTCTTCGGTCAATAGAGTCTATTGGTTGGAGACTTCAAATTGAATCCATGTATGGGCCGAAGTGGCGGTTGTTCAGAGGCGGTATTTGCATACCATGCACTGAAACTTTGTAGGTGAAGCTTTGCAAGTGAAGATTTGAAGCTAGAGCTCTGTAAATGAAGCTTTTGACGCTGGAGCTTTTGAAGCTAGAGCTCTGTAAATGAAGCTTTTGAAGCTAGAGCTCTGTAAATGAAGCTTTTGAAGCTGATTGACATGAGTGATGCTCATGAATGTTTATGTTGTTTGACATGAGTGATGCTCATGGATGTTGTCATGAGTGATGCTCATGAATGTTAACATGAGTAATGCTCATGAATGTTAACACGAGTGATGTTCATGAATGATGGTCATAGATGTTTATGTATGATTGTCATGAGTGATGCTCATGAATGTGTATGTATGAATGACATGAGTAATGCTCATGTATAATTTGGAGTACTGGGCGTACTTTTGATCACCTGGTTGGTGGCATGAAGGAGAGTACGGGTAGTACATTTCATCACCCGGTTGGTGGCATGAATGGCTAGTTGCCAAATGATATTAGAGTACGGGTTGTACATTTCATCACCATCACCTGGTTGGTGACATGAATGGCTAGTTGCCAAATGATATTGAAGTACGGGTTGTACATTTCATCACCTGGTTGGTGGTAATAGCGGCAGGTTGCCGAATAATTTTGGAGTACTGAGCGTCCTTTTGGTTACCTGGTTGGTGCTAATAGAGGCAGGTTACCGAATAATTGTGGAGTACTGGGCGTACTTTTGGTCACCTGGTTGGTGCTATTTTGGGCTTATGGGCCTTTGCCCTCCACAACATGCCAGCCCATTTATTTTGGGTTTTTTTTTATTAGTATTATTACCCTCTGATGGGGTTTATACAGATGTCTCCGAGAGATAAGAAAAATAAATTACATCATACGTTTGTCAAAAAGGTAAATCACATCATTCTGGTGGGGTGTTTATTCCTTGCTTTTGCTTTCTCTTTTGCTTTTGCTTTTGTTTCTGCTTTCTCTTTTCCACCGCATATCTCTTTGTCTCTGTCTCTGCGCTGCTGTCTATTTGTAAAGAACATCTTTGGAGGTTATCACTTATCAGCCCCGCGACCACTTTCTTTGGAGATTATCAACCCGCATGTGCTTGCATGCACCCCTCTTTAAGAAATTCATATTCAATGGTTGCTTTGTCTGTCTCTATCTCACATATTATATCACATATTATATCACCCACTTCTATCTTATCTCCTTCTTTCTTTCTCCACTTAAAAATGTTTTCCTGACTCATTGTCAGTGATAAAGTTGGCATTTGAACGACAATGTGAGGAGGAAGTTTTGATGTGTTTATGCCCACGGAACTTGTGAGATGAGGTCGTAGAATTGGACGGTCACGATCCCGTCGCACGCCCTGTCCATCTGCACCCACCTCACCTCCCCGAACCCCTTCATCTCCCTCATCACCGTCCCCTCGCTGAAGTCACTTGGCACTCCGCTCAAAAGCACTACCCTCGTCACTGCCGCTGTCAGAGGAGACAACGGTGCGCATACAGTAGCCGCCGTGCTAACGTATGTGGCCGGTGCGGAGAACGGCGCGTACGGGACAACTTCGTTGATTGGCGGTGGTGGGTAGGGATAGTAAACCTGGTGGAGAGATGGAAAAAGTGGTAGGAGTTGTGGCAGCGGCGGAGGATGCCCAAAAACCGGTATTTGGTTGGGGTACCAATTTGGGTTACTGGGTCTGAACTCCTGGGCTCCGAGGTCCAGATTTCCTGGAAAACGTAGAGAGCCGGTATCTGCCATGCGGTGGATGGTGCCGGAAAACCACTAAGGAAGTAAAAAAATGAGTGGTTTTCCGGTGAATAAAGACTGGGAGATATGAGTTGGGTATTTGTTCCTCTGGTCAAATTCCATGCTTATCTTCCCGAGTAATAGTAATAGTACATCTCTATCTCTCTCCCCTCTTTCTTTCTGTCTCTATCTCTCTCTGGAAAATGGTACTGAGATTTGAAGTCCGGGTAGCTATAGTAGGAAAGAAAAGCAGGCAAAGGACAGATCACATATGGCCTTGGGCTTGCCTTTTTTCCTTTTCCACTACTTTTCTTTTGTTGAATGCCATTAGGGTTCTTGCAGCCGATCTTCCAGAAGACAGCGTACGCCTCCTGATTGGCGCCGCACAGCCTCTTGAGCACTTCTTTAAGCAAAAACCCCATGGCTACCGCCTCTCCGGGGTTCCAAAAATTCAGAAAATTCAAAGCACTAATCGAACAGAACAAAGTAGACAAAATTGACAGCCGATTCAAATGACAAATAAATTAGTCCCGGAGAGTGTGCATTTCTCTGCGGCGCCTAACTTCCACGGCACAATCCTCTCCCCGCTTGCTTCGTCCTCAGTTCGCCAGTCTTGATGAACAGAGGGTTCGGAACTCGAATTGGAAGTAAAGCCTTGTTGCAGAGCAAAGCCAATGTCAGAGCCCCACCAGTCAAAGCCGTGAGCTCAGCCGTTCGATTCCTCTCATTCTCCACCACCACAGCCGTCGATTGCCTGTTTCCCAATGTGAAGCTTGGGGAGGTTTCGTCTTTGAAGGACACGTTCCCCATGTGAAGCTTGGCGAGCAGTGATTCGACGCCGACGTTGCTCTTGATGGCGACATAGAGGCTGGCGATCGAGGCAGTTGAGACTGAGAAATGGACGCCTAGTGCGACCTTACCGTACTTATTCAGAAGCTCTTTGAATCGATCGCGGGTGGCGACGAGGGCCATTGATGGCAGATCTCAGCCATTGATGTGCACTGTTCATCGTAGATCACATGTACCGCATGGCTTTGATGTCTTTGATTACTGGTGACGTTCCAGGCTTCAATAGAGAAAGGTTGGAGTTTTTGAAGCTATATAATGGCCTATGCTTCAATTCTAATGGAGACGACGCCTTCCGATTTAACTCTCAAGATCTGCACATAAAGTTTTAGAGAGAGAGAGATAGGGGAGAGAGATCAGCGAGATGGATCTAGGTATCTTTTCTGTTTCGTGGTTTTTTTGTGATTTTGCAGATTCACGGCGGAGGTGAAAATTTGAGAGAGAACCGACATAACTTTTTGTGTCACTTTCTACAGACGGCGCCATATGTTGATGCACAAAATCGGAGGTCTTGGAACAACGTAAATCCGATCGTGAATCTGCAAGTAATGTAAATAACACAAGATGTATCGTGGTTCATCCCAAGGTTTGGGCTACGTCCACACTGATTATGTATTTATGATAGGATTGTGAGGGAGAGAAACCTTTGTAATGTGAGAGGAGATGTGAGATGGGTGAGAAGATTCCAGAATTGGCCCCCCCCTAATTGTGAGGGTGAGGGGTCATTTTATAGAATAATGACTCCTCACTTATTACATATTTTCCCCTTCCTTTATCATATAATTACATTTAAGTCCCCTGAGTATTTATACGAGGTCTAAATACGATGCCCTAAATATGGTATAAACAGTAGTCCCCCAAGTCTCCAGTCAAGAGAGTCTTTTGGCTGGAGACTTGAAATCCAATCTATGTGCGGGCCGAAGTAACTAGATGTTGTCTTGAACTGATGCTCAACTAGAAGTAGCACACGCTGCGAGGCTGCTCGGCTCGTGGCTTATGTTGCCTTGGTTGGCTCGGCTTTGTGGCGTTTGAAAGTGAAAGAGTCCCTTTTATAGAATAAGGGTTCGCTCCTGAATACATGAAGGATTGGCTAGAGTTGATGCTCGCGGTGAGGCGGTTGCTCAGTAGGCGGCGATGCTCTCTAATAGTGGTGAGGGGATCCCTTTTATAGAATAAGGGTTCGCTCTTCAATACGTAAATGATGGGCTAGAGTTGATGCTCACGGCGAGGCGGTTGCTCAGCTGGCGGCGTTGCTCTCTAATGAAGGTGAGGGAGTCCCTTTTATAGAATAAGGGCTCGCTCTTCAATACATAAGTGATGGGTGCTCTCTAATGAAAGTGAGGGAGTCCCTTTTATAGAATAAGGGCTCGCTTCTTAATACATAAATAATGGGCTAAGTCCCCCAAGTATTTTTCATGAGGCACAGTTGAGGCCCAATATATGGTACATAATGTAGTCCCCCAAGTCTTCGGTCAATAGAGTCTGTTGGCTGGAGACTTCAAATTGAATCCATGTATGGGCCGAAGTGGCGGTTGTTCGGAGGCGGTATTTGTATACCCTGCACTGAAGCTTTGTAAGTGAAGCTTTAAAGCTGGAGCTCTATAAATGAAGCTTTTGAAGCTAGAGCTTTTGTAAATGAAGCTTTTGAAACTATAGCTCTGTAAATGAAGCTTTTGAAGCTAATTGACATGAGTGATGCTCATGAATGTTTGATTGACATGAGTGATGCTCATGGATGTTGTCATGAGTGATGCTCATGGATGTTGTCATAAGTGATGCTCATGAATGTTAACATGAATGATGATTATGAATGTTTATGTATGATTATCATGAGTGATGCTCATGAATGTTTATGTATGAATGACATGAGTAGTGCTCATGTATAATTTAGAGTACTAGGCGTACTTTTGATCACCTGGTTGGTGGCATGCATGGCTAGTTGCCAAATTAGAGTACGGGTTGTACATCTCATCACCTGGTTGGTGGCATGAATGGCTAGTTGCCAAATGATATTAGAGTATGAGTTGTACATTTCATCACCTGGTTGGTGGTAATAGCGGCGGGTTGCTGAATAATTTTGGAGTACTGGGCGTACTTTTGATCACCTGGTTGATGGTAATAGCGGCGGGTTACCGAATAAGTGTGGAGTACTTGGCGTACTTTTGATCGCCTGGTTGGAGCTATTTTGGGCTTATGGACCTTCGTCCTCCACACAACATTTCAGCCCATTTATTTTGGGCTTTTCGTTTTTTATTTTTATTTTTTATTATTACCCTCTGATGGGGTTTATACATATTACCCTCTAATGGGGTTTATACAGATATCTCCGAAAGATAAAATAAATTACATCACTCTGGTGGGGTGTTTATTTCTTGCTTTTGCTTTCTCTTTCTTTTTTCCTTTTGCTTTCCATTGTGTCTCTGTCTCTGTCTCTTGGCGAAACTGGAGGGCTAACTCTCCTTGCTTTTCTTGGACAGCATGGTCGTGCCCATCACTCTATTTTTTTCTTTTTCTCCACTCTATTTCTTTGCCCATCCATGTTCCCCATCCTTGCCTGATGGGATCCTTTAGGCGCAATTTTTGATAATCTTCAAATCCCTAGAGTAAAATCATCACTGCAGGTAATCATTTTGTTTGCCAACCCATTTGCTTTCCTTGGACAGGTTGTGCCCATCCATTCCCACTCCTCGTACCCATCAACACAGAAAAACCGAGTAAAGGGAACTTTTCCAGGTCTTTGGTACTACCACCTTTTGACTTGAGACTTTTTCTCTTCCTAACTTGGTAGACATAGAGAATCACCAATCCTAGTGCAGCTATTCCGGCCAAGTCTCCGATGGCAATGCCGGCGATCGTGCCAGGTTGCAAACTGCTCTGCGAATAATTCTGATTCCCATTTGCTCCCTCAGAAGTGTTTGCTTCCGGGCCGATATCAAACGTTCTGGGAATGGCAGCAATCGTCGAAAAAAAACTGGTATTAGTTGTCACGTTCGGCGGTGTGGACAGAGTAGAAGGAATGGGACAGAGGGTTTTCAATGGCTTCCTACAGAGCTCACTGTTTCCCGCAAACTAATCTATTTTCTGACTGAATAGAGGCCGCGAGTCCGGTATCGATCTAGTCAAGTTTGTTGAAAGAGAGGTTAAGTTCGTTCCAAGACCTCCGGAACCCTTTTCGTGAAACCAACTGGAAATTTCCCAGAGATTTTGTTGTAGGAGAAGTTCAAGTAGCACAGGTTTTCATCGTCGAAGTCGAGAGGCAGAGTCCCGTCGAGGAGGTTAGAGGAGAGATCCAGAATCTCAACGGACTTAAAAGCCAGTGGGTAGATTTCCAGAAAAGTAGTTACTCCTCAAAGAAATTATAGTGAGGTTTTGTAAAGAAGTGAGACTTTTTGGGATTCTTCCTGCCAGCGCATCGTCGGAGACGTTGAGAAATTGGAGGCCCTCGAGGCCGGAGACCAACTATCCGGCAGGTCGCCGGAGATCACCTTGCTAGAGAGACAGAGGACCTGAAGTTCTACGTATTGAAGGTCGCCAACCCAGATGGTCTGACCTCGTCCTTAGGCCCCTATTTTTGTGACGACGACTGCTGCTGCTACAGCTGCTTCAGCGGCTGCTGATATGCCACGGCCTAAGGCTGCTGCTGCTACGGATTGTGGTGAGGATGATGAGGAGCCGTCCCGTAAGGCATGTAATGCTGCGATGTAGAGAGGGCAGCCGGAGCCGTCATTGGCGACAAGCATGGTGGCGAGGATGGCTTCGATGCCGGTACCGGTGACGAGGTTGAAGAGGTCGACGATTTGAGCGTGGGCATCATCGGTTTTGGGTCGGATATGATTTTTGAGGTGGATCAAGGTGGCTCCGGCGACTATGCCGGTGGTGATGCCGGCGTAGATGCTGAGGATTCGAGTCTTCTTGGCGGTTTGGCAGTGGGAGAGCCACTTCTACTCCAGCTTCGTGAAGATCTCTAAGGTTACCTTGCTCAGCTCCATTTTGTGATTAATCGAATGCTTTGCGACAAGTGAGAGCGTTAAGAGTGTGAGAGTGCTCACGCTTTGTTGCCGAGAAACATTAATGGCGGAGAACTGCTCGTCTCTCTCTTCTTGTTTTTTTTTTTGTTTCTTTTTCTCACTAGAAAATGGAAAACGAAGTGGGTTTTTGGGTAGTTGGAGAGTTAAGCTACCAAAAACAGTGGGAGTGGGAGTGATTCTGAGTGTGGGTGTTGGGTTTCTGCAGACTCACGGCGAACAGTGTGAGATTTGATGAAAAAATGAAAGAGAACCGACATAGCTTTTCGTGTCGATTCCCACAGAAGGCGCCAAATGTTGATGCACAAAACCGGAGGTCTTGGAACAACGTAAATCCGACCGTGAATCTGCATGTAATGTAAATAATATAAGATGTATCGTGGTTCACCCCAAGGTTTGGGCTACGTCCACACTGATTATGTATTTATGAGAGGAATGTGAGGGAGAGAAACCTTTGTAATGTGAGAGGAGATATGAGAGGGGTGAAAAGGCTTCAGAATTGGCCTCCCCCAATTGTGAGGGTGAGGGGTCCTTTTATAGAATAAAGACTCATCACTTATTACATATTTGCCCCTTCCTTTATCACATAATTACATTTAAGTCCCCTGAGTATTTATACGAGGTCTAAATACGAGGCCCTAAATATGGTATAAACATAGTTAAATGCTGACAAAAGTCTTTTTCAACAAGCGTTTGATAATCAGGTATTGCGATAAGATATGCTAAATTCCAAAGCAATGCAGAAGGAGATCTCAAATGAATTCCATAGCTATTTTTTTATCTCTTGGAATTAGCAAGAGTTGTGTCTCATAATGTAAAGGTAAGTACAATTGTTGTATAGAATCTTTCTACAATACAATTTATATTTGTTACCTTTTCTTTAATAATTAGTCCATCTCAAGCAAAATTAAGGGCAATTATGGACATATAAAACCAATGCATGTAAATGGCCCCTGCTTAATTACTGTAATGTAAGCCCCATGGAAAACTGTCATCTCTCCTCTCTCTCTCTCTCACACACACAGAGGAAAGCATGCACATTGGTATTCATATGCTTGATACTAATACATGAGGTCTCTTTGTGTCTCTCTTTCTAGATTTACACTATTGTTTTTCATGTCACAATACTCTTCTAGTAAGAAAGTCAATCTATGACAGTTGGTTTGAAATAAAAAAAGGAGCCTTGAATTCTAGCGATCATTTATTTTTTACAGGCAACATGTACTCAATTGGACCATGATTGCTTAGGCCTTTGTGTAATTGATTTTGTGGATTTAATTTTTTTTGTATATGATGTCCTTTAGTGATAAGTTTTGATTGCTAAGCTTGATATTTTTCCTTTGTGTCTCATAGGTGGTTGGTAGTTCTAATTCATGAGGGTTTATAACTCATATCAACTACTACATTTACAGGTACCTGCAAATTTGAAGTGTGATTGGCGTGCTGGAGATGTGTGTCTTCTTGAAGAAACGATTGTAAAGAAGACGAATATCATTGGAGGATCAAGGTTGGAACTAGGGCTTGATCAGTTTTGTTTTGGAGTGTGAAAAAAAGCCTATGCATGTTTTGGTACATATATGTAAAGTAAAACTCAGTGATTTTGTGTAAATGTGCAATTTTGTAAATAAATATATTGGGTAAAAGAATTATATATATATTTATTTATTTTTTTATTAAATAATTTTTTATTTTTTTATTTTTGAATTTTTTTTAATAACGGGCACTAGCCATGATCAATTTGTAATCCACAATGGCCATAGCACGTGGTGTTAGCTCTCAATTTATCACGGGCATAATTCGTGGTTACACTGCATTTTACAACGGGCATAGCCCGTGGTAGAAACAAAGACTTTTTACCACATCCAGAATACTAACGGGCACAATACCCGTGGTAAATTGCAATTTATCACAGACATCCACCGTGGTAGATGAGCTTTTTTCTTCAATATACAATAAACACTAATTACGGAAAATTTGATAAAATAATTTGTGAACTGGCTTGAGATTTTAAAAAGATTTGACAGACTTGGTTAACAATATATTAAGTGCATCTGATCAAATAATTTGCTGCATTAATAAATGAAGAAGTTGCAGGAAGATGTTTTAAGGAGATCATGTTAATATTTGTAACCAGTGTAAACTTTTAATTTTGATAGGGATTCAAGAAACCTTTAGTATTTGCAAGTGGCTTTTTACTACAGTGGTGGAAATGTGTTGATCTTTTGCATGTGGTATGGGTTTAAACCCCATCGATGGCTAATCTAACATCTAGTCTAACAAAATCTATCGTTTGACAAAAAAAAAAAAACCTTCAATATTTTTGCTATTATTTGTTTGTCAATATAAAGAGTCATAGTTCTACAGTAATGAACAAATCTATATATACGACAGTTTTGTACATATTACAAGCTAAAGCTTTGTATACTGACTCCGGCCACCGAGTTCTCTCTCGCATAGTAACTGGGGAGAAAACACATACACGAATGTATATATTGGCAAAGTTTTCTGTTTTATAATACGTAGAATATAATCTACATTAAAAAGGTAAAAATATAGACAAAATTTTACAATAAACTAATAATAATAATTTATTTCAAATTAAACATGAAACCTAAAATTCTTATTCACAAGTGAAAAAAAAAATATTACTTGAATATAATATCATAATATCAAGTGACGTTTTCATGTTTCTTGACAAACTTAATTTAGATAATTAGAAAAGAAAATAATTTTCCTCTTGGATCATGACTCCCTAATGCCCGTACAGTGGAAAAGTCCAATACCACAGCTAGTAGAAATTTTTTATGTAAGTGATTAGAAATTTTATTTTTTAAATTATTAACCTTTTAACATATATATTTTACTATTTGTATAATGACACGTGATGTACCACCTCATGTGCCGGTCATACTGAAAAATCTTTGCATTAGTAAGAAAGAAAAGAAGAGAGAGTACGTGGGACCCAAGTCGGAATTTTGACTAATAAGGGCCCACCCGAGTGCCAATAACTTTGTGCTGGGGACGCGACAACAATCTCGTACGGTTCACGGTCATCGAGGAAATTGAAAAGGGAAGGGACGAGATCGTGCCACGTTATGTGTTCGGGGTGTGATTTGCGGTGGGGATCTAGGGTTTAGAACGAGGCGAAAAGCAAAGGAGCATAAGCCGACATAAGAGACAGGTGCGCACGTGAGAGTGCACGGTTGGGCTGTCCTGATTGGGTCCCCTGCTTTCCGTCGAGTTTGATCGTCTATTCACAATTGACCGTAGAACGCGGGATTCTCGTACTCGATGAGGCACTTGCGTATACGTATTTGATCGCCATTTTTTTGGACGAAAGATCATTTCCTAAAAGCCCAAAACAGGCACAACAAATACAAGTGTTTTAGATCATTTCATATTTGATCATTGTACTTGCTGCATGTTTTTGACAAGTTGTTCCATTTTACGCATGATTGATTGGTCTAACGACAATAATTTCTGTTTTCGTTAGAGTAAGTTTTAAATTTTACTCACATGAATACAAGTATAAAAGTGTCACTTGATTAGTGGATTAATAGTGTTTTTAGAAAGAGGGGTTAGAGAATCTGTTATGAGTGGTTGTATTATGTAATAGATCGATTTGATTAATCTCTCTATTACGCTGTATATAATACAATCCAGTTCATTTATTTAAGGGAACTTTAACGAAAAACATCCGGTACTGTTCACTTTAACGAAAAACCACATTTTTACACTAAAAAGTCAATCCTGGTACTATTCACTTTACCCTTTATTTTGTCCTTATCATTAAAACTCAAAGTTTTCAAGCCCCTTTCATTAGTTTTCCTTTTATTTAACAACAAAAACGACATATTTGTATTAAGTTTGATGCTACACTGTAGTGTATTGTAGCTGGATCGATTAACAACTCATTGTAGAAATATTTTTGTAAATGCCCTATCTTTTGTATATAAAAAGGATGCCAATAATTGATTTTATAGAGATATATCATATATTGAGTTATATAAGATGTGAAACATGAGGAACCAAAAAAATTGATCATTCAAATGAATAATTACTTCTTGATAAATTACATGCGTATCAATTGGATATCCATGTGGCAGTCGACAACAATTCATAATTCTGATTTTAAAAATTGAAAGAAGTCTTAAGTTTGAATTATTGCTCAATCATTAATACAAAAAAAAAGACACTAATAATCCTCCAAACTCGTATGTGGTTTAATATTTTAGTTGATAGAATGTTCGATTTCTACCTATGAGTCCAAGGTTTGAAACCGCACCCTCTCCTAATTTATTGTAATGGTTTCGAATTCTCCCTTTCTCTCCCTAATAATAGTAAAATTGTAAAAATACAAAAGAATCGTCCAAACTCGAAGAATGTAAGCAAGGGCAGGTATCCATTCACATGAAAGAATTTGAAAGGGAGAGATCCAGAGTTTAATTTCTGCTATAATTTTGTTAAGTAGTATACTATATACTGTAGATAGGATAACATGTGTAGAGATGGAAATTCAAACCGTTAACTCGATAACCGTGGATAACTGTCTGAATGGAGCGGATTTGGGTATGAAAATTTGGGTATATTATGGATATGAGGAAAAACCGTGAACTTTAATCTTTTATGGTTTTGGATATGATTATAAGAGTCTCAATCCGTGCCTATCTCCGAATTCGAATCAAATAATATATAATATATAATATATCATTTATGTAATATATTGTATTTGAGTGGAACTATACAGCCATTACTATATTCATTATTCACCGCATAATATATTTAATATATAATATAATAATATTTCGCTCAAAAAATATAATAGTATTCAATGAACTCTATATTATATTCCTTATCCATCAAACATAATGTTTATGGAATATATCAATAGATCACATCATCAATGTTTTATTTTATTCAATGCTCTTATTTTTATACTCTACAAAATTCATGGATTATTATTATTTTATTATTATTAGACGTGGCTATTTATGACGAATTTAGTATTCACTAAATTATTGTGCGTCAATTGGATGAATATAATTTTTTTATTTTTTATAAAGATGGATATAACTGTTAACCGATAGGAAATCCGTTACCCGGTAGGTATGGTTATGGATAATTCCTAATGATTATTTTACAGTTATAGATATAGTTAATTTTCATGATTATGAGGATGGATATAACATTTCCGTTCTCAAATTGAATCGTTGCCATCCCTACATGTGTAGGGGTGCATGGTGTTAAGTAGTTTGAGTGGTTTGCAGGCTTAAATCATGCAATGGGAGGCTGAAGGGTGTTTGAACATGGTGTGGAATGGCTAGTTGTACTGCCTAGTCCTTAAATTGAACTTTTTTACTTTTCTGGACTGAGTTTGCAATGGTTATGTCGATCACAGATTCACAGTCTTAAATCATGCAAGGCACATCAAGTTATGGGGAAGGTAAATTTTTTGGCAGCCTTAGCTTTCTGCCAGTGTTTTGGCCTCTATTGCCGGATTTGTTCTGCTGGCATGTATCTGCCCAATGGCACACTTCTCTACTACTTCACAGTAACATTACTTCAACTCAAAACACAGATTACATAAAGTTTGCCGTTCATTAGGTCACTGATTAAACGATTGTACAAGTCAACAGTACAGTCAACAAGTTTGCTGGTGTTTGGATAACGTTGTTAGACTCTCTGTTAAAAACAGAGCTGCGTAATTGTTTTTTTATACAAGTCTTATTTCTCTCTAATTCATCTTTCTCACTTCTTTATCATTCTTTGATTTTTCGCAATCATTCTCAATTCTTCACTGTTCTTTGATTTTTCTCAATGTAGTTAATATGGTATCAAGGTCACTAAGCTCACATCAAAGATTTTGATGTTAATAAATCTGATTACATTGCTTATTACCTCGTCTAGAAGTAATTGTATCCGTCCACCTGGTTGAATCAAGTGTCAAGTCATAAATTTACAGATGACATATATTTATGATAAGTTTAATACCTAATTATGGCTAATCAAAT
Organism: Malus domestica; assembly: GCF_042453785.1. NCBI lineage: Eukaryota > Viridiplantae > Streptophyta > Magnoliopsida > Rosales > Rosaceae > Malus > Malus domestica. The sequence continues at coordinate 31,576,208 of NC_091665.1, forward strand.
TAAATGTTTGTTGTGGATGCATTGACCCGCGGTGAAATATCGTGTATATTAAGAATAAAATTCTGCAGTACTACGTCTTTCTCAATAAATTTACTTTATTTGATATATATTTTTATAGTTAAAAAATAAATTTTCACACTTTTTTTTTCATGCACAATTTTGTTTATTTCTGATCTTTAAGTCAAGGATAATCAAGATATAAAAATAAAAATGTGCATAAAGAGAAAAAGATAGAAATAATTTCCCTTTTAGGTAGCCATTAGTACAACCACATTTCATTGCAAATGATATAGGCTAATTTGTTTTGTTCAACTCAATATTAGTAAATGATACAACATTCTTAGTTTCTCTTCAACAGTATGTAGTACCGTCATAAACTTCAAGCACCACACCACTATAATCTATATAGAGATACTCTCTCCTAACATAAATTATTGGTGGACACACAACCGCTTCACTAATTTTGGGCAATTATTTCATCCAACGAGTGACATATTTGGTCGTCATTGACTATAACATCAATAATCTCCATTCGTTGAGAAAGATCCTTTAGGATACTGTCTTCACAACCTTTGAAAATCTGTCCATCTAGAAGTTCTTGTCGGATGACTTTCCATAAATGACATGTTGATGATAATGATAACGGTGTTGAGAATGAAACTTACATTAAAAATTAAATCGATTGTGTTTATACAAGTTTTGTGATTGAATTATATGGAAGGCTTGAAAGCAGTTCTGAAAAAAAGATAGAAAAAAAAAATGAATTCCAATGAGAAAACAAATATATAATTAAGCGTTACATGACACATTATCTAATATATTTAAGCAGAGAATATAATAATTTTGGTATACTTTTACGGTCTAAAGTTTTTATTGTCACAATCACATAAGATCACCTGTTCATAAAAGTAACTTACTTAACTGTTGAATTCAGTCCAGTAAGAGAACGTTTGTTATATAAACGTATACATACTAACCTAGCTAATAGCTCAAGTTCTCAAGTTGAATGCCGAATCACTTGTAATCATGTATGACCTCAAAAGAAAGGGGAGAGTTATCTTCCCTCCTATTCTCATCATCTTCTCTCTCATCCTCTCATATATTGTTTTTTGTCTTATTGTCTCTATAAAAAAATTAATATAACATATTGACGTAGCTAAACCGTAACCGTTCAAATAGGAGAAAAGGGAAGGGGAGAGAGATTAGAAGAGGAGGATTCGTATGAGTTCAGTAGTATTCATACATGGCAAGCTGATCAGACAAATCCAACTATTATCCCGATTAATACGAGGTCGATCTTATTTAAGTGGCGTTTCACCACCTGATGTGTTTTGATTTAGAAGCAGGCATCTTCTGATGCGTTGAGTTGTTGGAATTGTTAGAGTTGGTTTAGCAGTTTATTAGTGGTCTATAAATAGCCTCTGTGCCATCTGTTGTATTTTGGTTAACATCAATACAGAAATGCTCCATCTTCTTTCATGTCTCTTGTTTCTGCTTACTGTTATGAGATCTAAACGCCTTGAGTCCTAATGCGGCCGAAAGAAGGCAAAAAGGATAACCGGATAAGTACGTATTACTGAAAAAGGAAAGGACTCCTAGCAATACTAATAGAAAAGTTTCCCCCCCCCCCCAACACCAGATATTTCTAAAAGCTAAATAATATATATATATGAATTATTGAAATTGAAAGACAAATAAACATATGCACTTAGTTTATGATTTGATGGGACTAAAAATGACGGAGACAGACCCTTTTTAGTTAAACAAAAATAGTTAATTATTTGCCAATGGTGGATTTCACTGATGATTAGAGTCTTTTTCTTCAACTGACTGTGTACCGAGCTTAAATTTTTCTATCTCCTCTTTAGTATAAATTAGTGTAAAAGATAATTTTTATTAAAAAAAATAGATAATTATTTATGCATGTAACCTTTGCGTTTATTGGCAACATGCAAGGATGTTTAAGTTTAGAAAACCATCAATTCTCCAACTTAAATGAACAAATACATCGAGCACAAACTATAATCTCTTTCGATAATTAAGATTTGACTGGAATTAATATCTCATAAAATTTACAGTAGGCTGATTTTTCATTTTGTGAGGATTAGACATGAAATTTTTTTATCTTACTCCTAGCTACCATTTTGAAATGATCGAAATGGATAAATTTCTCAAATGAGAAATCCATCTTTACCTACAAGTTGGACATTTTTTTTCATCTTCTTTCAACATAACTTGAATAGCATCATACCATCCAATCCAGTCCTAGATAACAAACGAGCCCTATATAGATTAACAAGCAAGTTCAAATATGATGAAGTATGAAATGAACAGAAATGAAAAACATGAAGATGCATATATAAAATTAAGAGATCATATCTATATGAATAAAGAAGGAGCTCTTCTCTTTTCACTGAATTGTTTGGCAAAATACGGATGACCTTCCTCAATATTTATATGTTCATCAAGAATACTTTCATATCAAATTAGCTACTATGACTTCTGTAACGAAAATAATAACTCATTTGACGCTGAAGAAGAATTCTATGCTTAATTATTTCACATAAACTAGAAATTCAGAAGGAAAATGAAAACAATATAGGAATGCATGTTAAATAAAATACTAAAATTCTTAGCAAACTACATACTTTTTTGAATTCTGCTTTGATCTTTCAGTAGGTAGTAAGAACACACTACACTAAAATACATCCTATATATTCACATAAACTTCTATAAGAACTTTCCATTTTTTTGCGCTCGACTTTTAATTCTGTGTGTAAGAAATTCAAGAGTGTGTGAGCAATCGAGGAAAATGAATCGCAATATAAAAAGGGATTTGTAATAGAGGCTGGATTTTTGCAACCAAAACCAAGGTGATCAAATGACAACAAGCTGAGAATTCAGATTCAATTTTAATCAAAAAGTTAACTTGTCAAGTAACAGGTCAAGACAGAATTAGACTAAGAGCTTTGATTCTATGTCAGATAACTATTGGACTCTAAAAACTTAAGACGTTTAGCAATGAGTTAACAATATACACACATATATACATATATTTGGTTTTTTAGCCAAAATGATCATCCCTGAGATTGGCATAACTCTCACTTTAGTCCTCAACATTAAAAATCGATAGAAATGATCCATGAGTTTGTCAACCGTCAATCATTTTGGTTCTTCTGTAAAAAAAATCTCCGTTAAATGGAAAAACAAGTGCAAGGGTCGATTGAACAAAAATACCCTCAATTTAAAGGAGATTTTTCAAGAAATGACTAAAATGATTGATGATAGACAAACTCATGGACCACTTCCATCGATTTTCAATCTCAATGATAAAAGTAAAGAGTTATACCAATATCAGAAAATATATTAGCTGAAAAGCCTTTATATTTTAAGCTTATAAGATCAGCAACATGTATAAAACCGATGTAATGAATGATTGTAAATTAGAAAATAATTTCCAGGTGCATCCATAAAGTAGTTGATCTTGTCAAAATTAATAATATCTATATATATGATGACGCCATAAAGTTCATGCTTTTAAGTTTTAATCAGTTTTCCCTTATTTTACTAATGATGGAGTCTCTTCATGGAATCTAAAACACACCATAGATAACCGAAATCATTAGCAGAATGAATCGATCCGCTGAGAGGTAAAGTGGCTTTACATGCCCCACTACTTCACTGAAAGGAAAAGAGACGGTTTTTTCTAGCACCTATATTACGTATCATTTGTTAACTAATTCTAGAGCTTATTTCTTCTCCTAAATAATGATCAACAACATCTTAATTATCACAAAATGCAGACATTTGTTTAGTTAAGTTGACTAATGTAGGGTATTTCTTTCTCTTCTACACACAACTCGGAATCATCTTTTACATAGTTTTCAACTTTTCATTCACACCTGATAAATGTTTCTACCGTTTGATAGAAAATAAATTCTTAATTAATCTAAATACTTATTAATAACAGAATCCTATAGGAATATTGACACAACATCATCCAATCACTGACTAGGTGTCGGCCTGATTGAAAAATTAAACAAGATTTTCCTCAATTTCTTATTAGCTAATTTGCACTTTTAACTATAAAATACTATGGCAGACATGTTTCCCTAACAAACTATAGCATCAAAATATGAAAAAGTATTGGATGCGAAGATTTGCCACAAAAATAAACTAAATGCTTTTTTAGTTAATTAACCATGTTTCACCAAATTATAAATCTCACTAGATTCCACAATATTCACATCTTTTTTTGCTGCAGACTCTTTTGCAGTATTCCACTATATTTCCTGTTTAGTTCAGCAACATCTGACTATCTGAGACTGATTTGACAAATAAGGAAAGTCAGCATATGAAATTTTACAAGCAATAATATATATTATTTTATATTCCTCACTAAAGGGGATCACTATTTAATTAGTACTACAATTTAATAGTACTTTTTTATTATTAATAAGTGAAAGATTTTAAGTTTAATTTTATTTAAAAACAAATTTAAACCACATTATTACTAATCCATTATAAAATTTAGTCTACTCTCCCACTTTGATATTGTAGATAATATAATTTGTTAAAAAAAAAAAAGTGCTTGAAACCAATAGTGAAGGCAGTGCCCTATATGATACACATGACACCAAAGTAAATAGCTCTCACATTTATTGGCAGAAGTTCTGGAGAAAATTTCACTCGGAGGAATGATTACGTACCTTGTTTAATTGCAATTTTTTTTTAAAAACACCACTATGCTTAATAGAAACTCAAACTATATATAATTGTAAATTAACATATGCTGTGAGCTAGTGATGTCGAAACAGTTTTATTCTCTCTTAAATTTTTCCACAAGAAGAAGGCGCACATATATAAATTCAATATTCCTAAACAATAAAGTAGGAAAAGGTGGGAGCATAGAGAAGGGGAAGTAAGGGAAGTCAGAGATAAAGAGAGACTTGTCTGACCATATGCACCAATCTACAATACACAAGCATTAAAGAAAGTATATATGTACATATCTGACATTTTTATATGATCCTCGTGTGAAGTCCTTTCAATAAGCTATGTATCTTAACCCAAAAAAGAGAGAAAGATCTTTGCAAGAAACGAATTAAACTGGCTGCAAAAAAAAAAAAAAAAACGAATTAAACTGAGTTAACTTGGAGTTTCCAGCCACATCTTTCGAGAAATTTCTACTTGTATCTAGGCATTACCTCAGAGAAAGAGCAAGTGAAAACGAAAAAAACAATACATGGAAAAAAATGGAAAAAAGCACAGCAGTTGTTTTTGCATAAAAACTGACTCAATCAGAACAATTTCCCACAGACGACTGATCTAATTAGTCAAATCAAAGCGATAAATAGATAAGAAGCCAGAATTAATTCATGAAAACACGGGTCTTTTTAGTCAGCATAGCAGTGGCTACCAACAACCACATGATAAATTAACTAAAACCCTAATTTGACAACATCCAAAATTAAATACCGCATAAATTTTAAAAGCATCAAGAAAATAAATAAGATAATACCGGCCCTCATAACTTCCGTTGATGATGATGTTAACAGCTAGCTTTGGCTTATTGTTGACTGGGATGATGGAGATGATGGCCTGGCGGCGGCAGAGGCGGTGGAGGCAACTGTTGAGGCAGCGGCGGTCTCTTCCGCTTCTTCTTCTCATAGCTGATGCCTCTTGCTTTGGACTGCAAATCACGAACCTCACGAAGGTAGAGCCTCACGGCTCGAGCACCGAAGGGGTTGGCTTCAGGCTTGCCTCCGTTTTCTTCGAAGGCGGCACGGAGGCGGCCGATGAGGGCGTCCAGGCTGCCCCATGCCTGGCGAAGCGGGCAGGGGCAGGGAGCTGGCGGATTTGGATGGCCGTAAAAGGGGCAGATTGGGGTGTGGACTTTGGTCTTGCCGAACTGGTCAAGGTACCGGAGGAATTCGAGAACGTGGGCCCCGCTGCACCGAGAGAGAGAGAGCGGAGGGCGATGGTTCTTGAGGTATTGTCCGAAGGTGTTCCAGTCACGCCGCTTTTGGTTCTCATAGCGGCTGCTGGAACCAGGAGATGATGAGGAAGGAGAAGATGAGCTTCCAGAAGCCGCTGCGAGAGAAGTAGTAGGAGTACTAGCAGCAGTGCTGTTCATCAGTGTGGATGTGTTGATAATTAGGTTATGGCTTGATGCTATGGTGATCTCATGATGGTGAGAGCCAGAACTTCCATCCATATCTTGGATTGAATCCATGGAATTAGGGTTTCTTCTGCTTTTGTTTTAAGTAGTCTTGATTTCTAGGGTTTCTTCTAGAGGGAGAGGGAGAGAGAGAGAGTTAAAGTTTTATATTGTTTTCTAACTAGGAAACCTTAGTGAGAAACCACACACTGATGAAGAAGGGGAAATAAAAGAAGACAAAAGGTTTGGTAATTGATTGATATTACAGAATTCCCAATTTCTGAAAAGAGATGGAGAGGGGGAGGGAGGGAGGAAGAGAGAGATGGAGAAGGGGAGGGAGCTGGAATTGGTGAAGCAAAAGAAGATTTTTGATGTGAAGAGGGAAGTGATGAGATTGATGGGAGAGTACAAGCAAGCAACTGAGATGACTACTGTTACTCTTGACTACTCTCTCTATCTCTCCCCTCCTGTGGTGTTTATGTTTGGTTTGATAGAGCAATATTACTACAGAGAAAAGATTGGAAGGTGATGGATGGATAATTGGATGCAGCTTTGAGCTTTGGTTTTCATAAAATGTTAAGGGACTGGCTTTTTCCTAAAAAGGGTGGAGTAAACTCAACTCGTAATAGTGGATGATTACAATTATTCTTCTCTCATTCTTCTTATGTGAGAGAGAGAGAGGAGTTGTGTTTTTTAGGGTTTTTTTTTTTTTTTTTTTGGTGAAAATGGAAAGGGATTGGACAGTAGATTGAACTGGAGACAGGAAAAAGTTCGTAGGGGGTAAAATTAAAGGAATAACATGATTTTGGTTCTTGACCCCTCTTGTATGTTGAATTGAATGACAGTTCATACGATGAAATGACCATCATGACCTTTGCAAATTAATTTTAAATCCATTTTTTATTTTTCTTGTCCTAAATTCAAAACTATAATTTCTGACACATGAATTTGGCCCCATCTCGCCTTTTAAACACTTGCAACAGTGGCCTATGTATGGAATCCGTCCCCGTGGGTTATGATTTTTTCCACAACCCTCACTGGGAATTTTCAAAAATGTACATGAAAAGTGATCTCTGCATTCCACTCTTTACCCTGAAAATGTGAATGTGAAAATAACTATGGCCTTACCTATTCTTTCCCTTCTTCCTATTAAAACTCTCTCGTTCCTCATCTCTTTATCTCATCTTCCTCTAGCCTTTCCCTTCTTGAGTCTTTGAACCAAATGTAAAATGTGCATTTGAAGGTATTAAATTGCTCTTACTTCTTTAAGATGCCTATTGTATCCAGTGTACAATACTTCCTTCATTAAGAAGTCGTTCGGAATGAAAGTCCTTACAATATCTTAATGACACCACATTTGCATCTTAGCTATTTTCTTGTACGATTTTCTACATCAATTAATATAGTACATAAGAAAAAAATATGTTAGATCCCACATCGTCCAAGGGAGTGGATCCTTTATGCCTTATATGTACATGCTCACCTCCTATAGCACAAGGGCTTTTGGAAACTCACTAGCTTCGGATTCCATTGGAACTCCAAAGTTAAGCGAGTTTGGACGAGAGCATTCCTAGGATGTGTGACCCTACTGGAACTTCTCGTGTGAGTTCCCAGAAACAAAACCATGAGGGGGTGGCCGGGGTCCAAAGCGGACAATATCGTGCCTCGAAGGAGTCGAGCCCGGAATGTGGTGGAGCCCTGGTCGGGATGTGATAGTTTGGTATCAGAGCCAATCCATAGCTGGAAGTATGACAACGAGGACGTCGGGCCCTTAAGAGGGGTGGATTGTTAGATTCCACATTGCCCAGAGGAGTGGATCCTTTATGCCTTATATGTACATGCTCACCTCCTATAGCATGAGGCCTTTTGACAACTCACTAGCTTCGAATTCCATCGAAACTCCGAAGTTAAGCCAGTTTGGACGAGAGCATTCCTAGGATGGGTGACCCCACTGGGAAGTTCTCGTGTGAGTTCCCAGAAACAAAACAGTGAGGGCGTGGCCGGGGCCCAAAGCGGACAATATCGTGCTATGGCGGAGTCGAGCCAAGAATGTGGTGAAGCCTAGGTCGGGATGTGACAAAATAGTTCTCAGCATCAGTTCACTTTAGATACACATAATAAGAATATATATGTTTGATTGACCTCCCGTATATTTGTGCAAAACAGTACATATGTAGACGTATTTTCAAGTATATATCTTTCTATAACCAAAAATAGTGCATTACAAACAACCAGTAGGGTTTTCCTAGAACTTGACTTAAAATATATAAGTGAAGAAAATGTGGGTCTACGTATGTATGTAATTACATAAAACATCTATATATATATGCACATTAATTTTTTTCATTCCTCTTTGTTTCCCATTGTTATCCTAAATTCAGAAATTTATTGAAATGTCCTATATCTTTCACGTCCATGTGATCATAAACTAGGGTCGAATAATAAATTGAAAATGTCACGCCCTACAGTTCAAAACATGCATTGCAACTGCTACTCTAGTACTATCAAATATTGTTGGATTTTGTTTCTTAATTTTGTTAGCACTGGAGTAGCAGTTGCAATGCATGTTCTGAACTGTCGGAGAGATGCTTCCATAAGCGGAAAGTCCCGTGAATCACCCATGATGTTTTTGT